>NC_143030.1:54937398-55537398 GCF_057628025.1 Oncorhynchus mykiss
TAGAGAATATTTCTACTGGCCACTTTAGCGCCCCTTTAACGTCTAAAGGATACGCTATTATTCAAAATGGCAGTTGTGGCATGTTTAATTTTTTGAAGGATTGGAATCACTGTATGTTGTAGTAGCACCATACTGTCAATGCGTGTAGCATGAGAATGGTGCCAAAGAACATGGCTGATGTTTTACATTCTCCCAACCATTTGTGCTATTTTGTATTTTTTTTTTTGCATTTCGTGTAACTTATTTTAAAACTTATTGTGGACATAACGTTGCTGCTACGGTCTCTTATGACCAAAAATAACTTCTGGACATCAGAACTGCGATTACTCACCGTGGACTGGAAGAAACTTTTTATTTTAATGAGTTCGGCGAGAAGGATATCCTGCTTTCACTGGAACAGGCCCAGATCAAGGCCTTTAGCTTGAAGAAAAGATGCAGGAAAAGAGGCTGCAGATTGGGCAGTCTTCTGAGAATCTGTAGGCGAGCGAGTAAACTCCCACTGCCATCCGTTATGTGCAAACATTGGCAAATAATATTGATGACCTACGATTAAGATTATCCTACAGACGGGACATCAAAAACTGTAACATTTTATGTTTCACTGAGACGTGGCTAAAACGACAATGCGGACAATTTATAGATAGTGGGATTTTCCATGCACCGGCAGAACAGATACGCTACCTCTGGTAAGACAAGGGGTGGGGTGTGTGTCTTTTTGTCAATAACAGCTGTTGCGTGATGTCTAATATTAAAGAAGTCTCAAGATATTTTTCACCTGAGGTAGAGTACCTTATGATAAGCTGTAGACCACACTATCTACCAAGAGAGTTCTCATCTATATTATTCGTATCCAATTATTTACCACCACAGAACAAAGCTGGCACTACGACCGCTCTCTACCAACTCTATAAGGCTATAAGCAAAGAAGAAAATGCTCACCCAGAAGCGGCGCTCCTAATGGCCGGGGACTTCAATGCAGGCAAATCTAAATCAGTTTTACCAAATTTTTACCAGCATGTCACATGTGCAACCAGAGAAAAAAAATCCTAAACTATCTTTACTCCACAAACAGAGATGCATACAAAGCTCTCTCCCGCCCTCCATTTGGCAGATCTGACCATAATTCTATCCTCCTGATTCCTGCTTACAAGCAAAAATTAAAGCAGAGAGCACCAGTGACTCGCTCAATACGGAAGTGGTCAGATGACGCGGATGCTACACTACAGGACTGTTTTGCTAGCACAGACTGGAAAATGTTCCGGGATTTCAACCTCTCCCTGACCAAGTCTGTAATACCTACATGTTTCAAGCAGACCCCCATAGTCCCTGTGCCCAAGGAAGCAAAGGTAACCTAACTAAATGATTACCGCCCCGTGGCACTCATGTCGGTAGCCATGAAGTGCTTTGAAAGGCTGGTCATGACTCACATCAACAGCATCCTCCCGGACACCCTATACCCACTCTAATTCGCATACCACTCCAACAGATCCACAGATGACACAATCTCAATCACACTCCACACTGCCCTTTCTCACCTGGACAAAAGGAACACCTACAGTTGAAGTCGAAAGTTACCATACACTTCGGTTGGAGTCATTAAAACTAATTTCTCAACCACTCCACAAATTTCTTGTTAACAAACTATAGTTTTGGCAAGTCGGTTAGGACATCTACTTTTTCCAACAACTGTTTACAGACAGATTATTTCACTTATAATTCACTATATCACAATTCCAGTGGGTCAGAAGTTTACACACACTAAGTTGACTGTGCCTTTAAACAGCTTGGAAAATACCAGTAAATGATGGCATGGCTTTAGAAGCTTCTGGTAGGCTAGTTGACATCGTTTGAGTCAATTGGAGGTGTACCTGTGGATGTGTTTCAAGGCCTACCTTCAAACTCAGTGCCTCTTTGCTTGACATCATGGGAAAATCCAAAGAAATCAGTCAAGACCTCCGGAAAAAAATTGTAGACCTCCACAAGTCTGGTTCATCCTTGGGAGCAATTTCCAAATGCCTGAAGGCCGTACCACATTCATTTGTACAAACTAGTAAGCAAGAATAAACACCATGGGACCATGCAGCCGTCATACTTCTCAGGAAGGAGATGCGTTTTGTCTCCTAGAGATGAACATACTTTGTTGCGAAAAGTGCAAATCAATCCCAGAACAACAGCAAAGGACCTTGTGAAGATGCTGGAGGAAACAGGAACAAAAGTATCTATATCCACAGTAAAACGAGTCCTATATCGACATAACCTGAAAGGCCGCTCAGCAAGGAAGAAGCCACTGCTCTAAAACTGCCATAAAAAAGCCAGACTACGGTTTGCAACTGCACATGAGAACAAAGATCGTACTTTGTGGAGAAATGTCCTCTGGTCTGATGAAACAAAAATGGAACAGTTTGGCCATAATGACCATCGTTATGTTTGGAGGAAAAAGGGGGAGGCTTGAACGCCGAACAACACCATTCCAACCATAAAGCATGGGGGTGGCAGGATCATGCTGTAGGGGTTCTTTGTTGCAGGAGGGACTTGTGCACTTTACAAAATAGATGCCATCATGAGGAAAGAAAATTATGTGGATATATTGAAGCAACATCTCAAGACATCAGTTAAAGTTAAAGCTTGGTCGCAAATGGGTCTTCCAAATGGACAATGATCCCAAGCATACTTCCAAAGTTGGGGTAAAATGGCTTAAGGACAACAAAGTCAAGGTATTGGAGTGGCCATCACAAAGCCCTGACCTCCATCTCATAGAAAATGTGTGGGCAGAACTGAAAAACCGTGTGCGAGCAAGGCGGCCTATTCTGGGAAGCTTGTGGAAGGCTACCCAAAATGTTTAACCCAAGAAAAAAATAAATAAAGGCAATGCTACCAAATACTAATTGAGTGTATGTAAACTTCTGACCCACTGGCAATGTGATGAAAGAAATAAAAGCTGAAATAAATCATTCTCTCTACCATTATTCTGACATTTCACATTCTTAAAATAAAGTGGGGATTCTACCTGACCTAAGACAAGGAATTTTTACTCGGTTAAATGTCAGGAATTGTGAAAAACTGAGTTTAAATGTAGTTGGCCAAGGTGTATGTAAACTTCCGACTTCAGCTGTATGTCAGAATGCTGTTCATTGACTACAGCTCAGCTTTCAACAACATAGTGCCCACAAAGCTCTTCACTAAGCTAAGAACTCTGGGACTAAACATCTTCCTCTGCAACTGGACCCTGGTAAGAGTAGGCAACAACACGTCTGCCACGCTGATCCATAACACTGGGGCCCCTCAGGGGTGTGTAATTTGTCCCCTCCTGTATTCCCTGTTCACCCACAACTGCGTGGCCAAGCACGACTCCAACACCATCATTAAGTTTGCTGACGACACAACAGTGGTAGGCCTGATCACCGACAATGATGAGAAGGCCTATAGGGAGGAGGTCAGAGAACTGGCAGTGTGGTGCAGGACAACAAGCTCTCCCTTAATGTGAGCAAGACAACAAAGCTGATTGTGGACTACAGGAAAATGCGGGCTAAACATCGACGAAGCTGTAGTGGAGCGGGTCGAGAGTTTCAAGTTCTTTGGTGTCCACATCACCAAAGAACCATCATCCAAACATAACAAGACAGTCATAAAGAGGCCACAATAAAACCTTTTCCCCCTCAGGAGACTGAAAAGATTTGGCATGGGTCCTCAGACCCTCAAAATGTTCTACAGCTGCACCATCGAGAACATCGTGATCGGTTGCATCACCGCCTGGTATGGCAACTGCTCGGCATATGACTGTAAGGCGCTGGGGCCAAGCTCCCTGTCATCCAGGACCTATACAATAGGCGGAGTCAGAGGAAAGCCCATACAATTGTCAAAGACACCAGTCACCCAAGGTATAGACTGTTTTCTCTGCTACCCCATGGCAAGCGGTACTGGAGCGCCAAGTCTAGGACCAAAAGGCTCCTCAACAGCTTCTACCCCCAAGCCATAAGACTGCTGAACAATAACTATAATCGCCACCGGACAATTTACATTGATCCCCCCCCCCATTGTACACTGTTTATTATCTATGCATAGTCACTTCACCCCCACCTACATGTACAAATTTGTAACATGTACAAATATGTACAAATTTGCACAAACTAACCTGTACCCCCGCACACTGACTCGGTACCGGTACCTCCTGTATATAGCCTCATTATTGTTGTTCTTATTGTGTTACTTTTTTTAATTACTTTTTATTTATTTTAGTCTACTTGGTAAATATTTTCTTAACTCTTCTTGAACTGAACTGTTGGTTAAGGGTTTGTAAGTAAGCATTTCACGGTCTACACTTGTATTTGGCGCATGTGACAAAGTTTGATTTGATAAGTTGTTATATATAATGAATGCTGACAGCTACAGCAGCATGAGTAGATTTACCTTTCACCCCCAGGTAAGTTGTAAGAATGTATGGACTTCAGGCATCGCCCTGACACTGTCACTTTCAATGGAGAAAGAAGAGTGTTGCCAGAGTTAAAATGCACAGCAAGTTTGGTAAGTCTCTATATCCCAGTTTGTTTGTTTCTCATTCATCACTTTATGTGCACCACAAATTTGACGTTGCAGGATCAGAGAATAGAGAGGTGCGGTTAGTTATATAACCAAATGAAGAACACTCTGGCACTGTAAAGCAGAGAGAGAGCTATTCTCGTATTTGTGAGACACTGCTGTGGAAAGTATGGCAAGCGCTGGACACTGAGACATTCACTCCCACATTAAAGACTTTGAGGATATGTACAGGAGAACACAGTGTCCCCTGCACAAGTAGGAGATAATGAGTTACGATAGAAGGGAAGAAATGCTATTACCTACCACTGAGCATGGTGTTCTGATCAGGTATTCAGAAGTACTGAATAGATATCTTTAGGCCAGGACAGGGCAGTCTGGTAGACAGATTATGTCTGAGACCACCAGAACAGACTGGCACTGCATGTGAGAAGCCTGTGGTTTAAAGTAACTAAAGGTCATACGCAATAATAGAGAACAAAATATAGGCCTACTCATGTGAATACACATTTCTTTTTGAACTCATTCGTCTTTCAATAACCTAGTAGAAATTAAATCTCCATGTGTGGGCCTAAGTAAACATGTCCAGATTTATTTTTGTTTCGATGTGGGAGACCATAAGGAAAGAGCACCAGCCTGGTGCCATGGTGGTGTCATCAAGGGCCACTTCACCCCATAGCTCCAACACAAAGCACATGTGTCCAGCAGCACTTAACAGGACAGGACAACTCCGTACAGCTCAGTGTCCGCTCACACTAACACCACCATAGCCCTGCATAAAGTAGTCGGGCCCAGCAGGACTGGAATGTGGCCTGTTGTTACACTGGCATTTAGTAACAATGATAGGATCAGTGACAGTTACCAGCGCAATGCATTCATGCTGATTTGGGTATAACACTATGGAGGGCTCCCGCCGAGCTCAATTACTTGGGAATCAGGTCACTTGTGCAACCCATCAATTAATAATGCTGCTTTCCCAACAATTCCGTTAATGACAATCATGTAATGACGGATGACACGGGCAGCAGGGTAGCCTAGTGGTTAGAGCATTGGACTAGTAACCGAAAGGTTGCAAGTTCAAATCCCCGAGCTGACAAGGTACAAATCTGTCGTTCTAACCCTGAACAGGCTGTTAACCCACTGTTCCTAGGCTGTCATTGAAAATAAGAATTAGTTCTTAACTAACTTGCCTAGGTAAATAAAAATGATGAAAATACTACAACTACAGTTGTAGTAACAATGAACTAACCCTAACCTTAACTCCATGGCTAACTTGTGTGAACAATATGTGACATGTAAAGGTAGTTTGCCAGATTTTCCAAAATACAAGTAATGCATTGCTGGACATTAAGGTGCAGGAAACATCTAACAGTTGTGTTGGTAATTTTTCCTCACACCCTTGCCTCAAAGACTAGATGTAACATTGTAAATGTACATTTATATCCCTCCAATTAGTATGATATGTTACGATTGGTGTGGTTACTTAAGACAGAAGGTTAGTTAAGCCAGGAGGGAGGTTGGTCGGGGAGTATGGGTGGACGTATATCACAATCACACGTGTTCGAATCACAGGGACAACTTTAGCATTTTAGCTAATTAACAACTTTGCAACTGTTTAACTTTTTAGCTACTTTGCAACTACATAGCATGTTAGGTAACCCTTCCCCCAACCCTAACTCTAACCGTAACCCCTAACCCTAACCCTAACTTTAACCCTAACCTTAACCCCTAACCCTGACCTTAATCCTAACCCCTAGCCTAGATAACGTTAGCCACCTAGCTAATGTACCTAGCCACCTAGCCAAAACATATTAACATATTAACATATTGTATGATTTGTAATTCGTAACATATCATAGGAATTGTAATTCATATCATATCATCCGAATTTGAGGACGTAATATATCTTACGAAATAGATGATTGACTTCCAAAATGTTTTATTGTTTATGTTACGTCGACCCCTGAGTCTATGTTGTCCCTAGTTACAGAGAAAGGGAACAAAAGCCTTTGATAAAATAAGCTTTCTTTCAGTGCGTCAAAGGATAAAACAATGGTAACACAAAACAGCTGAGGAATCAGTGTCACGGTAACATAGTGACTGATAGGTAACATGCACAATGCTTCTGTACACAACCTGGTCTCAGGGCAATTCGTAGGATTGTGTATATTACGTTAGATTAGGTTACATTATGAATGGAATAGCGGTCTTAAAATATCAAAGGAATTTGAGGGCGTAAAGTATCATACTGTACGTCTTACCTGGTCGTAAAATAGCATATGAATTGGATGACATAACTTATCATAACTCTTGGAGGACTTAACTTATCATACTTCTTGGAGGACACATAGTATTATACTTATTTCTCTGAGACCAGGTTACTTGTTGTATCACGACAACAAAGGAGAACTACAGGGAGAATTTATGTTGGTGGTTAGGGGAACTAAAACAAAAAAGGTTAGGAGAATTTCCAGAAAAGGTTAGAATTATTAGGTTAAGTTTAGGAAAAGGTTGAGGGGAAAGGTTAGTTAAATGCTAGAGTGGAACTGACCTTCCACTGGGTTGCATTATTTCGGGAGAAAGCATAGAGCCCCGAAATCATGAATCAGTATCATTTGTATGGATATATACAAAGAAATGTCAATAGAAAACAGGTCAAATGAAACGAAATCCAGCTTGTTTGTGGTCTTTCTAGCTTCAGTTTGATGGGAGAGAACAGGTGAAATCGAGCATCATTTGCTCATTGTTATGGATGTATGCAAATAACTGTCTCAAGAAAACAGCTTAAACAAATGCAAATGCAACTAAATTGCTGGCTGCACTATTTGATGTGACTGTAAGTTAGCTGTTGTTGGCTAGCTAGCAAGCAAGGGATAAGAATGTTTCCAGCAACGTATGGCAATGGAACATTTAGAACGAAAGACTGGGTCGCGTCTATAGATACAGAACAAAAATACTTAACGACTGGGTAGCGTGTCTGGCAACCGAACCGATAGAATGAACGACCAGGCTGCTTGGGTAGCAACCATAGATTTGTGTCGGGACTATATCTCATGGAGGAAGAAATAGTATGAATAAATTCATCAAAAGAAAGTTAATCGGGCCTCCCGGTTGGCGCAGTGGTCTAGGGCACTGCATCGCAGCGCTAGCTGTGCCACCAGAGACTCTGGCTCAGGCTCTGTCGCAGCCAGCCGCGACCGCGAGGTCCGTGGGGCAACGCACAATTGGCCTAGTGTCGTCCGGGTTAGGGAGGGCTTGGCCGGTAGGGATATCCTTGTCTCATCACGCACCAGCGACTCCTGTGGTGGGCCAGGCGCAGTGCATGCTAACCAAGGTCGCCAGGTGCACAGTGTTTCCTCCAACACATCGATGAGACAAGATAGTAATTACTAACAATTGGATACCAAGAAATTGGGGAGAAAAGGGGGTTAAATAAAATAAAAAACAAAGTTAATGAAAATATTGCAATCATTATTTGAATATATTGGTAACTGTTGTATAAAAGTGATAATGCCCTCAATCCACTTTAACTATACATTCATGTACATACTACCTCAATTGGCCCGACCAAACAGTGCCCCCGCACATTGGCTAACCGGACTATCTGAATTGTGTCCCACCACCCGCCAACTCCTCTTTTACGCCACTGCTACTCTGTGTTTACCATATATGCATAGTCACTTTAACCATATCTACAAGTACATACTACCTCAATCAGCCCGACTAACCGGTGCCTGTATATAGTCTCGCTACTGTTATAGCCTCGCTACTGTTATAGCCTCGCTACTGTCATAGCCTCGCTACTGTCATAGCCTCGCTACTGTATATAGCCTCGCTACTGTCATAGCCTCGCTACTGTGTATAGCCTCGCTACTGTGTATAGCCTCGCTACTGTCATAGCCTCGCTACTGTTATTTTTCACTGTCTTTTTTACTGTTGTTTTTATTTCGGGAGTTGTATTCTGTGCACGTGACAAATAAACTTTCATTTGATTTGATTTGAAGCCAGTGTTTGGAGGATATATTGGCATGGTTTGCCGGCCCTCGACTTTGTTTCGAGACAAACAACACCCGTGCCAAAATATCCTCCAAACACCGGCTTTTTGGGCATTATCACTTAAATATCCTACGTCTTGGAGGTGCACCAAAATATACTGAACAAAAATACAAACACAACATGTAAAGTGTTGATCCAATGTTTCATGAGCTGAAATAAAAGATACCAGAAATGTTTCATACACACAGAATGCTTATTTACTGTATCTCTAATTTTGTGCACAAATTTGTTAACATCCCTGTTAGTGAGCATTTATCCTATGCCAAAACAATCAATCCACCTGACAGGTGTGGCACATCAACAAGCTGATTAAACAGCATGATCATTATACAGGTGCACCTTGTGCCGGGGACAATAAAAGGCTCTACAAATATGCTGTTTTGTCACACAACACAATGCCACAGATGTTTCAAGTTTTGAGGGAGCGTGTCTGCAAGAAGGTCCACCAGAGCTATTGCCAAATAATTTAATATTCATTTCTCTACCATAAGCCACCTCCAATGTCTTTTTAGAGAATTTGTCAGTACGTCCAACGGGCCAGCCCAGGACCTCCACATCCGGCATCTTCACCTGCGGGATCATCTGAGACCGGCCACCAGGACAGCTGATGAAACTGAGGAGTGGGCCTGGCTCTCAAGTGGATGGGCCTATGCCCTCCCAGGCCCACCCGTGGCCTCTCCCCTGCCCAGTCATGTGAAATCAATAGTTTAGGGCCTAATGAATTTATTTCAATGAACTGATTTCCTTATATGAACAGTAACTCAGTAAAATCATTGAAATTGTTACATGTTGCATTTATATTTCTGTTCAGTATACATATAGTAAGTATGCTTTGTATTGCTCTGAGGACAGGCTGATGCACAGGATTAGCAAGTGATTCCACTGTAGTGGGGGAGGTGGGGGGAGGTGGGGGATTCAGAGGGATATTTACAGTTTCCTCCTGTAACCAACTAGAAGCTAAACTAGGAAGTGGAATTATGAGAACTGAGTAGTAAACAAATGTTTTATCCTGTTAAAAAATGGATGGATTGTCCAGTCAATATCCGGGAGTAGTAGCATGTTATTGTCTTGTGTTTGAGATCACAAAAGGTCAACAAACAAAGGGAATATATTTAGCTATTTCCTCCTGTCTGTTTTCCCCTCACATCCCCTTAGGCTGGCTTTAATTGTCTAATCCATCCTTCATCCTTCTCTGATACGAGGAAACACAACCACCTGCTGAAAGAGATACAAGCTCCTCCCTCAGGAGGAAAGTAAACATGAGAGAGAGAATGAAGCAGAGAGCCCACCCTAACAATACTCCCTAAGAATTGTGAATTCTCAGAGTTGTACATTACATGGTAATTAACCACACTGAACATAATAATCTCTATTACAAAGTGCATAAAATAACAATGTGATGTTTTTCTGTGTTGAGAAGTAGACCAGTGAGACTTTAAAAAAGTGCATTAAAATGGTTCTGATTCATCTTCGAAGAAAAAAAAACTACATCCTGAAGTTTGAAAATCACAAGCGCTTTGGAGTTTAGTACATGTGTCTTATGAGTCACAATTCAGAAAAGGAAAACAAAAACAAAACACTCCCTGGAACATGGATGGAACAAAACAAAAAGTAAAATAACTTTCATTCATCCAGAGCATGGGGATGGGCCAGGTGAATAACTACCTGGGATGGGTGGGGTGGGAACATACGCAGAGGAACAGAAGGTGTGGGTAGGATCTGGCACGTATATACTGTGTGGGTGTGACACCAAAGGAACAAATGCTTGTCAGAACAAATTGTACACTGCAGATCAGTCAATCAATGCTGTGAGGTGATTAAATGGAATGTTGTTCTGTGAAATAGTGAATATGACAAACAAAAAGTCACACATTTCATATTGTCAAATGTGCTCCCTTTCCAGCCTCTAGGTCACCTGGCTGCTCGTTATGGCGCACATCTATCACCAGAGTTGCTTGCATTTCCGCATAATGACACTCACCTGGACTCCCATCATCTCCTTGATTACCTTCCCTTTATATGTGACACCCTTTAGTTTCTTCCCCCGTCGTCGTTTCTGTTGCTGTTTCATGTCGGTGCGCTGTTTGTGTTTCTTGTTTTGTTTATTTATTAAACCTATTCACTCCCTGAACTTGCTTCCCGACTCTCAGCGCACAACTTCACACATATAATAATAGCGGTGATGTTACAACATTTAAGAGTGAAAAACTGAATAACAAAGAACAGAATAAAAGCAAATGTGTCATTTTCTATATTCATGTATTAGACACAAGAGCCCTGTTGTTATTGTAAGTTAGTGTAGGCCTATATACATGTGCGCATACATGTGAGCAGCATCACTGATAAATGGCATAAACCGTGTCCACGGCAACACAACGTGGCACAATCGCACATTCATCACAGAGCCCCAAAGGTGTGTTTACTTCCAAAGCGTGTGACAGCAAGCTCATGAGTGGCCTTTCTATGGAAGTCACTGCCCATTCTTATCTTCCTCACTCCTAGTTACACTGAACTCAGCCCCCTCCCTTACTCACTCCTAGGGACAGGGCAGGGACACTTCAGTAACAGATAACAAGCCTACTGTGTGTTTATTGTATTTGAGTGGTGGTTTGACTTACCACTGTGATGTTTTTTAGTGGAAGTTTTTTTTTAACCCTCATCAATCTACACACAAAACCCTATAATGACAAAGCAAAAATACGTTTTTAGACATTTTTGCAAATGTACTAAAAATAAAAAACATGAATATAATATTTACATAAGTATTCAAACCCTTTACTCAGTACGTTGTTGAAATCAGGTATCAAGGTAAGACCCAAGTGCAGACTGTGTGAAGTAACAATGTTTATTGTAACAACAGGGGCAGGCAAACGACCAGTCAAGGCAGTCAGGGGTCGATAATTCAGAGTAGCAGCAATGGTACCGGATGGCAGGCAGGCTCAGGTTTAGGTTCAGGGACAGGCAGAGTGGTCAGGCGGGTGGGTACAAGGTCAGGACAGGCAAGGGTCAAAAACCAGGAGGACGAGAAAAATAGAGGCTGGGAAAAGACAGGAGCTGATAAGCTTGACAAAAAAGACAAACTGGCCCAGATAGAGAGAAAACACAGGTATAAATACCCAGAGGATAAGTGGGGAAGATGGGCGACACCTGGAGGGGGTGGAGAGAAACACAAGGGCAGGTGAAACAGATCAGGGCGTGACAGTTGAAGCACCATTGGCAGAGATTACAGCCTCGAGTCTTCATGGTATTACGCTACAAGCTTGGCACACCTGCATTTGGGGAGTTTCTCACATTCTTCTCTGCATTTCCTCTCAAGCTCTGTCAGGTAGGATGTGGAGCGTCGCTGCACAGCTATTTTCAGGTCTCTCCAGAGATGTTCGATCGGGTTCAAATCCAGGCTCTGAATGGGCCTCTCAATGACATTCAGAGACTTGTCCCGAAGCCACTCATGCATTGTCTTGGCTGTGTGCTTAGGGTCGTTGTACTGTTGTAAGGTGAACGTTCGCCCCAGTCTGAGGTCCTGAGCGCTCTGGAGCAGGTTTTCATCAAGGATCTCTCCGTACTTTGCTCTGTACATCTTTCCCTCGATCCTGACTAGGTGTGCCTGGTTTCCTCCAGACGTGACGTTTGGCATTTAAAAAGTTCAATCTTGGTTTCATCAGACCAGAGAATCTTATTTCTCATGGTCTGAGAGTCCTTTAGGTGTCTTTTGGCGAACACCAATTGGGCTGTCATGTGCTGTTTACTGAGGAGTAGCTTCCATCTGGCCACTCTGTCCTTCTGGAAGATTCTCCTATCTCTACAGAGGAACTCTGGAGCTCTGTCAGAGTAACCATTGGGTTCTTGGTCACCTCCCTGACCAAGGCCCTTCTTCCCGATTGCTCAGTTTGGCCGGCTGGCCAGCTCTAGGGAGAGTCTTGGTGGTTCAAAACTTCTTTCATTTAAGAATGATGGAGAACACTGTGTTATTGTGGACCGTGAATGCTGCAAAAATGTTTTGGTACCCTTCCCCAGATCTGTGCCTCGACACAATCCTGTCTCAGAGCACTACGGACAAGTACTTCGACCTCATGGCTTGGTTTTTGCTCTGACATGCACTGTCAACTGTGGGACCTTATATAGACAGGTGTGTGCCTTTCCAAATCATGTCCAATCAAGTTACATAAACATCTCAAGGATGATCAATGGAAACAGGATGCCCCTGAGCTCAATTTCAAGTCTAAAAACAAAGGGTTTCAATACTTATTTAAATAATGTATTTTTGTTTTTATTTTTAAACATTTGCTGAAATGTATCAAAACCTCTTTCGGCTTTGTCATTATTGAGTATTGTGTGTAGATTGATGAGGAACATTTTTTTATTTCATTCCTTTTAGAATAAGGCTGTAACGTGACAGAAGGTGGCAAAAAGTCAAGGGGTCTGAATACTTTCTGAATGCACTGTATGTACATGTGTTCCTACTGTTTGTGGTTCCACTGTCTTATTAGATGTGTGCAGCAACTGCCAAGTTTTTTAATAAGCAGTTGCAAGAGGGAATTTATAATTCATAAAAGAGATAAAGTCAATTCACATTCTGAATATGAAAAATATAAGGTTTCCTATGACTTAAAAATGGATAGGGTGGTACAGTAGGCTTTCTGATTTGTCTAATTTGGAATAAGGTTCAAAATGTTCAAAACAGGGGTGGTAGAGACTGCACTGTATAGTGATTAGTGAGCAAGCCCTCTAACAATTCTTCTTCATATCAAAATTCTAACACTGATGTCATCACATTCCAGGGTGCCAAATACCAAGCAACCGAGGCAGCAAGGTTAAGCAGTTCTCAGACATCGAATACAGTAACTGTCTCTTTGGACACAAACATGCTGCAACAGGCCACATTCTTTCTGTAGCAGAGAACATCTCCCTCCCTGGCTGGCTGTTTCATGTTTGCCTCTGCTCAGCTACACTTCCTCCCAACATGCCAGTTACCCCTTACAGCTGTTTGCACACACAGCTCCTTACCTAGCTTCTCTAAAACCCAAGACTCTCAGCCCACACAGTGTTGTCCAAATCCTGGCAGCAGAATTTACATGTAGATCTGAAGGGTGGCAGGTAGCCTAGCGGTTAAGAGCATTGGGCCAGTTACTGAAAGGCCATTAAAGGCACGCTCCCGAACTTTGGCGACTAATAAGTATTTTTGGGCTGGATATGTCAATGTGTAGTTCATACATGCATAATCTATGAGCAGATTTACTGACTTACCTCAAATAACCACGAAATCCCTACTTTGAAAGCAACTGTCTTTCTGGAAGCTGTTTCTGGAAGCCCTTTCCCTAAATTTCCCCCCACGTGGGCCAGCCCCCTAACAATTTGAGTTCAACCAATGAGCTTCAGTCTCTCACCATATGAGTGACAGCTAGCAAGATGCACGTGATGCACACACAGCAGAGCGAGAGAGAAATCAATGACGTGGTGCACTTATCTGCACATATGTGACATAGTATGTCATTTTTGGGGAATACTTTTGGCTTGTGAGCACTACTTTCAGAACTACTCACTAAAAAGTATACAAAAGTACTGGAGAATCCCTTCAGAGGTGCAATATGCAGAATTCACTCTGCCATTTCCTCGTTGCAAATATTCAAATAGTTAATCTAATCAAGCAACGTAGAGAATCATTGTACCATTTAAATTGCTGTGAAATATATTTTCAATAACCAAAAACATTGTATTTTGTTTGAAGCTGGTGTACAAAACCGTCAGTAAAAGCAAAAAACTAAACTTAAGAACGGGAAGCATTGAAATAGCGCACATAAAACAGATATGCCGCTTCTTAGACTTGCTTTCAATGAGAATGACAGATCTATAACTCATATTTCTATGTGAATTTGGTCTGGTTGCCCAAAAAGTTAAATATTGTAGCTTTATGTAGAAATATTCAAATACAGGCATGCAGATGGGCCCTTGAGTTGGTATGTGACTTGAAATAAAAACCTGGTTGAAAGTGAGATTGAAATGTTCTTTGTTTTGACTTTTGATATTAGTCATCTAGGTTGGAGAACCTGTGAGGGGGACAGAAAAGAGTCAGTGTTTCTCTCACTCTTACTCACTCTACATCTGCCTCATCTGGATAAAACATGTGGGTCAATGAACCAGTTGTTTTTCTTCCATCTCTACATGCCAAGACACTCTCACATTACATAATAATGCAAGTAAAGGGGTGTGGCGCTAGTACCGCTATGACTGCTGGGTTGTTCCACAAAATGAGTCCCTTTTCAGTAGTGTTGGTGATTTATTACATTTGATTTCACCTTAACATTCTGTCATAAAGAACAAATGTTCAACTTAATAAAAATATGTTTTCCCATCTCAGGAGGTTAAATAAAAAAATACTATAGTAAGTGCCTATCTGGTGCCAAATAAAGGAACATATTTGACCATAACAGGGTTGACCGTAACAGGTTTGACCTTAACAGGGTTGACGATTTCATCTTAAATCAGCCATAAATCCTCTTGTGACAGGGGGAATTTTCATAAATTACTTTGTCAAAGCAACAACATAAGTAGAGCTTTACAATGCTGATTAAAACTTGGGGAAAATGTTGGGGTTAAGTGGGTTAACATCTTCCTAGAATTAACAGCAGGTGCACAGAGGGACATGTCAAAATGCTGAATTCTGGCACTTTAGCAAGTCTTTATTCATATTAGAAATCATGTGAATTAAATGTTCTATATTGTCAATATTGAAGGGCATGTCATGTAATATGACAAGCTTTCAACATGCAGTATTGGTGCTCAATTTCAACTTAAAATATCAAAGGGAAGCAAATGGAACTCATTTCGTGAAACAACCCTGCTATAGAGCCAGGGCTTCAGGCATATTTTGTTTCACACAGCAGCAGTGCGGTGAGGTAATGCAGAGGATGTGGGGCAGGCTGGAGAATATACAGTGAGGACTCCAGCAGTCTTAACCTGAATTGCTCTCCTGTGGCTTTCTCCTGTGGTGGTCTCTTAAAGTGCGCTGTGGAGCAGAGCTGACTGAGTGGTTTCTTTCCCTCACACACGCATCAGCTCTTTCTTTCTCCATCGGTGCCCTCTTTTTCTCTGTATGTTTAAATGAGAGTCTCCCCTGACTCCATCTCCATGTATGGTATACTCTAAACGGATCCTCGGCTCTTCATGCCTTTTGTTCAGAGGGACAATACATTCACTCAATACATTCAGTAAGACACACAACTACACTGCTTAGAACAATTACATAAATACCAGTACATTTAAAATAAATATATGTTTTCCTTATTCATTGCATTCACACTGGCGTACCAACCCTCTGGGTGGAAATGCGTTGGTTGCATTGCAGTCAAGACCTGCATATTTGATCAACACATCCAACTGACCACAATGCTGAGAATCATCCTGTTTATGCCCTTACTCTATTCTAACCACATAGATATGCTGCTGATATGATCAAACATGAAAAACAACATTGTCTGTTTGAGCGCTCCCCATCCTATCCACTGTTCTCAGAAATGCAGTCAACGTGCAAAATAAACAGACTGGGAGGAAGTGCAGGGAAGAGAATTGAAACTGAGATGTATAGTGTAAGTGACTGAAGGCTGGGTCTCTACTCTCTATATCATGATGAGTGTGTGGACCATAATGAGAGTTGGGCATTAGGGCCTTCTCATGAGGATGATTGCCTACGATTGATAATGGGTACATACAGTACAACTGATAGCTGAAAGAAACCTGGACTTATACATTTTGGACTTATACATCAATGTACCCATAACTCATAAATACCTTATGAGCTTAGTTCTACTGTCGTACCCCGTCAGAACCCAACATTTAAGCTTGTTTTACACCAATGTTTGTAAACAAAGTAAATGTAAACACACACTGTATAGAGTGGTTAAACGTGTTAATTTTCCAAGCTATAGCAAACAACATGTTACATACAGTTGGTTTTAAAGGACCAACAAGTTTGGTCTGCTTTGTGCTTTCATTTATGCCATGGAACAAATATTGTGATACTGGTATCATCCCAGCCCTGACCTGATTCACATTCACCCCGAGTCAGAGGGCCCTCATTAACATTATCACTCTTGTCATTGTATCTGACCGTCATCATCACCCCCCCCCCCCCCCCCCCCACACACACACACCATCCTCTTCTTCCTCCATCCTCTCCTCCCATTGCACTGGCTCTTGCTGGATGTCTAGTGTGTCGTCCCTCCCTCCCTCCCGCCCCCCTCAAGCCTGCAGATATGTAAGTAGCAGCGGATGCACAGGTGTGAGAGCTCCCTTGTCTGCCACCGGCAGATTCCATTCCTGTTAATTATATCAACCCACAGGAGGAGCTGGCCAGCTCTGTGGGAGACAGGGAACCTGTCAGAACAACTCTGATTAGTTGGCCCACCTAACACAAGGCCACAGCTGCTCCACTGGGTGAGATTGGACTCTTCCACTCACTCTGTGATTCAGAGAGGCAGTGAGGTATTGTCTTGTGGTCGGAGATGTCATTCATTCCCCTATAAAACACTCCCAGACAGGAAGGAGAAAGAGGAATAGCACTGTGATGAGGAACCTGAATGTAGGGCAAATGGCTGGCCCAGACGTGGTTTCAGACAGACTAAACCATTGTAAATGATGTGCTGTCTAGGCTGTTAACCACAAGTATCTTGCATAGACTACAAGGCTTTGGAACAAATGTGTTGTAAATGAGAGTGTCTAACAATAAACTTGGGCCAGAAATGGCATTCTACCACAGTGATTAACTGCTCTGTTGTAGCATTCAAGATGACGCCGACAGAGAGGGCTGCCTCGCTTCTAGTCCTTAGGAAACTATGCACAAGCATTTCGCTACCCAATAACATCTGTTAACCATGTGTATGTGACCAATAACATTTGATTTGATTTGACTTCTCCTTATTTGTAATCATAAACATGTGGAGCTGTAGTATTTGTGTCTGTAGAGATGCTAAAGAAGTCTAGGAGCTGGCTAGCCTGACTGACTGACACAGTTGTGATATCCTTAGTTGAGCCTCCTTTCACCTCTGAGAGGTATATTACAACTCAAAAGACAGTGTTTAGTGTTTTGGTTCAGTTAGGTTTGTTATGCATCAGTACCAATATCCAATGGTGGCAGATACAATGGAGATAGACAATATAAATCAGTGATATCTGATGGAAATAGACTCCAGTCATGTCATCCATCATCATCGGCTATACTTTGTACTGCAGTTGAGCCACTGAATTGCAAGGAGGACAGTCCTTATTTCTGTGGTCAGTCTTGTCTCAGTGCAGTAGTGTTGTTTGGGTAGCTGGAGCTGTCTTGCTCGGTTACTCAGTGGACTTTACTGGAAGTCTCGTCACCCACCCTGGCTGTCTATGACTCTCCCCCGCCAAAAGCTAGCCTCCCAGGGGACGGATGGGTTGGGAGGGACAAGTCAGGGGGTGGACATTACATTCATCATACAGTATGTATCACTTTCATTGGAAAAAAAAATCAACATGTGAAGTCAAGTGTTACTGGGGTTTCTGTAGTCGACTCCTCCAGATGGAAAGTGCAATTGTTGTGTTAGCACGGACATGTCCCGGTAAAGCCACAAAAGCAGGTCCTTTATAGTTAGACGTTCTTCACCATACCCAAAGTAATATGCATACAGTATATCCACTATTAATCCAAATATACAGCACTTTTATTTCCTCACAACCAACGCTAAGAATTTGAATAGGTATCCTGTCTACAATAATGTCAACTGTGTTTGATATATGGTATACTGTAGTGTATACTATGGTAGGAATACTATTGTATTCACTGTAGTGTTTTTGCGGACTGTACTATTTATGCGGACTGTAGTACTTACAGTTTACTATAGTATAAATGATGAAGTTTAAAAAAAAGAGTGGTATATACTATAGTAATTACTGTAGTTTTTGAAGACTGTAGTATACTGTAGTATTTACTGTAGTGTTTATGGGGACATTACTGTAGTATTTACTAAAGTTTTTATAAAAAATGTATCTAGTGTGGCTAGTGTGGGGCTTTCTCCTTTAGGTAACCTACTTGAGAAAAACTAAAAGAGCGCATTTTAACACAACCTGTACGTAGGTAGGACTGGGTTCTGAACAGAGAGTTCAGAGCTTCTGCTCTTTTATATAACCTGTAGGAAACACAATATGGTCTATACATAGCATTTAGGTTTCGCACTCATGGGTGACACACATTGTGAGGGGAATGGGCAGAGTATATGCAAATACTGAAGTATTTACTAGTTTAAAAAATGTAGTGTTTTTGCAGACATTTCTGTAGTTTTTATACAGTGTTTTTTTTTTACTGTTTACTATAGTGTTCTACAACATTCTATACTAAGTACTACACATGATACTACAGTGTGTAGTGCTGTCACGTTCGTCGTAACAATGAGACCAAGGCGCGGCGTGATTTGAATACATTCTTCTTTATTTGCACGAAGAACACGAAACAAACTAACATAATGAACGTCCCGCTAATAATAACGAGTGCTGACATGCAACTACACATAGACAATAACCCACAAAACCAAAATGGAAAATGGCAACCTAAATAGGATCCCCAATCAGAGACAACGATAAACAACTGTCTCTGATTGGTAACCAATTCAGGCCACCATAGACCTACATTTACCTAGACAATTCCAAAACCACATAGATATACAAAATAAACTAGACAAGACAAAAACACACATACCACACTCGTCACACTCTAACCTAATTAAAATAATAAAGAAAACAAAGATAACTAAGGTCAGGGCGTGACAAGTACAGTGTTCAACGGTATACTACAGTCTACTATAGAATACTTTAGTAAACGGTGGTACTACAGGTACTGTAGTATTCTATAGTAAAGTGTGCTATTTTTTTATGTGGGTATGGCTTCCTCTTAAGATATTGATATGATGGGGACAATCAGTGGTACGAGTGGTTAATATGTCGACATGAGTCTAGCATAATCTACTCTCTACTGCATACGAAGAAATCTCCTCTCTGTGCAGAGGTGATAAGACCAGAATGTGACAATAAATGCCTAGCTGCCTACGTGTGCACATACCCATTCAGTGAAAACACCAGGCATAGTGCAGCTGGCAGCTGCTGGGCCTGTAAAGAATCTCTAACCTGCATTGAACACATCAAAGACATGGCTGCTTCATCATAATTGCCTCATAGCCAAACGCGTCTAATAATTAATTAAATCTCAGCAGCACCTGGGACTGTGATTCACCATGTATTGTGCAGCACCAAATCAAATCAAATGTTATTTGTCACATGCGCCATGAAATACTTACTTACAAGCCCTTAACCAACAATGCTGTTCAAGAAATAGAGTTAAGAAAACATTTACTAAATAAACTAAAGTTTAAAAAAAATAAAAAATGTACATAACAATAACAAGGTTATATACAGGGAGTACCGGTACCCAGTCAATGTGCGGGGGTACAGGTTAGTCAAGGTAATTTGTAAAGGGACTATGCATAGATAATAAACAGCAAGTAGCAGCAAAGTATATAGTCCAGGTGGCAATTTGATTAATTGTTCAACAGTCTTATGGCTTTGGGGTAGAAGCTGTTAAGGAGCATTTTGGACCTAGACTTGGAGCTCCGGTGCCGCTTGCCGTGTGATAGCAGAGAGAACAGTCTATGACTTGGGTGACTGGAGTCTTTGGGGCCTTCCTCTGACACCGCCTAGTATATAGGTCATTGATGTCAGGAAGCTTGGCCCCAGTGATGTACTGGGCCGACCACACTACCCTCTGTAGGGCCTTACTGTCAGATGCCAAGCAGTTGCCGTACCAGGCGGTGATGCAACCAGGATGCAGCTTTAGATATTTTTGAGGATCTGGGGACCCATGCCAAATAACCCCCCAATGCAATCACAGGCCAACAATGCATACTGTACATAGCCTATATGCATGCAAACAACCCCCTCTCCAATCCCCTAGCTCAGAGTCTGTAATAACCAGAATCCCATTTTCCCACACAAGGTAAATGTTGCGAGTGAAAGTGCAACACTTACATTCACTGAAATGTCTAGAATAGATGATGAGGTGTGTTGATCCCAAAGCAATATCATCAGCAACCATGTTGGATTGAAATCGAATGAACTTTGACTGGGGACCATAATTTAATCCTACCTGTTGACAAGAACTCACCACCACATTATTATTATTTTTTTTACTATAGAATACTTCAGTACTTACTCTAGAATTCTGTAGTAAACTGTAGTATACTGTAGCATCCCTTGATCATGTGTAGTACTTACAATAGCATGTTATAGTAAAAACACAGTATTATCTGTAAAAAACACTGTAGTAAATACTACACTAATGTCCACAAAAACACAAATGTTTTTATTTACTATATTAATACTACAGTATTTCATTTGCATATACCCTGCCCATTCTCCTCCCCCATATCCCAATTGGTGCCATCCATAAGTGAGAAACTTACATGCCAAGTATATACCATATATTGTGTTCCCTACAGGTTATAGAAAAAAAAGCAGAAACGCTGAACTATCCATTCAGACCCCAGTCCTACCTACCTGCAAAAACACTACAGTAAATACTACAGTATACTTCAGTCTGCAAAAACACGACAGTAAAAGTACTACAGTCCGCAAAAACACTACAGTCATTTCTGTAGTATATACTACAGTCTGCAAAAACACTACAATATACTACAGTCTGCTTAAACACTACAGTAAATATTACAGTATACTACAGTCCGCAAAACACTAAAGTAAATATACTACAGTCTACAAAACATTACAGTAATTACTACAGTATATACTACCGTCCGCAAAAACACTATAGTAATTAATATAGGATATACTACAGTCAGCAAAAACACAAGAGTAATTACTATAGTATATACTACAATGGTTTTACTAAAGTATTTAAATTATAGTAAACTGTAAATACTACAGTATACTACAGTCTTGTCCAGAAAAAAATTGCAGAGAATTCTACAGTAAAGTCGGCAAAAACACTACAGTGAATACTATCATATTTATACGTTAGTATACTACATATTCTTTTTTCATGTGAGCAGTGATAAAGAGATAGACGTGAGGCCTTTAATCTCATCAGTGATGATGGAGGGAGAAGAGGACGGAGAGCACAGCATGCCTGGCTGACTGATTGAGATTCTGGCAGACAGGCGATTCCAATTGTTAATTAACACATGCAGGGATGCCCCTCACACAGCTGTTCATTCACAGCTCCTCAAGACTCTACGTCAGCTTCCATGTGCTGTAGACTGTAGATGGACGAGGCGGTAACTTGAAGCCTCCACCAGTCGTTTAGCAATCAACAACACAGTTACATCTCCATGCATCATGGGGTTCACACTAACACTATCTAAGGTGATTTAGCGAGCATGTTTCATGTATTGAGATCAGATTTCACTGGATCAGCCTGACTGCAACCAGTTATCATGGAAAACACATGTTCCAACATAATCGATCATAGTACTAGGAGAGATGATTAAAACACCAAGGCAGAATGTTTAGACCCACCATGCATGAAACTGCTTCTACATGTCAATCTCTCATGAGAGTTTCCCATAGTCCATATTTTGTCTGATTTGATCTTGTTTTAAAGCAATGGTATTACATATGAAAGCATTACAGAGCTCAAACTATCCCACCTGATAATAGGAACCTCATAATGTGATTTGTGTAGCTAGTATGGTGTGATTTGATGTCATCTTCCCCGTTCCATTTTAAAAACACAGTTTAATTCAAAAGAGGCCAGTTTAGCCTGAGGACGTTTTCTTATCCAATGACCATATTTGGTGGATTGCGCATGGTTTGAATAATGTAGCAGGAAGAAATGTTTAAGATGACACAAATTCCTCTGAACTTAACAAATATAATTAGTGTATTGGAGTAAAATGCATGTTTGTTTATTTGTTTGTGTGTGTGTGTGTGTGTGTGTGTGTGTGTGTGCGTGTGTGTGTGTGTGTGTGTGTGTGTGTGTGTGTGTGTGTGTGTGTGTGTGTGTGTGTGTGTGTGTGTGTGCAAGTGTGTGTGTGTGCAAGTGCGTGCGTTTGTGTGTGTGTGTGTTGTAGTCATGTAATTTTCTAGGAATCTGACTTTAAATAAAAAACACTATTTTAATAGCTCAATAAAACAGTCCTTTATATCACAGCAATGTTCATGCTTCAGGACCAAGGAAAGCTCTCCCGGATCACCTTGTATATGGTGTGTGGGTAGGAGTAGGACATATCTAGTCTGTGCTCTTTCTGTACAGTGAAAAAATGAATAGCCTGTTACATCAGCAAGAGGTGCTCTTTACAACAGCCATGGCGTCAGAAGCTCCCTCCTGGCCTTGTCCTTCTCATTGTCCTTCTCATGACTGATACATGCTAGGATTCTCATTCAGACTCCAACTAACCACCTAGACACAGATCCATAGCCACACACACACACGCACGCACGCACAGAGGCAGCACACGCCCTGTCTGTCGTTATCAGCATGGTGCAGCTCTGCTGGGCTCCGGAGTCTCTTCATAGGGGTTAAATGAACCAGGGGGCTGAGAAGGCTGAGCACACCGACTTTGCCTTTTGTTTCTTTTTGAGACCGAGTTAAAGCTGCCATTTAAATGGAGGGACGTTTATGACCTAGTGCACTCTGCATCTCTTAGAGATCAAGCTTCTTCTCTGCCATAAATTATAGGTAGTCAGACGTGTTGTGTCAAAGCAGCAAGGTATATTAACTGGCAGACATGGACCAGGGCATAAGGGCCACAATAGGGAGGAAAAGGCAGTTATAAATATCATGAGTGGTATCTTGTACACAAGCTAAGAAACAGTCAACAAATTGTCGCTCTGGCGATATTCTGTATGGGTGTATTGATAGTATTCCTACTGAGAGGAGCAACGGGTTGATAAGAAAGAAAGGATAAAAGGCTTTTCCTGGTCAGCTGATGTACTGTGTTGTGGAAAGAACAGAGGGATGGGTGAGCCGTATGCATCTGGCCTCAGGTGGCTACTTGCTCTTCAGCAACTCTCCAGCAACCAACCAAGCAGCTAGTTACCAGAACAACACACCTGCTTCCAGGAAATCCCTTAGACCCCAGCAGCTTTAATTTGTACTACGGTTGCTGTTGTACATGTTGTCAGTGCATCACCCCTGTTATCTTTTTGGGGTATGAGAGAGTGTTGATCATCCTTGTAACTCATCTGGAACATCGGATTTCCCATGAATATGTGAAAAATAATATACATCAAACATATCCAGCCCTGGGGAAAAGCAGTATGAGTGCAGATGTGGCATTCACCTACAGTAAGAGACAGGCATGACTAGGTACCTGTACTCTTCCTCTTCTTTTTAATCTCCTCAACTCATACCACTTGAGCTGTCCAATCTGACAGTGTTATTTCCTACGTAACATGCCATGTACCAGTTGGCAGAGGAGACTAATCTAGGTAAAACACACAGCCATGCCTAAAGCTAGCCTCAAGGCTAATCTTTAGCTGCTGGTGAATAGAGCAGCATATTATCTTGTATATGTAGAATGGTCTATCAGGGAGGAGTGGGGGTGGGGGTTGAATAAATGCCCTGTCTCAGATTTTATATACTGTAACTCACCAGGACAATGTTATGGGAGGCTCTTTCTGTGAGGCTGAAAGGAACGATGCAATGTGAATTGACAGCGGTGAAATCAGTACACAGCAGTGCGCCCAGAGGCGGAGTGTGAATGTCAGAGAGAGAGACAGCTTGCCTCTGAAGTGGGTGCACGCTCTTCCCAGCAGGTAGGAGGGGGCTGCGGCAGTGCTTTTTTCTCCTGCCGTCAGCTCCGCTGGGAAACTCTACCTGCCTTCTCTCATTCAGCAATGACCACTGTCACGCTCTTCTCCGATTAGACCACGGTCCTCCCTCAGAGCAGGGCAGGCCCTGGCCTGTACCCTCCCCAGTCCCCTGTGTGCTCTCTGACTGCCACCACAGCACAACTCAGAGCAGAGCAGCCTGTTCCGGACCAGGGGATAATGAAGCGAGTGCAGCATGCCCAGCAGGTATACCAGGGACAGGGAGTGGATGGAGACTGTTGGTGTCAGCAACTGTGGCAGTCATATAGAGAATTCACCTGCCCAACCGCCCACAACATCATACTTCATTCATGACACTCTGGAGGAGTTGTAGAAAAATGGAGTCTAGTTACAGTATGCAGATTTGGAATTTAGATATATAGAGTATATATTTTTTAATCATGAACTTTCGGTTATTCATTTGCAATGTTATGTTGTCAATATAATATTTTCAATATAATTGTTACACACACATGTCAGAATATATAATCAAGTGGATATTCCCCAAATATAGTCATTATCCAGTGTATGCTTTGAATTATTATTAATGTTCTGTTGTAAAATGTTAGGTTATTTTCTGGAATAAATTAACTGGGACCTTCCTCCATCATGCTCTATAACCAGTGTTTGCAAAATTAGTTGTGCGAGAAATGGTGGTGGAAACGCTTTTATGAGCCAATATTGATATAATAATAATATCGAAGTAAACTTGGGAGAAAACATGCAGTTTATTAGGCTACAGATTAAATAAATTATGATGAACTTCACAGGGTGGTGAAAGCGCACGGTGATGAGCTTGATGCCCCTTTACAATAAGGATCGAGGGTCTATTTCTGATTACATGACGATGATCGATTTGCGCTCTTTTTTAAATTATAATCTCATCATGTAGGCTATACCTGTCACGACTCCTACTGAAGGTGGTTCCCCTTCAGAGGAGTGTATGGGAGTTTCCATCCGTGCCACGTTTCCACTGTGCGCATTCCCCCTGAATATGCCGATTTGGCTATCGCTTTCTGTAAGAAGAGGGCGACTAAATTACCACCTCATCGACAGGGGGATTGTGCGATAAATCTCCAGGTAAACGCTGCGCTTCCCAAGAGTCACGTGTACTCATTGTCACAGGAGGAGACGTTGGCTATGGAGACATACGTCACGGAATCTCTGGGACAGGGGTGCATGTGTTGTATAGCATTGAACTGAACCCCACCATGATGGTATTTGGACCTCTATAATCAATGCAGGGACGCAGACCTCCCTCCTTTTTCTTCACAAAAAAGAAACTTGAGGAAAGGGGTGAAATGGAGGGCCCTCCAGTGCATTGATTATAGCGGTCTAAATACCATCATGGTGGGGTTCAGTTCAATGCCATACAACACTCTTTCCATGGCCTCCAACTGCTCTTAAATGCTAGTAAAAACCAAATGCATGCTTTTCAACCGTTTGCTGCCTGCACCCGCACGCCCGACTAGCATCACCACCCTGGATGGTTCCGACCTAGAATATGTGGACATCTATAAGTACCTAGGTGTCTGGCTAGACTGTAAACTCTCCTTCCAGACTCATATCAAACATCTCCAATCTAAAATCAAATCTAGAGTCGGCTTTCTATTCCGCAACAAAGCCTCCTTCACTCACGCCGCCAAACTTACCCTAGTTAAACTGACTATCCTACCGATCCTCGACTTCGGCGATGTCATCTACAAAATAGTTTCCAATACCCTACTCAGCAAACTGGATGCAGTTTATCACAGTGCCATCCGTTTTGTTACTAAAGCACCTTATACTACCCACCACTGCGACCTGTATGCTCTAGTCGGCTGGCCCTCGCTACATATTCATCGCCAGACCCACTGGCTCCAGGTCATCTACAAGTCCATGCTAGGTAAAGCTCTGCCTTATCTCAGTTCACTGGTCACGATGGCAACACCCACCCGTAGCACGCGCTCCAGCAGGTGTATCTCACTGATCATCCCTAAAGCCAACACCTCATTTGGCCGCCTTTCGTTCCAGTTCTCTGCTCCCTGTGAATGGAACGAATTGCAAAAATCGCTGAAGTTGGAGACTTTTATCTCCCTCACCAACTTCAAACATCTGCTATCTGAGCAGCTAACCGATCGCTGCAGCTGTACATAGTCTATCGGTAAATAGCCCACCCAATTTTACCTACCTCATCCCCATACTGTTTATATTTATTTACTTTTCTGCTCTTTTGCACGCCAATATCTCTACCTGAACATGACCATCTGATCATTTATCACTCCAGTGTTAATCTGCAAAATTGTAATTATTCGCCTACCTCCTCATGCCTTTTGCACACAATGTATATAGACTCTCTTTTTTTGTACTGGGTTATTGACTTGTTAATTGTTTACTCCATGTGTAACTCTGTGTTGTCTGTTCACACTGCTATGCTTTATCTTGGCCAGGTCGCAGTTGCAAATGAGAACTTGTTCTCAACTAGCCTACCTGGTTAAATAAAGGTGAAATAAAATAAAATAAATAAAAAATGAGTTACGTGGAATCATTTCACGGAGCACGGTTTTTCACGGAGCACGGTTTTTCACGGAGCACGGTTTTTCACAGAGCACGGTGCGTATTCGGGATGGAGAAGAGTGGAAAACCGCGTTTCGCGTTTAGTACCACATCGGGTCATTATGAGTACCTCGTCATGCCGTATGGGTTAAAGAATGCTTCAGCCATCTTTCAATCCTTTGTAGACGAGATTCTCAGGGACCTGCACAGGCAGGGCGTGGTTGTCTATATCAATGATTTTCTGATCTATTCCGCCACCCGCGCCGTGCATGTGTCTCTGGTGCACAAGGTGCTTGGTAGACTGCTGGAGCATGACCTATATGTCAAGGCTGAGAAGTGTGTGTTCTCCAAACGAGCCGTCTCCTTCCTGGGTTATCGGGGGTGGTGATGGAGTGTTAGGGTTTGCCAATTACTACCAGATGTTTATCCGGGGTTTTGGCCAGGTAGCGGCCCCATTACCTCACTGCCGGTGCGTTTGCGTTGGTTGGCAGAGGCTGACAGAGCCTTCAATAGGTTGAAGGCGCTGTTCACAGATGCACCCGTGTTGGCGCACCCAGACCCCTCTTTAGCATTCATAGGGGAGGTGGACACGTCTGAGGCTGGGGTGGGTGCCGTGCTATCACAGCGCTCGGGTACGCCACCGAAACTCCTCCCCTGCGCTTTCTTTTCGAGGAAGCTCAGTCCGGCGGAGCGTAACTATGATGTGGGTAACCGGGAGTTGTTAGCGGTGGTGAAGGCCCTGAGGGTGTGGAGACACTGGCTTGAGGGGGCTAGGCACCCTTTTCTCATCTGGACCGACCACCAGAATCTGGAGTATATCCGGGCAGCTAGGAGACTGAATCCGCGTCAGGCAAAGTGGGCCATGTTCTTCACCCGATTCATGTTCACCCTGTCTTATAGACCAGGCTCCATGAACACGAAGGTCGACGTGCTATCCCGTCTCTATGACACGGAGGATCGGCCCACCCTCCCCGTTCCACAACGGCCATGGTCTCACTTGTCAGTGGATTTCCTGACCGATCTCCCCCCGTCTCAGGGGAACACTACGGTCCTGGTTGTTGTGGATCGGTTTTCTAAGTCCTGCCGTCTCCTCCCGTTGCCCGATCTCCCTACAGCCCTACAGACTGCGGAGGCGCTATTTACCCACGTCTTCCGGCACTACCGGGTGCCGGAGAACATCGTCTCTGATCGAGGTCCCCAGTTCACGTCCCGTGTATGGAGGGCGTTTATGGAGCGTCTGGGGGTCTCGGTCAACTTGACCTCTGGTTATCACCCCGAGAGTAATGGGCAGGTGGAGAGAGTGAACCAGGAGGTGGGTAGGTTTCTGCGGTCGTATTGCCAGGACCGGCCAGGGGAGTGGTCAGGGTACATCCCATGGGCGGAGTTGGCCCAGAACTCACTCCGTCACTCCTCTACGTCACTCACTCTACCTGCGGTGGAGGAGTGGGTGCAGCGCTCCAAGGAGACCTGGAGAGCCGTCCAGGAATCCCTCAAGCAAGCCGGTGGACGGCAGCAGAGGAGTGCTGACCATCACCGCAGTGAGGCCCCCGTGTTTGTACCGGGGGACAGGGTCTGGCTCTCGACCCAAAACCTACCCCTCCGCTTGCCCTGCCGGAAGCTAGGCCGCAGTGTGTGGGGCCCTTCAAAGTCCTGAGGAGGATAAACGAGGTGTGTAAACGAGGTGTGTTTCATGTGTCTCTCCTCAGGCCGGTGGTAGCTGGTCCCCTGCACGAAGGTGAGGTGCCGGAGGACCCTCCGCCCCCTCTGGACATCGAGGGGTCCCCGGCGTACACGATACGTGCCATTCTGGACTCGAGACGCCGGGTGAGGGGCCTGCAGTACCTCATGGACTGGGAGGGGTACGGCCCGGAGGAGAGGTGCTGGGTACCGGTGGGGGACATCTTGGACCCGTCACTGTTGAGGGATTTCTATCACCTCCATCCGGATCGCCCGGCGCCTCGCCCTCCGGGTCGCCCTCGAGGCCGGTGTCGGCGCGCTACGGGAGCCGCACGTCAGGGGTGGGGTACTGTCACGACTCCTACCAAAGGTGGCTCCCCTCCCTGTTCGGGTGGAGCTCGGCGGTCGTCGTCACTGGCCTACTAGCTGCCACTTATCCCTTTCCCCCTTTTTGTTTATTGGTTTCACCTGTTTTGTGTGTAGGCTGATTAGTCGGGCTATGTTAACCAGTAGGCCCACCTGCTCTTTGTGTGGGATTGTTTGTGTGACTAGTGTGCACGTTTGAGGTTAACGTGTTTCCTGTTCGTGGGTTTTTGCTGGACTGTTTTAGTCCCCGTGTTTGGGGCATTTGTTTTGTGTGCGCCCTGTGTTTCGTGGGGTGGCTTATGTTCGCCGTTTGTGCATTAAATAGCACTACCCTCAACTATCTGCTTCCTGTGCCTGACTTCGCACCCACTACACCCAGATCGTTACAATACCCGCACTTTATTGTCGAACTGTTGGCTAGAGCGCATTTGCCAAGAGCAGAGTCTGCACATTCGCTATATAACACATTCTTTTTGTGACAAAACCATCAGTGGAGTTGAAAATAATTATTCACTATATGGGAATTTAACCACAACAGTCATTTTTATGTGCACCAAGTCATTTTTGAATATTCACAGGGAAATGTTATCTCCAACTGAATGGAAACTGACACACAAGTGCATGATGTGTTTGCTGATAAGACACATTTTTCAACAAAACTCACTTAATTTTACAGAAGCCCTAGCATGTCATTTTTCTAAACTTCACATCTCAACCCAGCAATCTGGCTAATGAATCAGAAGCAAAACATTTCATAAACTAAAAATATGGTCAGTTCTTCTGTGGCATAACACCATGCATTCCAACTACAACTGATAGACTGAGAGAGGCATGTCAGCTGCTTTGGTCATTATTGAGATTGTTAATTGAAATGTTGGAGTGACTTGTCATTTTAAAGCCTTGAAATTGACAAATGAAGAGGTTCCCATGTCCTCCATGCAGGCGGGAGAGAAAGGAACCCCTGTTTAATGTAATTACTTTTGGGGGAAATAAATAAGCTGAGTCCATCAATCAACTAAACTCAACCAAATGCATTAAGGAAATTATAAGGCCTTTTGAGACAGGACTCAATGAAAACCGTGCAAGGATATTCTAACATACGCTAGAGAGTAGCATCGTAGTTTTGGATTGAGTAGTATTGGCAATGTCTACAAATTGCATTTCATGTCAAAGCAATCTGAATCTGAGGAGGAACACAACGCAAGATTAGTCAGATAGACTTTGATACAAATGCATGCAATGGGGAGTGATGAGCGATGAATGGAGAGTCCTTGAGAGGAGTGAGGAGAAAGATTGAGGAAGGTGTATGTATGGGAGACATGGGGGTTGGGGCATATAGGTAATTCTGTGGGTTGGGGTGCTTATAATAAGAGGAATGGGGGTTGGGTGAAGGCTATGGAAGAGGGTGGTTGGATGGGGGATGATGTGAGAAATGGGCATGTGAGTGATTAATGGTCAGAGAAGCATTATTGATCATAATTAATGGAACAAGGCAATGATTCAGGGATAATATGCTCTATTTAGTAACACTCTGAAGATGGAAACACCAGAAAAATAGCCGTTCCTGGGGATTCAGCTCTAGATTTTCCTACAGTAGTTTCAACACAATCTACCACAGTCAGTGCTTGCTTATAATGTACGCTATCTGAGGGACCTTTTGTTCATGTGTTGCAGTCCGTCTATTGACCTCCTCACTAAAAATACCTATTTGATGAGGTGTTACATTCTTTACGGGAACAGGGAGAAGCGGGTGGTGATAAAAATGAGGGCAGTTGTGATAGAACAAAATGTGTCCCTGGTTTCATATAGTTCCATTACTCCCTCTCTCTCAGAGGGAGAGAGGACAGAGAGATTAGCTAGCCTATAAAAGATACATCCACTCAGGAATACAAATTCGACTTTACTTAAAGGACCAGTGCAGTCAAAACATGATTTTTCCCTGTGTGTTATATACACTGTTCAAAAAAATAAAGGGAACACTAAAATAACACATCCTAGATCTGAATGAATTAAATATTCTTATTAAATACTTTTTTCTTTACATAGTTGAATGTGCTGACAACAAAATCACACAAAAATTATCACTGGAAATCTAATTTATCAACCCATGGAGGTCTGGATTTGGAGTCACACTCAAAATTAAAGTGGAAAACCACACTACAGGCTGATCCAACTTTGATGTAATGTCCTTAAAACAAGTCAAAATGAGGCTCAGTAGTGTGTGTGGCCTCCCTACAATGCCTGGGCATGCTCCTGATGAGGTGGCAGATGGTCTCTAGAGGGATCTCCTCCCAGACCTGGACTAAAGCATCCGCCAACTCCTGGACAGTCTGTTGGTGGATGGAGCGAGACATGATGTCCCAGATGTGCTCAATTGGATTCAGGTCTGGGGAACGGGCGGGCCAGTCCATAGCATCAATGCCTTCCTCTTGCAGGAACTGCTGACACACTCCAGCCACATGAGGTATAGCATTGTCTTGCATTAGGAGGAACCCAGGGCCAACCGCACCAGCATATGGTCTCACAAGGGGTCTGAGGATCTCATCTCGGTACCTAATGGCAGTCAGGCTACCTCTGGCGGCCCCCCAAAGAAATTGATGTGCATTGATGTGCCATCCTGGATGAGCTGCACTACCTGAGCCACTTGTGTGGGTTGTAGACTACGTCTCATGCTACCACTAGAGTGAAAGCACCGCCAGTGACCAAAACATTAGCCAGGAAGCATAGGAACTGAGAAGTGGTCTGTGGTCATCACCTGCAGAACCACTCCTTTATTCGGGGTGTCTTGCTAATTGCCTATAATTTCCACCTGTTGTCTATTCCATTTGCACAACAGCATGTGAAATTGACTGTCAATCAGTGTTGCTTCCTAAGTGGACAGTTTGATTTCACAGAAGTGTGATTGACTTGGAGTTACATTGTGTTGTTTAAGTGTTCCCTTTATTTTTTTTGAGCAGTGTATATTTCCACACTATGAGGTTGGAATAATACTGTGAAATTGTGAAAATGATGATAATGCCTTTTTAGTGTAAGAGTAGTTTTAAAAAATTGCCTGAAACTTCAGCCTGTTTTGGTGGGATGGAGTTCTGGCCTGCCTGCTGACATCACCCAGCGGTAAATTAGTCAATAGACCAATAAGAAAGAGAGTTCCAAACCTCTCTGCCCAAATGAGGTAGATTTCAGCTTTCCCCTCCCCACTAAGTCCACTCCAAGATGGTCCTAGCAGCAAAAATTCTTGCTTGAGAAGCTGTTCTTTATTCTTTACCATTTTAATTGAAAACAATTGCAGTAATGTACTTAATTGTTGCCCAGAAATTATTTGATATTGAGATAAAAACTTGTATTGGACCTTTAAAGATTGAATCCACATTAGGGGCAAGAGCGCCACTGTTCGTCCCCCCAGCGCCTTTGTTATTGTTTTTGTTTTGTTGATGAAATGGAGGTGAGGAGCGTCCGGCAGCGTGGTAAACATTTTTTTCCAGTAAATATTTGTCTTTCTTATCGGATGTGCAATGACTCCAGAGGCAAAAAACAGTGTTCGCTGTTTGCAGTAACTTCTTTTTTGTTGAACATCTCAAATGGACATGGCTGTTTCACCAATGAATGATTACAGCTTTAAATGGCTTATGATGCCCATGCACTTATATTTCAAGGCTATTCTTCAGTTTCTGATCTTTATCTGATCTTGGTACTCACATTGCAAAAAATATGAGCTGTGTATTGATCATTTGTGGCCATTAAATTCTCATAAAGCACTAAATCTACAGTAACAACTCACTCAATATTCTCAGTACCCACCCGTCAGTTCAACGTCTTGATTTACATTTGGTTGAGTTCTCAACAAATGTGAATAGAATATGAAATCAACAACTACTGTCACCATGTCATTGGATTTAGGCTAAGTTGGGTGAAAAAAATATGAAATTCCCTCATGATGACGTCTTTTTGCAAATCCAATCAGTTTCCCACGTTGATTCAACGTCTTGATATAGTTTTTGCTGTGGAATGACGTGGAAACAACATCGATTCAACCAGTTTTTGCCCTGCGAGCAGTCTTATATCTCCAATCTTGGAAGACTCATGGTTGAAGACCTTCAGGAGGTCTGGTATGAAATCATCTCAAGAGTTATGTGTGTCTGGCACTGGTGAGTGCAAACGTGTGTGGTGTCACAGTGATTGAGACCTTTCAGCATCAGATTACATTTTATGAAGGAATGAAACAGGGCCTCATATCTGCACGAGACTGCATTCAATAGGTTGGACTCTCTTGACAGGCCTTTATACATACCATCACCAGGTCTGCATCACATCACCTGTCACTATCTTCAGTATCTCTCTCCAGTAACACATACACACGGCACCCACATGCACGCTCACACACTCACACAAACACACACACACAAACACAAACATATGCACACACCCATACCTTGTCCTTATCTTTATAACTGTGGGCGATGCCCTGTTTTTCATCAGCTGAATAGCACCTCTCCACGAGGGAGGATATTACAGCTGAATGACATATACTGGATCTGTCAGGGGCGAAGGCTATAGATGAGTCTCTCATCTAGGCATGGTGAAGGCTTCTGTCACCGGCGTGTACAGCATCTCATCTCAGCCCGCTCCGCTCTCTCAGCGCTTTCTGCTCCTCTCAGCCTCATATATTTACTCCACAGCGTGGATGACAAATAAATCCCACACCTCAATAATGCCAGACCTGGCCCTGTAAACGACAACATTTCATGAATATAGGGGGACCTCTCTGTTTCAGGTGTTTCCTCTGGGCCCGTGACGAGAAAGTGACAGGTTTAAAGAGTGGTGGCAGCGGCAGCTTCTGAGTGGACACACTCTCTCTCACACACACACACACACACACACACACACACACACACACACACAGATGCTGTCTGGCCAGCCTCATCCATCTCAGAGATCAGGGAAAGTGACAGATTAATTACACTCCAGTCTTTAGTCAAGTGGTCACCAGCCTCAACTAACCAATCCACGTGAAGATGAGTTCAACCCTACAGTCTGACCCCTAGAACCATAACAACCCCCACCGCCACACTGCTATATTCCCTCCAACTCATAAATCCATCAGACTGGCTTCCCCATGAGAGCCGCCGTAGCCTGGTTTCCATGGCTACATGGAAAACACTGTCGCTGTAGCAGCCCTATGAACTAATTGAGGCAATTATATCTGAGGAGCAGCTGCTCTACCAGTCCCCTCCCCCATCATTCCGCCCCTCCCGCAATCAACCCCACTCACTCCAGCTATGATGCTCCACTCCCACTCATTGGTTGTGTCTCCCTACTCAGACATTGCATGCATCAACCAATGGTTGCATGGCAATACATCAACATCGACTGACAGATTGCTTTAACATTTGATGCGGTTAGCTGATACGTAAAATACCTATCCAGGCGAGGTAAGATCTGGCAGGCGTCAGATGAAATTAACAAAAAGCCACTCACTTATTTTGTGTGTAAAACCTATCCTCCTCTAATAAGCTGCTGGAGCAAAACAACAAGTGAGTGTTTTGTGCTTTTTGATTGTGTTTGGGAGAATAGTGCCTTTATTAAAAGACTTGGACACACATTGGAGTGTGTGGATGCATGTAGAGAAAATAGAGCACGGGGTGAGGGCATGTGTGCAAACACTCTTCAATGCATCTCTGTGTGTGGATGCCAGGAAGCTAGCGTGCATCCTTAAGTGATTTTATGGGCAGTTATTGTAAATGTGTGCATGCCAGTATGTGTCAGAGCGCCCGTGCCAGTCTGTGGGCATGCACTTCATGGATGACTGAATCTATAGCAAACACTGTGAGGCTAAATGCCACTGGCAACATGAATCGGCTGTCTAAAAAAAAGAATGCTTGTTTATTATCTGCTACAGTTTGAGAGGGAGAGGCATGTGTGGATTCCAAACTAGCAGGTATTTTGAGGGTGGGGGATGGTCTGCAGTCTGAGCACAGCAGTGTCCTTATCTACCTTTTGCAGATTGTCTGTGTGTGTGTGTGTGTGTGTGTGTGTGTGTGTGTGTGCTTGTGTGTGTGCGTGCATGCGTGCGTGTGTCTGTGTGCGTGCGTGTGGATACAGTGCAGGTGGAACAGCAGAGTTGCATTTCTACTTCATGGTGGAATAATCTGAACAGTATGAATTCAAAAATATGTTACAGGAAGATGACCATAGAATCTGATATTATGAGGCAGTAAAGCTGATAATAACAGTTTTCTGTTCCCTTTCTAAGAGAACAGCTATCAGTCCTCCGGTATTCCTCAACAAATTTGTAGGCGATTCCTTGAGTTTACATAAATGACTTATTTCAGTCAATATCCACTCCAGAATAGTGTAACCATGTAGTGGAGACATCAACTTTAAAACAAATTCTTATAAATGTGGCATTTAAAACATGATGCACGAGGGCGAAAGTCAAGAGCAGGTTGGAAGGTTTCCTATTCCAAAATAACTCATTAATAAATTACGAATGTGCCATAATGCAAAAGGACAAGACCTTTGGCGCACATGTAAAAAGGCCGGGGGCAGGACTCATGAGGAGAGTTATTTGATATTCAGCCATGGCATTTTCCCTGCACACACACACACACACACACACACACACACGCACTCGCACACGCACACGCACACAGCCCATCTGCTGAATAATTCAAGGTGTCTATCTGTAGAGTAGGCTTCTAAAGATCAGGTAAAGGCTGTTATTACCGCTGCTACTTTGCTTTGTTCTTCCAGTGGAACTCAAAGTGTGACTGTCTGTGTGCTCCAAGGGGATTCATGAGATCATCCTTTTCAGTATGATCAGTGGGGAGTTCTGCATATACAATGCAGCGTTACATTCTCAAATGGTTAGAATACCTTGGAACATGTGATAACAAGTATAGTAGTGTAATAGACGCTGCTCCCTGCTGGAATGATTTCATGATACCATAAGTGGTACTCTTTCCATGTTGTAAACCATCCAGATGGGGCTGTCCCTCTGAGCACATATCCCTGCTGTAGGAGAGACTCCAAATGGAGCCCGGTGACGTCTGAGCGTTGATTTAACTGGGCAAGTGTGCAGCTGTCCACTCCTGCGCTCACAATGTGGCACCTGAAACAACAGATGATCACACCAGCGGACTGAAAACCACCAGCGTGGCTGAGACTGGCATTACAGCAGCGGGGTGTCATAGTTATAAAAACCAGCAACAAAACCTCAAACAGCCCCTCGTGATTTGAGTCAGACAGCACGCTGAATCATAACAAACCCGGCTCAGCAACGGTTGGTATGTCAACAAAGGAACCTGTGCAGAAACTAAGTCCAGAACTGTAACAGACCATGATTAAGTTCACTTACCACCCTTCAAAAAAGACAAACATTGTAAAGGGTTCAAATCTCTTATCTGTATTGTCCCTTCACTCAGTAGTGATCTCAACAAAGTGTTGAAGTGTCAGGATAGTACTGATGAGACTGTTCACAGCCATCCTATAATTGCGTTGCATTCTGTTGTTTTATGTTGCAGTGTATTGCACCAGGGTGACCATGACAACAGCTATACAGCGTCTGAAGCCCAACAGCCAGATAGAGTAAGTGTTCCAGGCCAGGACCCAGGGCAGAGTCAGAGTCAGCCTGTCCGTCTCCATGACTCTATACCCAGCCCTCCCCAACCTGCAGCCAGCCAGCCATACTCACTCCCCATCTCTATATATAGTCGCCTGCCAGGGCCTGCTAAAAATAGACACAGTCTGCGCTCCATCTCCTTTCCTTTCCTCTGTGGCTTCATGGACTCTGAGACCCTCCCCTCCCAGCTTGGTCTTCAGAGATCCAGGTGAGGGAGTCAGGGGTTGAATCAAGAAGATGTCAGCGGTATGTTACACACTGGCCCTGCACTGTGCCATAGTAGTAATATTCCACAATGGGGGGCCCGAAGAGGAAAAAACAGTGGAGGGAGACAGAGGAAATCTGTTCAGCAGAGAGACTATTCATTAGATCAGTTTACAACCCTCCAATAGAAATGAATCAGAAAATTGGTGTGCTGTGCATAAAATTGCATTTGCCACAAAATTGTTGTTATGTGGATAAAGACAGTGGGGGCACAGTATGATGACCGATTAGAGAATAAGCTGGTGTTTACAATATCTTCATGCACAGTAAAACCATGTCTCACTTCCGCAGGCTGAAAGGAAATGAGTGGCTTGCTCAAATTAACATTAAAAATAACCAAGGCGTGTTGACTGTGTTAGTCAGGAAGGCTCCTGGGGAGCACAAAGCCAAAGAATGTAGGAAAAACAAGTCACATTTCCTTTTCCAGCTGCTGCCTGTTATATAGGCAGGGTGAGATGGGACACTCACTTTAAACAAAGAACGCTCCCCTCAGCAACATTAGTCTTCCTTTGCCTCCCAGTGTACCGGATATAGCTAGAAGAGCCGAAGAGGCAACACACTCTCTCTAGCTTATCATAATAGGGTAATGATATGTCCTAATTATGTGTCATCACAACACATTCACAGGAACATTTCCATATTCTATTCTATTATATTCTATTACTTGCTGTTTTCAACCATGCCAGCACAAAATAAATAACCCAGAAACAATAAAGAGCCGATGCAATGTAAATTCACCCTCCATTAAGCCGTAGCAAGTTCTGTGAGAATTGAGCTCCAGGGTAGAACGCTGTCTGAGGCAGTAAGATGCGTGGGTGGGCAGTGAGGGACACTAGGGCAGGAGGAAGGAGATGAGATTCCTGGGTGTGAAATGAAGGAGGCTCTGGCTGCTGTTTCAGTTGGGCAGCGGGGAGTTGTAGGGCAGTAGGCTATGGCAGGCAGCTAGGAGCCCTAACCAGCAGGGCGTAACACACAGCAGTGTATGGTACCACTGGATCTGTGCCCGGGGCCGTGCTCTGGGCCAGCCTGATCTCTGAGGAAACAGAGCAGATGAGGTGCATGTGTTAACCCTTAACACACTGAAACCGCAGACAAGAAAAAGCTTTTTAAAAGCAAATTTGTAAGATGAAAAATGGCTTATGAATTATTTGACATTGCATGAGCTGCCAGATCAGAGTATTGTTCCCCGGCCTCAGCTTGCTGGCAGGATATGCGGTGGCATCACTCTCACAAAAACAGTCGCACGCAGGCAGGCAGGCAGGCAGGCAGGCAGGCAGGCAGGCAGGCAGGCAGGCAGGCAGGCAGGCAGGCAGGCAGGCAGGCGATGATTATGGATCTAATGAAAGTATCATGAATAAACCAACCCCAGGAAGTATAAGTCCCATTAGGATCTCCTCTGGGCTATTAATAACCATGAAAACCTCTACAATCAATAGATGCACTTCCTGAACCAATATCCATTTAACATGGCCAGGACCAGAGTGCTAGGGGAGCTGACCACCCATACAGTATCTTCATGGACCCATCATCTCAGCAGAACGGGCTAAGACCTCTCACTACTAACAGATATCAAGAGCACTCCCTCAGGAGTGGATTTAACGAGATGCCTTGTCACACAGGGAGGAAGTGAGACAGGTGCCTGCATCGAGCCTGAGAGGACAAGAAGACCACAAAATGGAATTTTCTGAAAAATAAACAAGGATTTCATGGCATTGTCACTACCCAACTGAGAATGGAGAATGCTCTTTGAACCATATCTCCTCGAACATGACAATAGCACTGTGTACGCTTGTGTTCGTTGACATTGACGGAGGGAGGCAGGACCCCTCTGCGTTATCTCCACACCATCCATAGGCGTCCTTATCCCTGCCTGCCTTCCCCTGCTCTATCTGGCAGCCGCCCCATGCATGTAACACTATCCCCTGGCTCAGGGCACACCAAAGGACAGAGAGAAAAGAGAGAGAAAAGGAGAGCATCAGAGGCTTTGAACGCTGCAATTTCAGACAGAGTAATTTGAGATGAGGGATCTCCCCCCATTTTTCTCAGACAAAAACAATCATAACGGTTAAGATACCTTTTATTATCTGTCTGAAAGTATGTCCCCGTGCAGGGATGGTTTTAGCTGACATTCAGTCAGGCTTCAAAGCCTGGTGGTTTAATAACATCAGTGGTGTGACAGAGGAAGCCCACACTGGGGAGTGTGTCCATTATCACACAGCAGCTGAAGCATATTAAGAGCCAGGACGAGAGAGAAACGAGTCTGCTGCTCCACTGTCAGCTGCTGGGACGGATTAAAGAGAAAAGACAGACAGAGGGGGAAGGTATCCAGTGAAAACACACCTCTGATTAAAGCACTTCAGCTCACGTCAGCCATGGCCCACATGACTTGGGTTCAAGTCGGGCAAAGGGTTCATCTGATTTGTCTTTTGGAAACACATCAAACAACAAGTTAAAGTATTCAGTCACAATGGCCATAGATAGATGAAGACACTGTAGTGAATCCACCCTGTTCCTCTCTCATGTTCCTGTCCTCCGGGATTGAGCCATGCTGCTTGGGCATATAGGTGTCAGACATGTGAATGTGATTGCATACCCATAGTAGGAGAAAAAAATCACACATGAATACACACAAATACACTCACAAATACTACTCCAAGACACACACACACACACGCACGCACGCACGCACACACGCACACACGCACGCAGAAAGCATTCATTATTAGCGTCAAAAACGAATGCTTTGCTTTTGTGTGAATCAATCATTATTTTATTCATCTTAAATGTATGTGAGTTAATAAAGCCTTGCTGTTTCTGCTGCAAGTTAAACATTGATATGAAGATGATGTTAGTCATACACAGGTTTATGACAGACTTCAGCGACCACATCACATCTTTGCCTCTGGCATGATTGGTTGTTTCTTTGCATTCTATTACATCTCCTTTCTGTCCATGCAGCACTATGGTGTCCTGTCCCTCTGTGATTGGTCCTCATTGGGATGGACAGCATAATCTGTTCACTCTGCCTGCTGTGTTTGCAGCCTCTGTAGAGATGTGTATAGTTCTCAGCTCTCAGTTCTGACCTTCAGCTGGGAGCCCAGAGGTCAGCAGAAGATGCCACACTTCCTATCTCTCTCCTCACCCCACAGGACAGATCTGTAGTTCTCCCTCCCTCAGACCCTACAGGAAGCACTCCCCAACCCCTGCTTCATTAGGAATTCACACAAATGGCCAGAAGGCCCAGCCATGAAAGTGCTCCATGACCCCAAGAGTTACGCGGGGCCGGAGAGAGGCAGCATCATGGGAACATCCTGTGCTGTATGGTTAGTGCTGATCTGATCCTCCTCTTTCTCTTGTCTGTCCTGTCTATCCCGAGCCACAGCTCTCTCTGAGGGGACTGATGTGGCTGATCGATCAGCCTTCAGCACAGTCACACAGACAGAATACCTTGTACCGTACATGAAGAACATACAGTGCTTTCAGAAAGTATTCACACCCTTTGACTTTTTCCACATTTTGTTGTGTTCCAGCCTGAATTTATAAATGTAAATGTAATGTGATTAAATGTAGTTTTTTTGTCACTTGCCAACACACAATGCCCATAAAGGAGATGATTGTGGACTACAGGAAAAAGAGAACCCGATCACGCCTCCATTCTCATTGACGGGGCTGCAGTGGAGCAGGTTGAGAGCTTCAAGTTCCTTGGTGTCCACATCACCAACAAACTAACATGGTCCAAGCACACCAAGACAGTCGTGAAGAGGGCACGACCAAACCTTTTCCACCCTCAGGAGACTGAAAAGATTTGGCATGGGTCCACAGATCCTCAAAAGGTTCTACAGTTGCACCATTGAGAGCATCCTGACTGGTTGCATCACTGCCTGGTATGGCAACTGCTCGGCCTCCGACCGCAAGGCACTAAAAATGATCAAAGACTCCAGCCACCCTAGTCATGGACTGTTATCTCTAATACCACATGGCAGGCGGTACCAGAGCGCCAAGTCTAGGTCCAAGAGGCTTCGAAATGGCTTCTACCCCAAGCCATAAGACTCCTGAACATCTAGTCAAATGGCTACTCAGACTATTTGCAATGCTCCCCCCTCACCCCCTCTTTACACCACTGCTACTCTCTGTTATCATCTATACATAGTCACTTTAATAACTCTACCTACATGTACATACTACCTCAACTAACCGGTGCCCCAACACATTGACTCAGTATCGGTACCCACCCTGTATATAGTCTCGCTGTTGTTATTTTACTGCTGCTCTTTAATTACTTGTTACTTCTATCTCTTATTCTTATCCATATTATTTTTTAAACTGCATTGTTGATTAGGGGCTCGTAAGTAAGCCTTTCCCTGTAAGGTCTACACCTGTTGTATTCGGTGCATGTGACTAATACAATTTTATTTTATTTGATTTGAATGTCAAAGTGGAATTATATTTTTTGAAAATTATGAAAAACTGAAATGTCTTGAGTCAATACAGCAAGTAAGCCTAAATAAGGTCAGGAGTAAATTAAGTAACAATAAGTTGCATGGACATGATTTTTGAATGACTACCTCATCTCTGAACCTCACATATACAATTATCTGTAAGGTCCCTCAGTCGAGCAGTGAATTTCAAACGCAGATTCAACCACAAAGACCTGGGAATTTTTCCAATGTCTCGCAAAGTAGGGCACCTATTGGTAGATGGGTAAAAATAATATATTAATTACACATGGGATGGTGTATCAATACACCCAGTCACTACAAAGAGACAGGCATCCTTCCTAACTCAATTGCCGGGGAGGAAGGAAACAGTAACTTTAAAACAGTTACAGTTTAATGGCTGTGATAGGAGAAAACTGAGGATGGATCATGAACATTGTAGTTACTCCACAATACTAACCTACTGTAATTGACAGAGTGAATAGAAGGAAGCCTGTATAAAATGTAAAAAATCCAAAACATGCATCCTATTTGCAACATGGCACTAAAGTAATACTGCAAAACATTTGGCAAAGCGATTAACTTTTTGTCCTAAATACAAAGTATCATGTTTGGGGGAAATCCAATACAACACTGAGTACCACTCTCCACATTTTCAACATAGTGGTGGCTGCATCATGTTATGGGTATGCTTGTAATCATTAAGGACTGCAGAGTTTTTCAGGATAAAAAAGACATGGAATGGAGCTAAGCACAGAGGAAAACCTGGTTCAGTCTGATTTCCACCAGAAACTGGGAGATAAATACACTTTCCATCAGGACAATTACCGAAAACACGGCCAACTATACACGTCCAAACTCGGGACGTGAACTGGGGACCCCAATCAGAAACGATGTCCTCAGGCACCCCGTAGTGCCGGAAGACGTGGGTGAACAGGGCCTCTGCAGTAAACAGGGCCGTAGGGAGACCGGGCAACGGGAGGAGACAGCAGGACTTCGAAAACCGATCCACAACGACCAGGATCGTCGTGTTCCCCTGAGACGGGGGAAGGTTGGTGAGATGTGACCAAGGCCGTTGTGGAATGGGGAGGGGATGTAACTTCCATCTAGGCAGGTGTCTAGGAGCCTTACTCTGAGCGCACACTGAAACAGGAGGAGAAATAAAACCTCATGTCCCTCGCTAAAGTGGGCCACCAGTACTTCCCCCTCAAATCAAAAATCAAATCAAATGTATTTATATAGCCCTTTGTACATCAGCTGATATCTCAAAGTGCTGTACAGAAACCCAGCCTAAAACCCCAAACAGCAAGCAATGCAGGTGTAGAAGCACGGTGGCTAGGAAAAACTCCCTAGAAAGGCCAAAACCTAGGAAGAAACCTATAGAGGAACCACGCTATGTGGGGTGGTCAGTCCTCTTCTGGCTGTGCCGGGTGGAGATTATAACAGAACATGGCCAAGATGTTCAAATGTTCATAAATGACCAGCATGGTCAAATAATAATCATCACAGGCAGAACAGTTGAAACTGGAGCAGCAGCACGGCCAGGTGGACTGGGGACAGCAAGGAGTCATCATGTCAGGTAGTCCTGAGGCATGGTCCTAGGGCTCAGGTCCTCCGAGAGAGAGAAAGAAAGAGAGAAAGAGAGAATTAGAGAGAGTATACTTAAATTCACACAGGACACCGGATAGGACAGGAGAAGTACTCCAGATATAACAAACTGACCCTAGCCCCCCGACACATAAACTACTGCAGCATAAATACTGGAGGCTGAGACAGGAGGGGTCAGGAGACACTGTGGTCCCATCCGATGACACCCCCGGACAGGGCCAAACAGGAAGGATATAACCCCACCCACTTTGCCAAAGCACAGCCCACACCACTAGAGGGATATCTTCAACCACCAACTCACCATCCTGAGACAAGGCCGAGTACAGCCCACAAAGATCTCCGCCATGGCACAACCCAAGGGGGGGCGCCAACCCAGGCAGGAAGATCACATCAGTGACTCAACCCACTCAAGTGACGCACCCCTCCTAGGGACGGTATGAAAGAGCCCTAGTATGCCAGTGACTCAGCCCCTGTAATAGGGTTAGAGACAGAGAATCCCAGTGGAAAAAGGAGAACCGGCCAGGCAGAGACAGCAAGGGCGGTTCGTTGCTCCAGAGCCTTTCCGTTCACCTTCACACTCCTGGGAACAGACTACATTCAATCATATGATTAAAGAGATGAGTCTTCAGTAAAGACTTAAAGGTTGAGACTGAGTTTGTCTCTCACATGGGTAGGCAGACCATTCCTTAAAAATGGAGCTCTATTGGAGAAAGCCCTGCCTCCAGCTGTTTGCTTAGAAATTCTAGGGACAATTAGGAGGCCTGCGTCTTGTGACCATAGCGTACGTGTAGGTATGTACGGCAGGACCAAATCAGAGAGATAGGTAGGAGCAAGCCCATGTAATGCTTTGTAGGTTAGCAGTAAAACCTTGAAATCAGCCCTTGCCTTGACAGAAAGCCAGTGTAGGGAGGCTAGCACTGGAGTAATATGATCCATTTCTTTGGTTCTAGTCAGGATTCTAGCAGCCGTATTTAGCACTAACTGAAGTTTATTTAGTGCTTTATCCGGGTATCCGGAAAGTAGAGCATTGCATTAGTCTAACCTAGAAGTGACAAAAGCATGGATTAATTTTTCTGCATAATTTTTGGACAGAAAGTTTCTGATTTTTGCAATGTTTCGTAGATGGAAAAAACCTGTCCTTGAAACAGTCTTGATACGTTCTTCAAAAGAGAGATCAGGGTCCAGAGTAACGCCGAGGTCCTTCACAGTTTTACTTGAGATGACTGTACAACCATTAAGATTAATTGTCAGATTCAACAGAAGATCTCTTTGTTTCTTGGGACCTAGAACGAACATCTCTGTTTTGTCCGAGTTTAAAAGTAGAAAGTTTGCAGCCATCCACTTCCTTATGTCTGAAACACATGCTTCTAGCGAGGGCAATTTTGGGGCTTCCGGGAGTATGGGAATAGAGTCGATGGACTGCTCCTCGGTGTCATAGAGACGGGACAGCGCATCAGCCTTAGTGTTAAGGGAACCCGGTCTATAGGAGATGGTGAACCTAAATCTGGTGAAAAACATAGCCCACCTTGCCTGACGAGGATTCAGTCTCCTCGCTGCCCGGATGTACTCCAGATTACGGTGGTCAGTCCAGATGAGAAAAGGGTGTTTAGCCCCCTCAAGCCAAAGTCTCCACACCTTCAGAGCTTTTACCACAGCCAGCAACTCCCGGTCCCTCACGTTATATATAGTTTTGCTCCGCCGGACCGAGCTTCTTTGAAAAAAAACACAGGGGCGGAGCTTCGGTGGCGTAGCCGAGCGCTGTGATAGCACGGCTCCAACCCCATCCTCGGACTCATCCACCTCCACTATGAATGCCAAAGAGGGGTCCGGATGAGCCAATACGGGGGCATCGGTAAACAGTGCCTTCAGATGACTAAAAGCTCTACATCACTCCGTTCACCTCTGCAAATGCACCCCCCCCCCCCCCGCCTTCAGCAGTGAGGTAATGGGAGCAGCCACCTGGCCAAAACCCCAGATAAACCTCCTGTAGTAATTGGCAAACCCTAAAAACCGCTGCACCTCCTTTACCGTGGTCGGAGTCGGCCAATTACGCACGGCTGCAACGTGGTCACACTCCATCACCACCCCAGATGTGGAAATGCGATACCCCAGGAAGGAAACTGCTTTTTTGGAGAACACACATTTCTCAGCCTTGACGTACAGGTAATGCTCCACCAGTCGCCCAAGTACCTTGCGCACCAGAGACACATGCACAGCGTGTGTGGCGGAATAGATCAGAATGTCATCTATATACACCACCACACACTGCCCGTGCAGGTCCCTGAGAATCTCGTCTACAAAGGATTGAAAGACGGCTGGGGCATTCTTCAACCATACTGTATGACCTTCGGTGGAAGTCGTGACAACTACCCTCTGTTGTGCCTTACGGTCAGATGCCGAGCAGTTGCCATTCCAGGTGGTGATGCAACCGGTCAGGATGCTCTCGATTGTGCAGCTGTAGAACTTTGAGAATCTGGGGACCCATGCTGAATCTTTTCAGTCTCCTGAGGGTGAAAAGGTTTTGTCGTGTCCTCTTCACGACAAATATTGTGCAATCCAGGTGTGCAAAGTTCTTAAAGACTTACCCAGAAACTCTCACAGCTTGTAATCGCTGCCAAATGTGATTCTAACATGTATTGACTCAAGGTTATGAGTGGGGTATTTCATTTAAATAAAAACATGTTTTAATTTGGTCATTATGAGGTATTGTGTGTAGACAAAATGTGGAATAAGTCAAGGGGTATGACTACTTTCTGAAGGCACTGAAGATGTGCACAGCACAGCTTCACATGGCACGGCATACAGCGTGATACTTATTCAATGATCTGCCCCTCAGTCAACCAACTAGCTGGGGGACTGCGTTCCAAGGCGGTTACAATAAAGAAACTTAAATTAAAGACATGCTCCAGTACTTTGGCAACTAATAAGTACGTTTTAAACCTCCTACTGTGGGCTGGATGTGTCAATGTGTAGTTCAAACTTCCATAATCTATTAGCAGAATTACTGTCTCACCTCATTTAGCCACAAAATCCCTAGTTTGAAAGCAGCTGTTTTCTGTAAGCTATGCTGTGCAATTTTCCCTACATTTCCCCCCATGTGGGCCAGGCCTCTAGCAATCGAGTTCCAACCAATGAGATTCAGCACCTCACCATTTTAGTGACAACTAGCAAGAATCACATGCAACAGAGCGAGAGAGAGCTATGACGTGGTGCACATATCTACACATATGTGAAGTAGTGCGCAATTTTTGGGGACCACGTTTGGCTCCTGGGTGCTTTCAGAACTACTTGTCAATCTTTTTTTCTAAGTGAGAGAACACAGTCTGCAGAAAGCATCAAGTGAGAGAGATGAAAGAGTCGTGACTCCCTGTTGTGTGCTCGCTCGATGAGGATGTGTGGAAAAAAAGAGGCATTTCCACTGTGATAGAAAAAAGTTGATTATGTGTGATTATGCTGCACTCAGTGCATGTTGAGGTTACTGCAGACTACAGCTCATCACAACAACACCCTGCAAAAAAACTACTATCGTTTGGGGAGGATGAACAGAGGGGCATGTAGCAACCCTGCCTGCCTGTAGCCACGGGACTCGTGTGGAGAGAGGATGAGAGATGAGAGGATGAGAGCTGCTTTCGTCAGAGCGCGTGGTGCTGATGCAGTACAGAGGGTGCGGAGAGAGAGAGCAGGCTACACTGTGGAACAGCCCCACTGGTTGACTCTGTGGAGCTGCAGAAGGAGGCACAGCAGACATGGGAACAGCCACTCTGTTTGGTTATAAAATGTACCTGAATCACAGGGAAAGGCCAGGGCCTCCCAGTCTGAGGGGTGGTGACGCAGATGCTTCTGTTTTTGAGCAGAATGATGACGCAGACGCTGACTTTTATTCCTGCTGAACGTTCTCATCATTCACATTCATGGCCCTACGTGTGTCTACGTGGTGGAGAGTTCTGAAATAACAAAGATAAAGCAGACAGAACCATGAAGGGTTTTACAACAATGGTGTAAGGTATATACACTGAGTGTACACAACATTAGGAACACCTGCTCTTTCCATGACATAGACTGACAAGACGAATCCAGGTGAAAGATACGATTCTTTATTGATATCACTTGTTAAATCCACTTCGATCAGTGTAGATTAAGGGGGAGGAGACAGGTTAAACACTCAACAGTTTCCCATGCGTGTCAAGAAGCGTCCCCCACCCAAAGGACATCCAGCCAACTTGACACAACTGTAATATTTGGTATACTTAGTGTACATTATATGCTGACAGTGTAATGAAAATGTGCTTGTTTAGGCTAACTTTGTTCAAATCAATTCACGCTCTATAATTTTGCTGTTGAAAAAGAAAATGCATTAAACATCTAAATCATTCTCCATGTGCTAAATCCTATGTCATGTAATTCTACACAGGCAGATCGTTAGTTATCCTAAATGACTAGCCCCATTCCAGTTCCCATGCACTCAGGCTGGGCATGAGAGAGTGAGTGAGTGAGTGAGAGAGAGATTGCGCGCGAGAGAGAAAGAGAGAGAGGGAGGGATAGATAGAGAGAGAGAGAGATAGAGAAAGCGCGAGAGAGGGAGAGAGATATGAGAGAGAGAGAGAGAGAGAGAGAGAGAGAGATGGGCGCCACTCCTACATAATAAGGACTTAGGCCTAGATTCAATCAGATCAAGTGTTAACCGGCGATAGCCAACACCCGCATGGCTGATGTTTTGGGCGTGTCTGAGGTGGAACTGCGTTGGAGCTGTCAAATCCGTGAGCAGCTGCTCTTGTTGTGACGCACTGATGTGCGGTTTGCGAACAAGTCGTTATTTTTGAACAACTCTTTCACTGATTTGAGAGTTTTTCTGAGTGACTCGTTCATTTTAGTTGTTCGTTTGACCTGATAGTGCTGGCCGCCGTGGGTCCTACAGCAGGATTAATACCGGCTCCTCTGGCTCAGCTTCTCCAGCCTCAGAGACGTGCTCCGACCATCAACTGTCTGTCGTAATAGGAGCAGGAAAATAGATTGTGAGCGTAGAGAAAAAAAATAAATGTTTAAGAGCTGATAGTTGATCGGATGGTGCAAGAATGAATACAATTGATAATTGAATGTTATGATGGACACAGCTTTGTAGGACCAAACATACATAGCCTTTGGTCAACAAACTCAAACTCAATAACTAATTGTTTGAGGGGCTACAGTTCTCAAACAACATTCTCAAACAACCGCAGTCAAGCAATGCATTCCGCCAAGAGTCGTTCACCATCTAGTCCGGTTGTGGTCACATCTAGGCCTTGCTTCAAATGTAGCAAGAAATAATCTTATTTATATGCCTATCAATCATGTACATTATTTGAAGCACAAATGACAGAGCCAATAGTTTTTGCATCATCATTCGCCGTACCTGTAACGGTTTTCTTCCGATGAAGGAGAGGGGGACCAAAATGCAGCGTCGTTTCTATTCATGGTTCTTTAATAAAGACTCTACAAATGAATAAACTAACAAAACAATAAACGTGAGAAAACCTAAAACAGCCCTATCTGCTGCAAACACAGAGACAGGAACAATCACCCACGAAACACTCAAAGAATATGGCTGCCTAAATATGGTTCCCAATCAGAGACAACGATAAACACCTGCCTCTGATTGAGAACCACTCCAGACAGCCATAGACTATACTAGAAAACCCCACTAAGCCACAATCCTAATACCTACAAAAACCCCAAGACAAAACACACCACATAATAAACCCATGTCACACCCTGGCCTAACCAAAATAATAAAGAAAACACAAAATACTAAGACCAGGGCGTGACAGAACCCCCCCCCCCCCCCCCCCCCAAGGTGCAGACTCCCGGCCGCACACCTAAACCCATAGGGGAGGGTCCGGGTGGGCGTCTGTCCACGGTGGCGGCTCCGGCGCGGGACGTGGACCCCAATCCAACAAAGTCTTAGTCCCCTTGTATCGCGTCCTTTGATTGGTGACCCTCGCCGCCGACCTTGGCCTAGTAACCCTCACCAAGGACCCCACTGGACTGAGGGGCAGCTCGGGACTGAGGGGCAGCTCGGGACTGAGGGGCAGCTCGGGACTGAGGGGAAGCTCGGGACTGAGGGGAAGCTCGGGACTGAGGGGAAGCTCGGGACTGAGGGGAAGCTCAGGCAGGTAAATGTCACTGGCAGATCCTGGCTGACTGGCAGTTCTGGCAGATCCTGGCTGACTGGCAGTTCTGGCTGACTGGCAGATCCTGGCTGAATGGCAGATCCTGGCTGAATGGCGGATCTGGAAGATCCTGGCTGACTGGCGGATCCATGCAAACTGGCGGCTCTGGCTGCTCCATGCTGACTGGCGGCTCTGGCTGCTCCATGCTGACTGGCGGCTCTGGCTGCTCCATGCTGACTGGCGGCTCTGGCTGCTCCATGCTGACTGGCGGCTCTGGCTGCTCCATGCTGACTGGCGGCTCTGGCTGCTCCATGCTGACTGGCGGCTCTGGCTGCTCCATGCTGACTGGCGGCTCTGGCTGCTCCATGCTGACAGGCGGCTCTGGCTGCTCCATGCTGACTGGCGGCTCTGGCTGCTCCATGCTGACTGGCGGCTCTGGCTGTGCCATGCAGACTGGCGGCTCTGGCTGCTCCATGCAGACTGGCAGCTCTGGCTGCTCCATGCAGACTGGCAGCTCCTTGCAGACTGGCAGCTCCTTGCAGACTGGCAGCTCCTTGCAGACTGGCAGTTCTGGCTGCTCTTTACAGACTGGCAGCTCCTTGCAGAATGGCAGCTCCTTGCAGACTGGCAGCTCCTTGCAGACTGGCAGTTCTGGCTGCTCTTTACAGACTGGCAGCTCTGGCAGCGCTGAACAGGCGGGAGACTCCGGCAGCACTGTAGAGGAGGAAGGCTCTGGCAGCGCTAAACGGGCGGGAGACTCCGGCAGCGCTGGAGAGGAGGAAGGCTCTGGCAGCGCTGAACAGGCGGGAGACTCCGGCAGCACTGGAGAAGAGGAAGGCTCTGGCAGCGCTGGACAGGCAAAGTGCACTGTAGGCCTGGTGCGTGGTGCTGGCACTGGTGGTACTGGGCTGAGGACACGCACAGGAAGCCTGGTGTGGGGAGCTGCCACCGGAGGGCTGATGCGTGGAGGTGGTACTGGATAGACCGGACCGTGCAGGCGCACTGGAGCTCTTGAGCACCGAGCCTGCCCAACCTTACCTGGTTGAATACTCCCGGTCGCCCTGCCAGTGCGGCGAGGTGCAATAGCCCGCACTGGGCTATGCAGGCGAACCGGAGACACCGAGCGCAAGGCTGGTGCCATGTAAGCCGGCCCAAGGAGACGCACTGGAGACCAGATGCGTAGAGCCGGCTTCATGACACTTGGCTCGATGCTTACTCTAGCCCGGCCGATACGCGGAGCTGGTATGTACCGCACCGGGCTATGCAACCGCACTGGAGACACCGTGCGCACTACAGCATAACACGGTGCCTGCCCGGTCTCTCTAGCCCCCCGGTAAAGCACAGGAAGTTTGCGCAGGTCTCCTACCTGGCGTAGCCATACTCCCTGTGAGCCCCCCCCCCAATACATTTTTGGGGCTGACTCTCGGGCTTCCATCCGCATCGCCGTGCTGCCTCCTCATACCAGCGCCTCTCCGCTTTCGCCGCCTCCAGTTTCTCCAGGCTGTGCCCAGGGTCCTTTTCCATCCAATATCTCCTCCCATGTCCAGAAATCCGGATTTCGCTGCTCCTGCTTCCGCTGCCTGTCACCACGCCGCTTGGTCCTGTTGTGGTGGGTGTTTCTGTAACGGTTTTCTTCCGATGAAGGAGAGGCGGACCAAAATGCAACGTGGTTTCTATTCATGGTTCTTTAATAAAGACTCTACACATGAATAAACTAACAAAACAACAAACGTGAGAAACCCTAAAACAGCCCTATCTGGTGCAAACACAGAGACAGGAACAATCACCCACAAAACACTCAAAGAATATGGCTGCCTAAATATGGTTCCCAATCAGAGACAACGATAAACACCTGCCTCTGATTGAGAACCACACCAGACAGCCATAGACTATACTAGAAAACCCCACTAAGCCACAATCCTAATACCTACAAAAACCCCAAGACAAAACACACCACATAATAAACCCATGTCACACCCTGGCCTAACCAAAATAATAAAGAAAACACAAAATACTAAGACCAGGGCGTGACAGTATACAGTATACTGCATACTCTGGGCATTACTGACTCAAATGAATGAAATTAGTCGAAAGATTTGTTCTTTTGACTGAAGAAGTCGAAAAGATCAGATTCAGTAAGAAGAGATGAACTTCCCAGCGTCACGAAGCCAGCCACACTTGTCCAACCCGCGCTAGAAGTTCAGAACTATAAAGTTTAGGCTATATAGAAATAATGGAGCTATTTATTTTACAAGAGACAAAATTGACAAATTCTACAGCACAATGGCAGAGACATGTCTGAAGTGAAAAACTACTAATGACTCAATAATTCATGCCTTTGAGGAATGTTACAAAATTAAAAAGTTATGGGCGGAGTTGGAAAGATGGAAGTCAGAGGTACTGCAATGTAAATGTACTTTTAATTCATCTTCCTGTATATTTCAAGACATGACAGACAAGGGTGCAGTAGATACCCGATGGGTTGAACAATACTCTTCTCATCAATTATCTTAAAAAAATGTATACTCAAAAACTGGAAATCAGCCAATCTTCCGTCGTTCACACAATGGAAAGGCTAAATTCTTTATTGTCTATAAATTTAAAGAGTGTGGGCGATGGAGAGAAACAAAATGGTGCAGTTTGAGGCCATGTGGCAGAAAGTGATAAGGGTGCTGGAGATATTGGTGGGGGCTAGTGGGTCTAGGCAGGTGTGATGTAGTGATGTTTGTATGATGTAGTCGTTTGTATGTGTATGTTTTGTATTGTTTATCAAATATAAAATAAAATCTTCTAATACGTTTTTTTTTAAATAATGACCTCGAAATTGAAAATCATTCAACCAAATAATGAGGATTTCAATCAGCCTAATCGTTAGATTACATCGCACATCCTAGTGTTCGAACAAGGCTGAATGGGATTCCTCTTAATGCAACTCTGTGCAGCCAATGCCAATGTCCACTTTAGGTATAATGCTGTGAGTAGCTTGTGAATTTGACAGCTCTAACGCAGTTCCACCTCCGACACAGTCAAAACATCAGCCACACGGATGTCGGAGAAAGCTGAGCTGATTGAATCGGGCCCTGAATCACAGGCTGACAATTGGCACTGCTGCCCATCCCCCATAATAACAGGCAGGCAGGCAGGCAAGCTGGCTGGAATTTGAAGATTTCTCAGAGGGCAAGCAGGATAAATTCTAGAAGGATAAATTTCACCTGTCCTTGTGTCGCCCCCAGGTGTCACCCCCAGATGTCACTCATCTTCCCCACCTATCCTCTGGGTATTTATACCTGTGTTTTCTGTATGTCTGGGCCAGTTCGTCTTGTTTGTCAAGCTTACCAGCATTTGTTCTTTCAGCTCTGATCTTTTCCAGCCTCTATTTTTTTCGTCCTCCTGGTTTTTGACCCTTGCCCTGTACCTTCCCGCCTGACCACTCTGCCTGTCCCTGTCCCTTACCCTGAGCCTGCCTGCCGTCCTGTACCTTTGCCCCACCTCTGGATTATTGACCTCTACCTATCCTGACCCTGAGCCTGCCTGCCGTCCGGTACCTTTGCTCAGTCTCTGGATTATCGACCCCTGCCTGCCTTGACCTGTCATATCCCTGCCCCTGTTGTTACAATAAACATTGTTATTTCACACAGTCTGCACATGTGTCTCACCTTGATACCTGATAGTACAAACTGGCCATGGCTGACCCAGCAGACTTGGACCAGCTCCGCAATGCCATCTCCTCCCAAGGATTCACCACTGGTAGGCACGAGGAGTTGCTTCGTGGTCTGATGGAAGGGTTCAAGGCTGTGGACGAACGTCACAACCTAGCCTTGGATGCATTGCGGGAGCAATTCCGGGGGTTGCCTACTAGGCAGCCTACCACGACCGTAACCTCCCTGCCCCTCTGTAACCGAGCTGGTAGCAGCGGCGTCACCCCGGTTTCCCGGGAACCCCTCTTACCTCCCCCGGAACGCTATGATGGAGATTCCAGAACCTCCCGGGCTTTTCTCTCCCAGTGCTCCCTTGTTTTCAGGCTACAGCCTTCTTCGTTCCCCTCGGACCGCTCTAAGATAGAGTACATTATTACGCTGATGTCCGGGAGGGCACTCGCCTGGGCCATAGCGGTGTGGGAGCAACAATCCGCTGTCTGCCTCAGTCTGGAGATATTCGTGGTGGAGGTGAGAACGTTTTTCGAGGCTCCGGTGTCCGGGAGAGAGGCTGCCCAGAAGTTACTCCAGCTTCGGCAGGACACCCTCAGTGTGGCAGACTATGTGGTGGATTTCCGCACACTAGCAACGGAGGGTACCAGGAACCCGGAAGCGCTGTTCGACATATTCCTGCACGGATTATCGGAGGAGGTAAAGGGTGAGCTGGCAGCCCAAGAATTACCAATGGATCTGAGCTTACCCGAGTCCCTCCAAGAGCCTCCGGAGACTGCCGATTCACCTCTTCCTGAGCAGATGCAGCTCGGTAGGGCTAGACTGTCTCCAGCCGAACACGTACACAGACTTGAGACCCAGTTTTGTCTGTATTGCGGTACTGCCGGTCATTTTGTGTCTACCTGTCCCTTCAAGAGACCTAGCTCATTTGTTGAAGTGAGTACACTGGTGGGTCTTATTGTACTTCTCCCCTTACTCGCCCCCCTCTCCATGCCACCAGTCCAAGTCTCTCCAGGTACTCATCACCTCGAGGGCCGATGGACGTTACCCTGGCATCCGAGTTGGGCATCCACACTCAACCCCACATTCCCATGGCTGTTAGAGCGCTGGATGGGTCTTTATAGGCCGGGTCACCCACCAAACCACCCTTGTCAACCTACGAATGTCAGGGAACCACAGTGAAATGATCTAATTCCTTCTGGTTGAGTCTCCTCAGGTTCCTGTGGAATTGGGATTCTATTGACTTCAGTGACACAATCCCTCCATTGACTGGGCTACTGGTGCCATTGTGGGCTGGAGCCCGTCCTGCCACACTCATTGCCTGAAGTCAGCTCTGCCTGCCCCGGGACGTCTTCCTGGGGGCTTGGAAATTGCCACGGACCTCTCCGCCAGCTCCGCAGAGTCCCAGGACCTCCAGGAGGGGTTCAGTAAGGCTCGGGCCACTTCGCTTCCGTAGCACCGACCGGTATCCAAGAAGGTCAAGCCTGAGGCGCTGACACACCGCTATAGTGCCACGGCTACACCCCCGGAGGCCGAGACCTTTCCCCCCGCTCCAAGATCATTAGCCCCTCTGCTGTCCGTCCTCTGTTGCCACGAACCCTCCATATTTGTTGACCTTTTCTGTGTCTAGAGTCAAAACCATGTCTGACTGCCCCTTGTCTTCTGTTTCTAGGCCCATCCCTTCCCCTGTGTCATCGATGGCCAGCCAGCGTACATGATGAGACGTCTCCTGAGGGTTCGACCACGAGGCAGGGGTTTCCCGTACCTGGTTGATGGTCCGGAGGAGAAGTGCTTGGTTCCCGCTAAAAACATCTTGGACCCGGCCCTCATCGCCGACTTTCACCGCCGGCACCCCAGTCAACCAGGTACCCGCCCAGGTGGAACGCCAGGTGGCGTCCCTAGAGGGGAAGGGGGGGAGGGGTACTGTCACGCCCTGATCTGTTTCACCTGTCCTTGTGCTTGTCTCCACCCCCCCAGGTGTCGCCCATCTTCCCTAATTATCCTCTGGGTATTTATACCTGTGTTGGCTGTCTGGGTCAGTTTTTCTTGTTTGTCAAGCTTACAAGCATTTGTCCTGTCAGGTCCTGTCTTTTCCCAGCCTATCTTTTTCTCATCCACCTGGTTTTTGACCCTTGCCTGTCCTGACTCTGTACCCGCCCACCTGACCACTCTGCCTATCCTGACCCTGAGCCTGCCTGACGTCCGGTACCTTTGCTCCTACTCTGGATTATCCACCCCTGCCTGCCTTGACCTGTCATTTCCCTGCCACTGTTACAATAAACATTGTTACTTCACAGTCTGCATTTGTGTCTTACCTTGATACCTGATAAAAAAAAGTCCCCTAGGACGCATGCTGCTGTTGGTTTTCGTATGATAATTTAAATTCCCATTCCATTGTCGATATCGTGATACTTTGGATGCATTTTAATTGCAATATATTGACAATTGCATCTGGGTATTTCCATAAGTGAGGGAAAGGTGAGGAGGACTGATCAATAACTTTGATTAGTTGGTTATTTAATTGATTTAATTTAATTGGTTATTTAAATTCCATAACATTGTGCAAACAGCAGACTGTTTGTGTTCCACATTTACCAGCTAGAATGAGGCTGTCTAGGGTTTAGTTTTAGACTGAATTGAGCTCCATGATCTTTTCTTCAGTTATCAGCCTCTACTCTTTCATTGGACAAACAGTTGCTGAAGATACTGTGCTCACAGGCACACAGACGCACACACGCAAGCACGAGCATATGCACACACACATACATAAACACACACACACTTCAGGAATCCACGATTACGTTAGTTCCCAGTAAGTGAAGATCTCATCCTGCTGTCATTGGCTGGCGGATGGGTGAGGTCTGCTGCAGAAACAGGCAGAGAGGGAGGGGGCTCCCCTGCGTGTACACACTCACTCACTCACACACACGCACACACACACACACACACACACACACACACACACACACACACACACACACACACACACACACACACACACACACACACACACACACACACACACACACACACACACACACACACGACTCACAGAGCGCTTGGGATTCCCTCTCATCACTCACAGCAATGGTGTTCAGTTACACCTCCCCTGAATTATTGACAAGAGAACCACCTCCACTATACTCACAATATTTCCAGGGCGTGTAAATGTTTTATTAAGCAAAGTAATATCTGACATTTCTGGGCATCTCACCTACATGAGATCCTATGCAGCTGCAATCAGGGAAGTGAGACTCCACCGTTGTTAAAAATATCACCCAGTTTCGGGTATACCTCACCACGTTATGTATAGCTATGCTTTCCCAGGGTAACATGGCCTAAGCATGGACAGCTGTTCACTGTAAGCGTTAGGTCAGGTTTCAGTACAGTGCAGTGGCTCAGCTTGGCTCTCCACACAGGGAGAGATTACATCTTTGGCTGCATGAGACGGGGGAGCAGCTGCTCTGCCTTACAACATGCAGGGTGACTCCAAACCAGGCATTACCGGGGGCCCCCAGGGGTTTGAATGGAGATCCACACGACACACACAACTACGTTCTACATGATCTGAAACTGTGAAGCCAGAAATAAAATCTGGGTTGCCATCACATCATTGAATTGCTATCGTGACTTTGATGACTGTATTTGATATTTATTGAATTCTGACATCTAGCCTATCATATTGTCACGACTTCCTCCGAAGTTGGTGCCTCTCCTTGTTCGGGCGTTGTTCGGTGGTCGACGTCACCGGCTTTCTAGCCTCCACTGATCTACATTTCTTTTTCCATTTGTTTTGTCTGTATTGTACACACCTTGTTCCCATTACGTTTTCATTATTTCCCTATTTAACCCTCTGGAGCCACCATGGTTTTGTGCGTGTTTATTGTTGTCAGTTGTCTCGTTTATGTGATTCTGGATTTTCGTTCTCCTTGTTGGAAAATTATTTTTGAGTAAAGTACTATTATTACTCATCTCTGTGTCCAGCGCCTGACTCTGCCTTACCCACACCACCTAGACTCTGACACATATCAACACATGGCATCATTAGCCAAGAATTTCTAGCACATGACATCAGTATCTATTTCCAATCGTATTACATGTCCAGTTTTGCATGCATCTTATTGAATGTGCTTGTCAGACCAAAACAGTTTATTTTGGTCTTTACCCATAATGCTGAGTGAAGAGAATATCTCCAATCTATTTTCCCTTACTGGGAAACCAGACTTACTAATAATAATGTGATTAACATGAATGAGAGAGTTCCTTATATGGTTTTGAAGAGGAGGCACCAAGCGAGCCAGGAATTTTGTGGTCAGAGCAGAGCCAGCAGCAACCCCAGGCCTGTGGAGGTGGGGGGATGCTCGACTGGAATGACAGGAATGAGGGTGAGTGGCATGAGTGACTCGTGGATCCTGTGGGCTTTGACAAGATCACGTGGAACAATAATATGGTGTCAAATCAACCTTTAAAGTACATTACATTTGAGATGGCACTGTTGAGAAAGATGAAACATAATTAAGCTAGCAAACATGGAGTCGTACTCTCGCAATTGCAATATTTCACTATAATTTAATTACAGGTGAAAAATCATAGCCAGTTAACATGACCATCACTAGTTAACCCAGCCACAAAGTAATAAGTATTATGTCTTTCTACGATGTCTTTACTGAACCGTAACCTTATCCACACTGCTAACCTTATTCCTAACCCTGATCTTAAATGATCACCAAAAGCACATTTTTGTTTTCATAAATTTTCACGATACAGACTAATTTTGACTTTGTAGCTGTGATATCTAGTGGAAACCGACTTTTGATGGTGAAGTAGGGATGATGGCTGACGATAAAAAGGAAACATTAAGCTCTATAGTTTTTCAGTAGAGAACCAAAACCAACTAATCATCAAGCTAGATTTCAATATTGAAATTAAAGTAGGAAGTTATTTGGTATTCTGTTATTAAAGCAGGCAAGAGTCAGCTAGCAGCTAGCTAGAAATCTCACTATCTAGCTAGTTATTACATTTTTTATTTAACTAGGCAAGTAAGTTAAGAACAAATTCTTATTTACAATAATGACGGCCTGCTGGGGAATAGTGGGTTAACTGCCTTGTTCAGGGGCAGAATGACAAACCTTGTCAGCTCAGGGATTCGATCCAGGAACCTTTTAGTTACTGGCCCAATGCTCTAACCACTAGGCTAACTGCCACCGCAAAGCTAGCTAACGTTAACGTTTAACCACATATAAAAGTTACCAGTATCTTTGGTTTAACCAAGAGCATCGTCTCTAGCTTGGTAAGTTAATGAGGGTTCAGTAGAGAAGGAGGACTTGGAAGGCCAGCATAACTGGGAGGGAGTGGCAGAGAAGGGAGAGGTAGGGTGAGAACAGGCAGGGAAGGCCCTCTCTGTGGATGAGATGGGCCTCAGGGGGAGCCAAAAGAGATCAAACTCCAAACTAAATAGCCAATATTGTAAACCGCTAACTGCATTTTATTTGGGATACAGTCTATTTGAAATACAGATGTAATTCATTTGACCCTGGCAGTTTTTGTGCAGTTACAATAAAATAGAATGACCTCTAACCGTCTTCTCTCTCTTCATCTCTCTCCATGCAGGCCCACTTTCACTATGTGCTGGGGAAGTTGTTCTATGCTTAGCTGACAGAGACAGGAGATACAAGAGCCCACTGTGTTCCAAGGACCTTGGCTCTCCTCTATGCACAGCACTCTGGGGAATTCCTGCAGGTAACCATGACTTCTACGAATCACCCCGTTACTTAGTCATTAGTGGTGCTGAGAGTTCCTCTAATTGCTTTGACGCTGTGTGGAGGCATTGTTATTTGGACATTTGTCATGTAGAGACATGTTATATGTTATTGACTTTGACCAACTGCTGTCTATTTGGTTGAAAGATGGTTCTATACAGAGGATGGTTCTATACTTAATGTGTAGAAGTAGGTAAGGGATAAAGTGAAAACCTATAGGACGATTGCTCTCCACAACGAGGGCTGGGAATGAAATGACAGCAGGCTGCTCAATGTTGGTATGGATTGGTAAAGCTTGCATTAGTCCAACATAGTAGGTTATTACTTATTTGACTAATTGATTATCCATAGTTGCCTCTTTTGAAACAGCAGCAGTCTTCAAACGGACCTTGAATGCAACACTAACATATCATTTGTTTAAACTCCCATTGTACTCTGTCTATGGCATTTCCAGTAACACTTTACTTGACACTCAGTGTGATAACACATTATGACACAGTCATATCATGTCATAATATGTCATAACAGCTGACATGACCTGGCATAACCTGTCATAATATGGTCATAACACTGTCAGGACACATATATTTAGACCTGTTGTGACATATATTGTGTTATTTTATGGCTTTTTATGACACCTACATAAGAGTGTCAAAACCCACAAAACCACCACACAGGGAAAAACATTCCATTACACTATAGCCTAGGTGTCTTTTACATTTTTTAGGTGTCTTTTAATTTTTTTTATTGACCATGTTAAATTATCATTGTAATTGCGCACACATTGATGTCAGACATGAACCTACCCCAATGCTCTGTTGCTGACGACTTGGATGAATGCAGGAGCAGATTTCAGGAGCAGGACAAGACACCCTCTTTTTGACTGATGACTGATATCAGGGCATGTACGTGATAGGGCTATCTGGCTTATATGATCATGATGGGCATAATGCTTCTTGACAGTGTCATGAAGTGTATTTTTTTTAAGTGGAATTGACAGCATTTTAACTACTTTGAAGATCTGAAACAAACAGTCAACAATATCAATAGCTACAAAACCAACTTTAAAAAATGTGTTATAAATATATATATATATATATATATATATATATATATATATATATATCTTACCTTTATTTAACTAGGCAAGTCAGTTAAGAACAAAGTCTTATTTTCAATGCCGGCCTAGGAACAGTGGGTTAACTGTCTGTTCAGGGGCAGAACGACAGATTTGTACCTTATTTCACCCAACATTGCATGATGTACACAAAGGCGTTGTTGGCAGAATAGATGGATGCAGTTCAAGGCGTGATTAATATAATTCACCAATACATTTCTTGGTAGTCCAAAAAATATTGTTATCAGGTTGTAAATCAAAGCTGGCATGGTACGTGGTTTCCTGCTTCAATTCGGGATGCACTGTTTCAGTTTCAATTATTCAATATTTTGGAAAAAACTAACAAATGTAGGACTGTGAATATCAATACAATCAAATAATCAAGGGGAATGATCACAAGTCAGTCATAACGTGGCTAATAGGCTACCGTATCTATTTATGTAGCATGCTTCAAACACGGAGCCTAACCTTAGCTAGATAGCTAGCTAGCTGCTAGGAGAATGTAATGTCATTGGAGTAGGTGAGTCACTGACTTATTACCCTCATATTATTTTTAAGTGGCTATACACAGCTAGAGATGCAGGTGTCATTTGGTTAGCTAGCAAGAACATGAACGACTGTTATCCAGTTTGCAAATTCACTCTGGCTATCTACTTCAATTTCAGAGCAGTCACGTCGGAGTCTGCCAGAGCGCAGAAAAACAGATTAATTTATGAACGCACAACACCCGCTTAATATGACCAGTGTCAGCAAATGTTGGCCAAATAGTTTGTCACAAACGCTCTAGATAACATGTAAACAACCTAACCAGCTCTGCTAGGGTGAGTGAAATGGTCAGATTGAGTTCTCTAATTTGTTTCTGGAAGTAGCAAGCTAGCAAGCTAACCAACTTTAACCAGTTAGCTTGGGTGCTTGGTTGGGACAAGTAGGCTTCAATTCCCCCGTCGTTTATCAGTGCAATTTTGAAAGCCAAACTACCTGAAAAAGTTTGAGAAGGTTTATCTAAAGTTCCTTCATTAGATTTTAGCTCATCTTGCTCTCGCTAGCATTAGTTGTTGACCTTGTTGTTGTTGATGTGCATAACTGAGGGAGAGAGCGCCTACCTTTTCATGGTTGTTTGATCAGTAGGACTGTAAAGTTCCCAAATTTAAGAGGACTCCCGTGGTATTTACATGTTTGCACAAATCCATTCAGGTGTATTTTGTGGCTTTTGGCGAATGCGTTCTAATGTACTAAAGTCATGCTGATGCCCCAAAAGCCTGTAAACACACAGTAAGGTCCAAAGTGAATGATGGCAGGCCCGTATGGCAAATGGCTTATTTGCATAAAGGCCTATTCTAGCTCTGATTGGCTATGTTGCACTGTCTGCGTAGACTCCTGGACGAGAAACATTTTAATTAGGTTTTAAAAGGATTTAAGAAACAAACTTTCAAATGAAAGGAAACTTCTTGGCAGGGAAAACATGAATTTGAATAAATGTGGGTTTTGCCACTATTATGTAGGTGTCATAATCAGCCATAAAAGAATGCAATATAAGTCACAACAGGTGTAAATGTGTGGCCATGATAGTGTTATGACAAGTTATGTCAGATGTTATGATGTATTATGACATGGGTGTCAAATAAGGGTCATTTCCTGATATCAGCACTGCACTGTGTGTGTAGAGAACATATGTCTGACAAGGTGGAATCAGGCTTCTACTTCATCGCCCTGGACCACTACACCTACGAGGCAGAGGACGCCAAATTTGGACCTGTGAGTCCACTTTGACCTTGATATAACTTTCTTCCGCGGCTTTTGGTGTTCCCTAACTCATCTTGTGCCTTACACAACTCAGCACATATGTATCCCTCCACCTTCCTCAGTGGAGTCCTGACAAGGGGTATCAAACTCCAATGTCTATGTACATGTTGTGTTGGTTTAGTTACCGGACCAGTGGGAGGAGTTGTTGATGATAGTGATGCACCCTAGTGTGATCTCAACAAACAGTCACTGTGCCAACACCCTGCCTGATGACCACAACCAGATGCTATTCCTCCACCCTGGATCACTGTAAAGACACACCTAGTCTCTCTCTCTGTGTATGTTTGTTGCGCGTGAGAGAGTGAGTAATAGGTCTGTATATGCAAGTGTGTGTGTGTAGTGTAGGATATATACGTTTTGTGTATATGAGTCTACTCTGAGTCTGTATACACCCTGTATTACATGCCTGTGTTTTGTTTGCACACACTTTTCTTGTGCGTGATTTAGTGCAGCGATTTGTGGCATCCCTCTCTCTCATTCTCTCTCTCAGATATTTGGTGCTCCCAGACTAGTGTTTTCGAGGCAGGGATCAATTCACATTTTATTTGTCACATGCTTCGTAAACAACAAGTGTAGACTAACAGTGAAATGTTTACTTATGGGTCCTTTTCCAACGATGCAGAGTAAACAAAAACAAAAAAAACATTGAAATAGTGGAATAGGAATAAATACACAGTGAATGAGGAGTGAAAATGATCTGGCTGTATAGGATGGACTACACTGTTATTCTGAGCTTGCCCTTTTACTCATCACTCAGTGATGTCCAGTCCCCATACGCACTCATTGACTCTGTTAGTTCCCACACACCCACACCTAGACACAACTGAGACTTTTGAGAAAATTATGTATTGATGACTCTTGAATAAAATTTAGAGCTACAGCCTTCTGTACAGTATCTTTCTGTGCTCTCTATAGATTGCACTGATTCCCCACTGTAGTGTTTTGGACATTTTTACACAGGGACACTCAAAGTCAATCTTAAATGAATGATCCTTTATTTGTCAGTGCCATGGAGAGGTTCAAACCAACTCAATGCACCTTAGTACACATGTCAATGTTCATGTTCTGCTTGGGCAGTCCCAGCAGTTGGCTATAAACGGACAAGTTATATTTGCATGATTTAGCATAATTAATTAATCATTACCATTTTATTTCATCCATGTGACCGACCAATACGGGTTCATAACAGACCATTATCTCACGAGGCTTCTTCTCTAAGCTGAGACCTTGAAACAAAGATATCTTTCGTTCTCAAAACAAGGTCTGGGCGTACTGCCAAATTGCAGCTACTGATAGTGAGGATTCGTTCAGTCAGCCACTTGAATGAACACAGATATTGGTTTATAGAACAGCACATGAATAGAACACAGAAATTAGTTACAAGAAAAGCACAAACATTAAAATTCCCATTACAGTAGGAACCTGGATATCTTCACTGGTTCTGAGGGAGGCGAATTGGCCACCAATCGTGCCTGGGACATGTTCCAGCATTACCGCTGTCTGGAGAACAGCCAGAGCATAGTCAAGACCCACTCCACATACACCCTAAAGACTCTGGCAAGTGTGCTAGTCCAGTGTCACTTTGATTACGTCTGCACATCATGGTTCACCAGCAGCCCCAAACGTCTAAAGAATATGCTACCACCCCTCATACTCATCTGAGGTTGAGCATTTTTCATCTATCTCTGTAATGTGTCTGTATCTATGTAATTGTGTATATATTTATGTTTAAAATAGGGATCACAATGGAAATAGGTCCCCAAATGTATTGTGCAATCCCGGTTACTTAACAAAAATTATATATATTTATTTTTAACTGACAAATAAAATCAATCAAACTGTGCAGCAGCAAATTAATTGATGAATCGAAAGGCATGTCTGTTACAAAACACCAAAAAGTTGAATGACATTCGGAGATTGTCAAGCCAAGCCTTCGATACTGGGTAAGCCTACAAGGTAGGGAGGGATGTATTTTCTATTTGTCGAGATTGACATGATCTATTTATGGTGGTGTTGAAAACGGAAACCATGATATTGAAGTGCCCGAAGTCGGTATCTTTTTTTACTGGTTGTGTCGTGCATTGGCACATAAGCCTGTTGTTGGAAAATTTGTTGCATGCATTTTATAAATTATAAATAACCTCAAAATGTAGAAAATCTGATTTCCCCTTAGCTGATTATTGTCTGCAGCCAGCTCTGATCATAGTGTAATGAAAGAGGCAGGGAGAATGAGCTGTGCTTGTCGGCGAACCCTCAACTTTCTGGCCTGTAGTCCTGCGTGACATCGACTGTGCCACAAAAGCATGCTGAAGTGGCAATGTCGATATCCAAATTTATAAACACAGAGTTATTGTTATTTGTGGTTGTAAACCTTATTTTGAGTTCATTCTATGAGGGGGAGGGTGTTCAATTTATTTTACAGTACAAGGGGATTATTTTAATGACACCTTGAGGTGGACCATCCCTAAGGAAGGTTTCTTATGGCTTAATAATACTGATGAATGGCGTGGGTCGAAGACTTACACCTCTGCTTAGTCCCACATAGTGACTTCTGCCATAACATATTGAGATAAACGTGCAACAGCTCTGTGTCAAGTTTTCAGACAACACAACAGTAGTAGGCTTGATTACCAACAATGATGAGACAGCCTAGAGGGAGGAGGTGAGAGCTTTCGGAGTGTGGTGTCAGGAAAATAACCTCTCACTCAACGTCAACAAAACAAAGGAGATGATTGTGGACTTCAGGAAACAGCAGAGGGAGCACCTCCCTATCCACATCAACAGGACTGCAGTGGAGAAGGTGGAAAGTTTTAAGTTCCTCGGTGTACACATCACTAAGAAACTGAAATTGTCCACCCACACAGACAGTGTGGTAAAGAAGGTGCAATGTCAGGAGGATTAAGAAATGTGGCTTGTCACCTAAAACCCTCACAAACTTTTACAGATGCACAATTGAGAGCATCCTGTCGGGCTGAATCACCGCCTGGTACGGCAACTGCACCACCGACAATGGCAGAGCTCTCCAGAGGGTGGTGGGGTCTGCACAACGCATCACCGGGAGCAAACTACCTGCCCTCTAGGACACCTACAGCAAGGCCAAAAAGATCATCAAGGACAACAACCACCCTGCTACCATCCAGAAGGCGAGGTCAGTACAGGTGCATCAAAGCTAGGACCGAGAGACTGAAAAACAGCTTCTATCTCAAGGCCATCAGACTGTTAAACAGCCATACAGACTTCAAATCATTGGCCACTTTAATAAATGGAACACTTGTCACTTTAATAATGTCACTTTATATAATGTTTACATATTTTGCATTACTCATCTCATATGTATATACTGTATTCTATACTATCTATTGCATCTTAACCTATGCCACTCCATATATTTATATATTATTATTCCATTCCTTTCCTTAGATTTGTGTGTATTAGGTATTTGTTGTGGAATTGTTAGATATTACTTGTTAGATATTGCTGCACTGTCGTAACTAGAAGAACAAGCATTTCGCTACACTCGCAAAAACATCTGCTAACCATGTGTATGTGACCAATAACATTTGATTTGATTTGATTCTCTTTCCTTTCATCCTTCTAAACCCCCTATCAAAGGAGACCTCCTCCAATAGGTTTTGAAAGGGATGTAGAAAGGAAGTGAGGAGTTGAGCTGAGATCATTTGGGACCAAGCGCATGAATATTTGGTTAAATGATACATGGGAATGATACAGGCCCCATATGGCTCAGTTGGTAGCGCATGGGTGTTGCAATGCCAGGGTTGTGGGTTTGATTCCCAAGTGGGACCTGTATGAAAATGTATGCACTCACTACTGTTAGTTGCTCTGGATAAGAGTGTCTGCTAAATTACTAAAATGTAATTAATGTGTTGTGTGTTTGCACGTATGTCTTTGTTCTACTTGTGCTCTTTCAACAGATGGCTCTGGCTTGCTGATAACGTCTGATCTGATGAGAATCCATATGGGTTTTGACTCCTGTACTCAATAAAATGTCCAATGCCAAGTTGAAATCATTTGTCACTGTAATTTGAAAGACAATGGTAGTTATCAATCAGACAATTAAAATGAATCTAAATAAAAAAATATGAAGCAAATCTGTTTGACATTGCTTTGTCCTCAGTCCTCCTTTGAATGTTGTGTGTACCATTATGACATGTTAACATGAGTTTAGCTGGTTAATCATATTCATGTCAGTTTACAGTCTATTATTTGGCCCTGGTTATGTACTGTTAATGTAGCAGGTCCTCCCCTTTCTGTCTCCATATAATTCTTAACCCCCCTGTGTCGCGTGTGTGTGTGCCCTTGGGCTTGATAAATACCCTAAGCATTGAATCTTGCCTCAATTCCTGCACTCGCTTAACTAGCCAACTAGTCCTTCATTTTTTTCAATGTTATCAGCTTTATGACATTATTATGTGTGTACCCTACATGTTATTCCCAACAATGGAGTCATTATGTTTAACTATATTAAATGATGGCCATGACCAAGTGTATGATGAATGAACTTGTTAAATCACAGCCACATTATGCCCATACTCCAAAGTATGTGGACTCCCCTTCAAATGAGTGGACTTGGCTTTTTCAACCACCCCTCAATCAATCAATCAATCAATCAAATGTATTTATAAAGCCCTTCTTACATCAGTTGATGACACAAAGTGCTGTACAGAAACCCAGCCTAAAACCCCAAACAGCAAGCAATGCAGCTATAGAAGCACGGCGGCTAGGAAAAACTCCCTAGAAAGGCCGGAACCTAGGAAGAAACCTAGAGAGGAACCAGGCTATGAGGGGTGGCCAGTCCTCTTCTGGTTGTGCAGGGTGGAGATTATTAGAGAACATGGCCAAGATGTTCAAATGTTCATAGTTGACCAGCAGGGTCAGATAATAATAATCACAGTGTTTGTAGAGGGTGCAACAGGTCAGCACCTCAGGAGTAAATGTCAGTTGGCTTTTCATAGCTGATCATTCAGAGTATCTCTGCCGTACCTGCTGTCTCTAGAGAGTTGAAAACAACAGTCTGGGACAAGATAGCAGGTCAGGGTTCCATAGCCGCAGGCAGAACCGTTGAAACTGGAGCAGCAGCACGACCAGGTGGACTGGGGACAGCAAGGAGTCATCAGGCCAGGTAGTCCTGAGGCATGGTCCTAGGGCTCAGGTCCTCAGAGAGAAAGAGAGAGAGAGAATTAGAGAGAGTATCCTTAAATTCACACAGGACATCGGATAAGACAGGAGAAATACTCCAGATATAACAGACTGACCCTAGCCCCCGACACATAAACTATTGCAGCATAAATACTGGAGGCTGAGACAGGAGGGGTCGGGAGACACTGTGGGCCCGTCCGACGATACCCCAGGGCCAAACAGGCAGGATATAACCCCATCCACTTTACCAAAGCACTTTTCGATACTGCACGGTACTGTCTTTCCAAGCTAGTCGGAAGACTAGTTTAGTGTAGCGCAATTTCTGTTCCAATTTTCTGGAAGCTTGATTCAGGGCTCGGGTATTTTCTGTATACCAGGTAGCTTTTTATGACAAAGGTTTTAGTTTTTAGGGGTGTGACTGCATCTAGGGTATTACGCAAGGTTCATTTGAGTTCCTCAGTTAGGTGGTTAACTGTTTTTTGTACTCTGACATCCTTGGGTCGGTGGAGTGAGTCTGGAAGGGCATCTAGGAATCTTTGGGTTGTCCGAGAATTTATAACACAGCTTTTGATGATTCTTGGTTGGGGTCTGAGCAGATTATTTGTTGCAATTGCAAACATAATAAAATGGTGGTCCAATAGTCCAGGATTATGAGGAAAAACATTAAGATCCACAACATTTTGGAGTGGGTCTGTGGACTTTTCCATGTGAATATTAAAATCACCAAAAATTGGAATATTGTCTGCCATGACTACAAGATCCAATAGGAATTCAGGGAACTCAGTGAGGAATGCTGTATATGGCCCAGGAGGCCTGTAAACTGTAGCTATAAAAAGTGATTCCGACGAAAACGCAGTCGGTGTGGTTTTTGTACATTTAAATTTGCTATCGTAAATGTTAGCAAACCTCCACCTTTGCGGGATGCGCAGGGGATACGGTCACTAGTGTAACCATGAGGAGAGGCCTCATTTAACACAGTAAATTCATCAGGCTTAAGCCATGTTTCAGTCAGGCCCATCACATCAAGATTATGATCAGTCATTGACCATATCTGCCTTGGAAGTGAGGGATCTAACATTAAGTAGCCCTATTTTGAGATGTGAGATATCACAATCTCTTTCAATAATGACAGGAATGGAGGAGGTCTTTATTCCAGTGAGATTGCTAAGGCGAACACCGCCATGTTTAGTTTTGCCCAACCTAGGTCGAGGTACAGACACGGTCTCAATGGGGATAGCTGAGCTGACTACACTGACTGTGCTAGTGGCAGACTCCACTAAGCTGGCAGGCTGGCTAACAGCCTGCTGCCTGGCCTGGACCCTATCTCATTGTGGAGCTAGGGGAGTTAGAGCCCTGTCTATGTTCGTAGATAAGATGAGAGCACCCCTCCAGCTAGGATGGAGTCAGTCACTCCTCAGCAGGCCAGGCTTGGTCCTGTTTGTGGGTGAGTCCCAGAAAGAGGGCCAGTTATCTACAAATTCTATCTTTTGGGAGGGGCAGAAAACAGTTTTCAACCGGTGATTGAGTTGTGAGACCCCAGTCAGATAAAGCGACCGGAGTGAAAAAGTTAAAAGAAAAAAAGTCGAGCCAGGGACAAAATACTAAAAAGTCAAAACCGTAAGTTTGGCAGGTAGCAAAGTAAGTTTTGCAACTAACCGCATAGCAACATGTAAACAAGTCTACAAGTTGTGACTGGAAATTATGCAAAACCAGTTGCTGACAGGTGTACAAAATTGAGCACATAGCACAAAATCGAACACATAGCCAAAATCGAGCACATAGCCATGCATTGGCAGTAGAATTGCCCGTACTGAAGAGCTCAGTAACTTTCAACAGTGCACCGTCATAGGATGCCACCTTTCCAACAAGTCAGTTTGTCAAATCTCTGCCCTGCTAGGGCTGCCCCGGTCAACTGTAAGTGCTGTTATTGTGAAGTGGAAACATCTAGGAGCAACAACGGCTCAGCCGCGAAGCGGTAGGCCACAGAATCTCACAGAAGAGAACCGCGAGGGCTGAATCGCTTAGCAACATTCAGCATCGAGTTCCAAACTCGTAACATCAGCACAATAACTGTTCGTCAGGAGCTTCATGATCACCATGCACACAAGCCTAAGATCACCATGCGCAATGCCAAGCGTCGGCTGGAGTGGTGTAAAGCTTGCCGCCATTGGACTCACACTTGATGACTCACACTTCACCATTTTGCAGTCTGACGTACAAATCTGGGTTGGGTGGATGCCAGGAGAATGATACCTGCCCAAATGCATAGTGCCAACTGTAAAGTTTGGTGGAGGAGGAATAGTGGTCTGGGGCTGTTTTTCATGGTTCAGACTCATTAGTTTCAGTGAAGGGAAATCTTAACGCTACAGCATACAATGACATTCATTCTAGACGATTCTGCACTTCCAACTTCGTGGCAACAGTTTGGGGATGGCCCTTTCCTGTTTCAGCATGACAATGACAAAGCAAGGCCCAAATGGTTTGTCGAGATCGGTGTGGAAGAACTTGACTGGTCTTCACAGAGCCCTGACCTCAACAGCATCGAACACCTTTGTAAAGAATTGGAACGCTGACTGTGAGCCAGGCCTAATCGCCCAACATCAGTGCCCGACCTCACTAATACTCTTGTGGCTGAATGGAAGCAAGTCCCTGCAGCAATGTTCCAACATCTAGTGGAAAACCTTCCCAGAAGAGTGGAGGCAGTTGTAGCAGCAAAGGGGGGACCAAGTCCATATTAATGCCCATGACTTTGGAATGAGATGTTCGAAAAGCAGGTGTACGCATACTTTTGGTCATGTAGTGTACATTGGGGTTAACTAGCTCATATCAAGCAAACACACACCAGACACTTTGTGGAAAGGTGAAGAAAGACAATTGTCTAGAGCCGACTGTCAGCTTTTCATCTTACAGACGAACGTTGCTACCTAACAAGTAATTAAATAAATTACTTTAGCAAGTAGATTCCACTTAGCTCAAGGTATAGTATAGCTATTTCATTTATTTCCCAATTACTTTGCTTATGTATCAAGTTGAAGCTGGGTTTCCCAAGTCATTCGGTGCTACCTGTTCAAGCTTAACAAGTTAACAAGCTAAACAGACGGCTCTGAATCTCTGAAACGCATCTGTTTGACACCAAGAATACTCAGCCAATCACACGACCCAACACTGGACTGATCAAGGGCAAGCATTTGTTAGTTTTTCCATCACCCCAGTGAAAGTGAAAGTAAGGTTTATAGACACGCACCCCCCACCAGCCTGAAATCCAATCGAGAAAAAACATAAATTGAAACCTAAAGATGCCCAGACTTGAGAGAGAGCAAATTGAGATATTGAGAGTGAAAACTTGACAAAGACATTTAACTATTGTTGGTGGACAACTTGATGCTTTCAAATGTATTGTTTCCGTGTTTGAACCATGGTTCTTTGCTTACGGTTCTACATTTTGTGATTAAGACATTTTGCTTTTTGATTTGCAGCGATGATGTTCTGCTCGCCCAAAGTCACACGTGCCAGCTCTCAAGTTTGGCCTGTCTGCTATCTGACACCTCCTCTGCTCTCTCCACTGGCCTGTCTGCTCTCTCCACTGGCCTGTCTGCTCTCTGACACATCCTCTGCTCTCTCCACTGGCCTGTCTGCTCTCTCCACTGGCCTGTCTGCTATCTGACACATCCTCTGCTCTCTCCACTGGCCTGTCTGCTCTCTCCACTGGCCTGTTTGCTCTCTCCACTAGCCTGTCTGCTCTCTCCACCGGCCTGTCTGCTCTCTGACACATCCTCTGCTCTCTCCACTGGCCTGTCTGCTCTCTCCACTGGCCTGTCTGCTATCTGACACATCCTCTGCTCTCTCCACTGGCCTGTCTGCTCTCTCCACTGGCCTGCTTGCTCTCTCCACTGGCCTGTCTGCTCTCTCCACCGGCCTGTCTGCTCGCTATACACATCCTCTGCTCTCGCCACTGGCCTGTCTGCTCGCTGGACACTCTCTGCTCTCTCCACTGGCCTGTCTGCTCGCTGGACACATCCTGTCTGTCTGCTCTCTCAACCAAATGTCTGTGCTCTCGACTTGTCTGTGTGCTAGCCGCATCATCCTCTGCTTGCAGGACCCATCCTCTGCGCTCTCGACTTCGTGTTTGCTTGCTCAATGATGTCTAATCTCGCTTGACAGCGCCATCTTGCTCGCAATAGACTTTAGAGGCTGATTTGATGCGATAGAACTAAGGAACATTTAGTCTGGCACTGATTTGCTGCTTTAGTCCTGTGATGTGCTGATCAAATGACGACAGCCATCAGACCACCAAGCAAGTAGAAAAACACAGGAATAAATAACGGAATGGCTGCATTTTAAACACTGGATTTAGTGTGTTGAGTCCCTTGAACTTTGAACACAAAATCGAGCACACAGAGTAACTGGTGGCATTGAGGTCCTTTCCTGAGTTAGCAGGAGGTCAATCAGTTCAAACGATGTGATGACAACTGTGCCCCACACGCCTATGTACCTTAACACCGGTTTCCATGGTAACCTCATTCCCCTGCACCTGCCAACAGGATTCTCCAACTACATTCCATGGCTACAAAATCATGTGAAGGGCACTTCCCATTAACCCTCTCGTGAGGAGCCTCATGTTCCCATTTCTCACATGACTAATCTGGGGAATTAGAACTGCTGCTGCTGTTGATATATCTACAAACCATTATCCTCTCACTAAAAACAAACATCCTGATCCTACACAATACTAGAGAGTAACACTTAACCTCAGCCCACAGTCATACCATACGCATACAAACAGTCATATTAAATCCTTTAGACTCAAATCAAACACGACGCCACAATAATTGTATTTGAAAATGAGCTGAGCTGAGCAGGGTTTAAATGACCGGGGTGTGTCTCCCCCTCCTCTCCCTGGATCAGCTCCGTAACAGCAGGACCAGCTGCCTCTATCAGGAAGACCAGGACTCTGTAGCTAGGGTATTAACGACAAGGGCTGGGTCCCAAATGGCAGCCGGTTCCCTATGCTCCTGCCTGCCCCACTGTAACTTACCCACTCCTTTGCTCCATAGATCTGACACCAGGTTTAACGCCATGCATCATTTCTAATTCAATTACAATTAAATTACAGGGCTATGAGTGAGACCTGTTCTCCGTCCACCCTGGGATCTCCTGATGGGTCCATGTTGGGACAGGCAGGGCTGGAGAGATAAGTGGCGATAGCGGACTGTATGCCAAATACACAGAGAATTCCACCTTTGTAAGATGTAGTCACATATCATGGCAAATGGCATGAATGCACTTACTCTTTTCCAAATTTCAATTAGATAAGGAACACATGTGTTTGAGTGTGGAGATGTTACTGTAGACCTGGGTTGTCTATGAAGCGTGTTAGGCTGTGGTAGGACTTGACCAGGTGTTGCTGGGTGAACAGGCCTGCATTGTGACGGGAGGATGATAGTGAACCCGTTGAGCTTTGGGCTGATTGGTGAACATAGAGAAGATGAGCAGGTTCAAATGGACAAACACAACAGTAGTAGACGCATGGCTAATTACATGAGCGTACAAAGGGCACGTCTTAATGTCGTTATTGCCATTCTGCACACCTGTAAATGTAATCCCTGCTGATATCAGAGGCAGAGACAGAGGTGCCACTCTGTCAAACACATCAGCAAGAGATTACACATTCTACAGCCTTTCTGAGATTGTTCTCATACCCAGAAAAATTTTCTTCATACGGATTCCAGTCATAGCTGCGGGAAGATGTTAAGGGGTCGGTATGATTGCTGAGAATTGTTTGTTGAAGCGCTATAGACTGCTATATCGGTCCACTAATACAGGACTAGTAAAGGCCCAGAAAAAAAGTATTTTTCCAACAATTGTTTACAGACAGATTATTTAACTTATAATTCACAGTATCACAATTCCAGTGGGTCAGAAGTTTACACACACTAAGTTGACTGTGCCTTTAAACAGTTTGGAAAATTCCAGAAAATGATGTCATAGCTTTAGAAGCTTCTGATAGGCTAATTGACATCATTTGAGTCTATTGGAGGTGTACATGTGGATGTATTTCAAGGCCTACCTTCAAACTCAGTGCCTCTTTGCTTGACATCATGTTAAAATCAAAAGAAATCAGCCAAGACCTCTGAAAAAAATTGTAGACCTCCACAAGTCTGCTTCATCCTTGGGAGCAATTTCCAAACGAATGAAAGGTACCACGTTCATCTGTACAAACAATAGTACGCAAGTATAAACACCATGGGACCACGCAGCCGTCATACCGCTCAGGAAGGAGAAACATTCTGTCTCCTAGAGATGAACGTACTTTGGTGGGAAAAGTGCAAATCAATCCCAGAACAACAGGAAAGGACCTTGTGAATATGCTGGAGGTAACAGGTACAAAAGTATCTATATCCACAGCAAGGATGAAGCCACTGCTCTAAAACCGCCATAAAAAAGCTAGACTACGGTTCGCAACTGCACATGGGGACAAAGATTGCACTTTTTGGAGAAAAAAGGGGGAGGCTTGCAACCCGAAGAACACCATCCGAGAACACAATCCCAATGTTTGGAGGAAAAAGGGGGAGGCTTGCAATTAGAAGAACACCATCCCAACCTTGAAGCACTGGGGTGGCAGCATCATTTTGTGGGGGTGCTTTGCTGCAGGAGGGACTGGTGCACTTCACAAAATAGATGGCATCATGAGGCAGGACAATTATGTGGATATATTGAAGCAACATCTCAAGACATCAGTCAGGAAGTTAAAGTTAGCAAATATAAATGTGAGGTTTGTACAGTACAGTCTATCACCCCAACACTCTAAGCCACACACAGTCTCAACACTTCCAATGTACCAAACGGATTGAGAGCCCAACATTGTGTACAACACATCCACATGATTAGTGTGGAATGAGAGTGTGTACAGACTGTGATACCCTGAGGCTCATCTGACACGTAGCACAGGAAAGGCCTCTTCAAGGGCCTTTTTGTGTGTCTCTCCTATCCCCGCTCCCAGCCCCCTACTACCCCCACCTCTACAGCCCCCAGGGTGACCAGCATGGACCTGTGTGGTTAATGGAGTCCAGAGGTTTATGGGGTCTGTTCTGTTCAGCCCAGACACCCGTACAAAAAAATATGTTGAATTTCCAGTTTCACATGTGAAATCGCATTTTCATATGTGAAGTAGCTGTTTCCACATGTTGAGCTTAAATTTCACATGTGAAACCATATTTTCACATGTATTATATTTAAAGTTCACATGTTAACACCACCTTTTGACATTAGGAAAATAACATGTTTTCAACTCACATGTGAATTGCAGTTTTACATGTGAAAATTGCAGTTTTCACATCTTAAAAACTTTCACGTGAGAATCGAATGGGCAGTTTTCACATGTGGAATTGCAATGTGAAAAACAATCACATGTTAAAATAAAATGCAATTTGCTAATTCATATTTGAAAAACATTAAAGTGAGTGTTTTTCACATGAAATTGTAATTCCACGTGTGAAAGGGAGTTTTTTTTACATGTGATTGTTTTTCACATGTGAACTTGCAATTCCACATGTGAAAAACTGCCCATCCGATTCTCACGTGAAAGTTTTGATTGAAACGCTATTAGCGTGTTCCCCGCTAACTAGCTAGCCATTTCACACCGGTTACACAAAGCATTAACTCAAACGTACTTATAGCAAAACAAAATATTGCAATATTTTTTTATGTGAGAGAAAATGAATTGTAAATGGGTGTAAAAAAAAATATATAATTCAGTGAACACATTTTTTTTTATCATAACGCAATCAAATAAAACGCCTGCCTCTTTTCTGTCATTTTCCCTATATACAGTATGGTTACGTTACCATGACCTTTGCTTTCGCTGCCTTTTGTCCAGTTGCAAATTTTTGGCAGATTTATTCCACCAACATAGCACACTGCATCCCACTGCTGGTTTGTAGCCATCCCCCCCCCCCCCCACTGGAGTATACCCGTTGCTTCCTGTTCGTTACAACATCGCAACACCGCATGATTACTACTGCAGGACCACACTATGGCGGAAGACTGAAGACTGGGAGCCCCTCACAGTCTAACACAATCATCATTAGTTTGCCAACCAGACAAACGTATACATCATGGGTGTATGTTTTATACATGCACACAAATAAATACTTAACAGATACTCTTATTAATTCATACCCAATTATTAAATGATGAATTAATGAGAGGCAGCTACAAACGTACTGTATTTATCACATGCTGTTATTAAATATATTTGATTACAGGAGATAAGCAAATTGGTTTTAATGCTCTGTGGGAGTAGTTTGTGTGTTAGTAATTCTGATAAATGTCGAATATTATTCCCAACATACAGCATATACATTAATAAGACAATACGTTGATAAATTATAAAACGAATATGTAGACATGATTCCTTATGGAATGAACATAATCTACCCTGGTCAGTAATTTCACAATTATCTCCTTTTCACAACTGACAAGTATATTTCGGTAATTACAATAACATACACCATCTTGAAATGATTGTGTCTCTATGCTTGCTTAACTATATAACATTCTTACAAAGTCTCCGATAATAATCAAAACCAAACAGGGCCTTGTATCTCTGCTAGACATTCACTCATGTAAAGAAACGTTACAGACAGGGCAGGGCCCCTCAGAAGGAAAACCATCTCCCTCCCATATTCCGGTCATCCGTTGACTCTGTCCCTTTCACCCTCATTAAGACCAGCTCATTGTCCATAAGCCCAGTCTCTGACAAATGCCTACTAAAGGGTGATTTATGTCACAGAATGGTGCCACAGAGGGCTAGCTGTGGGTTAAGCACTTCACATACACATTTTTTCAAGTTAATGTGACCAGTTAAATGATCTGTGACCCCATTCCTCTTTCTCTTCAATCTCTGACCATTGGCAGCAGCGCAGAATGTTAGGCAGACGGAGAGTTCAAAGGCCTGTCTTAAAAAATATGGTTTTCCCTTTGTTTGACGAAGGATGGAAGCTGTAGTGCAGCAGGTTGGTCATCAGCACTAATGTGAGTGCAGTGAGTGCATGGCCTATCAGCATGTTGGAGCACTGAGCTTTCTAGGCATCAGATAATCATAAAATATGTAGGAAGTAATGGATAATCATGGTGGTCTGAGGATCCAATCCCAGAAGCTGCTTAATCACACTCTTTTCAAGAAATCAATTGAAATCAACATAATGTATAAAACATTTTTTTTAAAGACAGTTCTAAATAAATAAGACTGTAACAGTTACGTTCATTTGAATTTTTTATCCAGAAAGTCGTCTCATCCATCTCCATGGCAACCAGACATGCAATATAGTCCGCAATGTTATTGTTTCCTACATCCAGTTAGCATTGTCGTAAATTTTTTTATTTGCACTGAACTTTCTTTTAGTTTTCCCAGACTTTCACACAGCGAGCACCTGACCCACTTTGAGTGAAAAGAGAATGAAGCCCCCCTGTAGCTCAGCTCTCTGTGAACCCCTCAAACCCAGAACCTACAGTCCAAATACACCTATTCACTCTGCAACAGTCCCCCGTGGCCCTGCTTGTCCCCCCTCAACCCCCCTTCAGAGCCGGCCATTGAGACCCACTGGCCGTGAAACAAGATTGGGGAGTGAAGTGGCAGGAAAGGAATCTTGTAAGGGAGAGAAAGAGAGCTATGAGAACCATCCCCTCACCCTCCACACGGCCCCTCCCCTACCTCTCCCAGGCAGTGGGGACTGGGGAGTGTTGAGTGGCGAGCCATGGCCCCTCAGCCTCCCAGCGGCAGCGTGGAAGAAAGGTTAGCCGTGTTGGTTCTATTATCCTCATTCTGCTTCCTGTGTTGCCAGTGTCCCAGTATGTCCATCAGCATTTCCTCGAAACAAGACAAAGGTTTTATCAGCTCCACTGAGCAGCACTGTGCCTAGAGGACTCCTCTCTCTTCTTCCCCAAGGTCAGCAGCGTACATAGCCAGAACCCAACCCAAGCCTGAGGAACGGAAAGGAGGGCAGACTGTTAGAGCCGCTCCTGTGATTGATTAGGACATTAATGGAGAACCGAGGAATGCAGGAGTAAATGCTTCCCATCTTAATCTTAATGCTTCACCAGTCATTAGCAACAAGTGAACATGCCAAGGAGGTCATTAAACACTTTAGATGCAATATCTTGGTATACAGTATGTACGGCTCTAGTTGCTTGAAATTGTGTACAAAATAGCATCTGTGTGAGAGGAAAAGGCTCCCCCATTTCCAGTCTGCTAATGGAGGAGATTCAATAAGGGACACTTATGATACCAAGCCAGACGATAATGCAAACTGGGATCAGCTCTCTGTTACTATTTCAAGAGGGTCTTTATTATTGGGAAAGCTAAATGGAGCATTAGCCAATGTGATGTGTATTTTATGAGGACTTATTTTTTATTGAAAGGGAAATAGCAATAAATGTTTTATGTAACCGGATAGCTCAGTGAGTGGGAAAGGAAGGTGGGGGGGGGGGGGGGGGACAAATCCATATCCTCTAAACACAGGGTAGGAGGATACAATTACATGAACTCATGGGCACCAGGCTCTTATCTGAGATGAACCACCATAAATATGCATAACATCTTATAAGAGTACAACTACACATTCATTTGAGACATCTTTGTTGCATTAACATTTCTAAATGAAAGGCTGCCGTTATAAAGAAGAGAGACTGCTGTTTTAAAACTGCACTAAAGGAATCAGTTCTAAAGGAGAGCTGGTGAACAAAAGACATTTCTGCATCTTTTGAATCCACTGCTGCATGCGTGAATCACGATGGGCATCCAAATGCTGGAATTGCCTTTGAAAAAAAACCCTGTCCAGACCAGTTTTCCCTCCCCTTCTCCAGGGTCTGTCTCTGTGAACTTGCTCGCCTTGGATCTAATACAAAGCCTGCTGAGGAGAATGGTCTCAGATAGCTGCTGTTGCCACTGCCACACACAGTTCCTTTCACAGAGAGTCGGTTTGAACTACCAGCCAATCTCCACTCTCAGCAGGCTTTCCTCTGTAACCTAGCCTATTCTACACTCATTAAAACCAGGAATGAATATGACCAGAAAGATTGAGATTTAAATTGACTGGCCATGAATTGGCCATTATTGTGTCTTGGTATTAAAGGAATACTGCAAGATTCTGGCAGCTAAGCAATTTTTTATACTTACTCACAGTCAGATGAACTAGCGTACCTGTAGACCTCCAGTCATTGTACTAATGCTAGTTAGCATTGGCTCACAAAGCGACCTCTAACTTCCTTTATACTGTACAGAGACATAAAAATGGTATTCACAAGTCAGGGTTGGGTCAATTCCACAAATTCAATTCTAATTCAATTCTCTCTCCCTGTAAATTAAATTTAATTCAATTCAAATTCCCTGTCAGTCTTTGAATTCAGAGATAATTATATTCCTCTGAAATCCAATGTTAGTTGAATTCCAATAATTATATTCCAGATTCAATATTATCCCCAGCAATTCCTAAGATTCTAATTAAAATTAAATTCCCTCAGGCTTTCAGGCTGATCATGTCACTGTTCACACAGCATAGCTATACTGGAAATACAGGAACACAGGTTGAAACAAATCCTACATTAAATTGATTCTATCTGCATTAATTGTATCAACTGGGAACTGTAAAACACAGGAGATTGGTGGCACCTTAATTGGGGAGGACGGACTCGTGGTAATGGCTGGAGCGGAATAAGTGGTACGGTATTAAATACACCAAACACATGGTTTGAAGACAGCCGTTGTTATTTTTACAATTCCAATTAAATTCCTATTCAAAATGTCCAAACAGTCTAATTCCAATTAAATTCCAATTCCATAACTTAACGATTTTTAAATTAGAATGTAATTAAAAAAAGAGGGCCAGAATGACGCTGGAGGGAATAACAGCCGTTTTACGGGCTCCTGACCAATTGTGCTATTTTTTTTTTTTTTTTGTTGCTCTGATTGTAACTTTTTTTGTACCAGTGGAGGCTCCTCAGAGGAAGAAGGAGAGGACTATCACGTGTCCTCCCTCTCCGGCCTCCAGGCTGCTCGTTATGGTGCACACCTGTAATCACCTCCTTGATTACCTGCCCTTTATATGTCACTCTCCCTTGGTTTCTTCCCCAGTTGGCATTGTTTCGGTACCTGTTTCATGTTGATGCCCTGTTTGTGTTTCTTATTTTGTTCATTTATTTTTTAAATGTATTCACTCCCTGAACTTGCTTCTCGACTCTTAGCGTACTCGTTACAGACTGACGACTCAACAAAGGGGAGCATCAGGGAGTGTTTTTTGTAATAATTTTTAAAAAATTGTGTTGGGGGTGATGTGGGTCCGGGTGTTGGAGCGGAGCTACCGGGAGGCCTCAGCCGGTTTGTAGGCTCCCATGCCTTAGCGGGTTGGATAGGCTCCCATGCCTAAGCTGGATGAACAGGTTCCAGTGCCTCAGCCGAGGCAACCGGGGGGGTCTCAGCCGGCTCATCGGGCTCTTACTCCTCAGCCGGTTCGTCAGGTTTCCGAGCCTGGTTCCGCTCCGGATCCCCGGGATCGTCCCTGTGGTTGGCATCCTGCGGCTGGAGCCGAACGTGCCAGGGAGGGGGTACTGTCACATATGCTCTCTCTCCGGTGCTCTAGGTCGTCATGCTCCCATGCCTCAGCTGGATCGACAAGTTCCCATGCCTTAGCAGAGGTGACCGGTCAGCTCCTGTACCCCGGGATCGTCCTGCGGCTGGAGCTGTGCGTCGGGGAAATTGTACTGTCACGTGTGCTCCCTCTCCGGCCTCTAGGTCACCAGGCTGCTCGTTAGGGTGCACACCTTTCACCAGCGTTGGGTGCATAATGACACTTACCTGAACTCCATCACCTCCTTGATTACCTGCCCTTGTCACTCCCTTTGGTTTCTTCCCCGCTCGTCATTCTTTCTGTTTCTGTTTCTTGTCTGTGCATTGTTCAAGGTTATTATTTTGTATTATTTTCCATTTATTTTATTAAAACGAGATGTATAGGGCCATAAGCAAATAAGAAAATGCTCACACAGAGGTGGCGCTCCTAGTGACCGGTGATTTTAATGCAGGAAAACTGAAATCCATTTTACTTCATTTCTACCAACCTGTGCAACTGGAGGTGAAAAAAAATCTTTTGGTCACCTTTACTCCGCACACAGATATGCATACAAAGCTCTCCCTCGTCCTCCAATTTGGCAAGTCTGACCATAAATATATCCTCCTGATTCCTGCTTACAAGCAAAAGCTTAAACAGGAAGTACCAGTGACACGCTCAATACGGAAGTGGTCCGATGATGCGGATGCTAAGCTATAAGACTGTTTTGCTAGCACAGACTGGAATATGTGCCACAATTCATCCGATGGCATTTAGGAATTTAGACACCGGCTTCATTAATAAGTGCATCGACGACATCATCCCCACAGTGACCGTACGTACATATCCCAACCAGAAGCCATGTATTACAGGCAATATCCACACTAAGCTAAAGGCTAGAGCTGCTGCTTTCAAGGAGTGGGGCAATAATCTGGACGCCTATAAAAAATCCTGCTACACCCTCCGACAAACCATCAAACAGCTTGCAAACTATCACAAAGGGAAAGCCAGCTGCGAGCTGTCCAGTGACGCAAGCCTACCAGACAAGCTAAATATTGTACCTTCTATGCTTTATTTGAGGAAAGCAACACTGAACCATGTGTGAGATTACCAGCTGTTTCAGATGAGTGTTTGATCACGCTCTCTGGAGCCGATGTGAGTAAGACCTTTAAAACCTTTTAAGGATATGCCCCTTTTGTTCAATTTTCACCTAAAATGACAGAAGAAAGAAAGGATATGCATATTCTTTATACCATTTGAAAGGAAACGTTGTGGAAATGTGAAAGGAATGTAGGAGAATATAACACAATAGATCTGGTAAAAGATAATACAATGAAAAAAAAAACATTATTTTGTACCATCATCTTTGAAATGCAATAGACAGGCCATAATATATTATTCCAGCCCAGGTGCAATTTAGATTTTGGCCACTAGATGGCAGCAGTGTATGTGGAAAGTTTTAGACTGATCTAATGAAACATTGCATTTCTGTTGAAAATGTTGTGTCAAGACTGCCCAAATGTGCCTAATATGTTTATTAATAACTTTTCATGTTCAAAATGATGCACCCTCCTCAAACAATTGCATGCTATTCTTTCACTGTAATAGCTACTGTAAATTGGACAGTGCAGTTAGATTAACAAGAATTTAAGCTTTCTGCCAAAATTAGATATGTCTATGTCCTGGGAAATGTTATTGTTACTTACAACCTCATGCTAATCTCATTAGCCTACGTTAGCTAAACCATCCCGATGGGACACCGATCCCGAAGAACATTAGTGAGAAAGTTACTAATGTGTGTCTGCAACTTTCTCACTCCTCATTATTCACGATTAAATCAGAATTATCCTTAATCATGGTAGCATCCACATTAATGTAGACATTTTTAGAAACATATTCTATTCTTATTTACAAAAAAATGTCTCCAAAATGATACAATACCTTATTTACCATTAATTTCTATTGGGCAAGAAATTATCTGAAACACAACCAAAACAAACAGCAAATGCATCCAACAACGGACTATGAATATTCGACCAAATACTTAACTTTTTACTACTTTAATACACATGTATACCCTAACATGGTTGAATACTCGTTTCTGACTGGCTAGAAGGGCATTCTAGAATGGACATTAAAAAAAGATAACAGAACAGTTGGAAAAGATATCGGTAAAGTTGGAAAAGATATCGGGAATATGCTCCTACACATGAAGACATGAAGACCATACGCGCAACAAAGTTACAGAAATCTAAACCAACAACCACACAAACTGAAATTGAATGCATTGTAAACACAGGTCCAACGTGGAAAAACTTAGCTAGCTAGCATTGATTTGTTTTTGCAGACATACTTGCATCTGATTTGCAATGCGATCCCCTCGTAATTAACAGTCAGTGCTGACGAGTGTCCTGACGAGAATAACTTTTCTAGCTATGCTAGGCAAAACCTTGCATTATCAGCTCATTGTTATGGATGTATCCAAATTAATGTTAGTAGAAAACAGCTACTTTGCTGTTATTCTGGCTGCAGAGGTTGTGATTGTGTTAGCCATAACCAGCTGGCTATCTAGCAAGCAAAGGATGAGAATATTGCCAGCGAGCATGGCAACAGCATGGCAACAGAACATAAAGAATGAACGACTGGGTCGCGTCCATAAATATTGAACTAATCGAATGAACGACTGGGTCGCGTCTCTAGCAACCAAAAGATGAGCAAGTATGAATTAGCTTATATAAATGAAAATATCAACACATTTTTTTTTTTTTTCTATCGGTAAATATGTACTTAGTATTGTTTTCTTTGGCAATTGTGGTATAAGCAGGATAAACAGCACTGGTGGAAAAAATACTCAATTGTTATTCTTGAGTAAAAGTAAAGATACATTAATATTAAATGCCTCAAGTAAAAGTGAAAGCCACCTAGTAAAATAATACTTGAGTAAAAGTATACAAGTATTTGGTTTTAAATATACTTAAGTATCAAAAGTAAAAGTATAAACCAGTTCAAATTCCTTATATTATGCAAACCAGACAGCACAATTTTTTTTTTTAAATGTATTGACGGATTGCCAGGGGCACACTCCAACACTCAGACATCATTTACAAATTAATCATTTTTGTTGAGTGAGTCCGCCAATTTTTGTTGAGTGAGGCAGTAGGAATGACCATGGATGTTCTCTTGTGTGTGAATTGGACCATTTTGCTGTCAAAATGTAACGAGTACTGTTCAGTGTCAGGGAAAATGTTTGGAGTAAAAAGTACATAATTTTCTTTAGAAACGTAGTGAAGTAAAAGTAAAAGTTGGCAAGAAAATATAAATAGGAAAGTAAAGTACAGATACGCCAAAAACCTACATAAGTAGTACTTTAAAGTATTATTACTTAAGTACTTTACATCACTGATAAACAGCTTAAACTATTACATTAGAGGCAGTGACAGTGTAGCCGTAGTTGGCTAGCTAGCAGCAAGCAAGAGATAAGAACGTTGCCTCTGAGCATGGCAATGGAACACAAAGAACGAACGACTGTGTTGCGTCTGTAAATATCTAACTAATTGACTGTGTCGCATCTCTAGCAACCAAATGATGAGAATGTATAAATTACAGTTGAAGTCAGAAGTGTACATACACTTAGGTTGGAGTCATTAAAACTCGTTTTTCAACTACTCCACAAATTTCTTGTTAGCAAACTATAGTTTTGGCATGTCGTTTAGGACATCTACTTTGTGCATGACACAAGTAATTTTTCCAACAATTGTTTACAGACAGATTATTTCACTTATAATTCACTGCATCACAATTCCAGTGGGTCAGAAGTTTACATACACTTAAGTTGAATGTGACTTTAAACAGCTTGGAAAATTCCAGAAAATTATGTCATGGATTTAGAAGCTTCTGATAGGCTAATTGACATAATTTGAGTCAATTGGAGGTGTACCTGTGAATGTGTTTCAAGGCCTACCATCAAACTCAGTGTCTCTTTGCTTGACATCATGGGAAAATCAAGAGAGATCAGCCAAGATCTCAGAAAACAAATTGTAGACCTCCACAAGTATTGGTTCATCCTTGGGAGCAATTTCCAAATGCATGAAGGTACCACATTCATCTGTACAAACAATAGTATGGAAGTATAAACACCATGGGACAACACAGCTGTCATACCGCTCAGGAAGGAGACGTGTTGTGTTTCCTAGAGATGAACGTGGATGCGAAAAAGTGGAAATCAATCCCAGAACAACAGCAAAGGACCTTGTGAAGATGCTGGAGGAAACAGGTACAAAATGATCTATATCCATAGTAAAACGAGTCCTATATCGAGAAAACCTGAAAGGCCGCTCAGCAAGGATGAAGCCACTGCTCCAAAACCGCCATAAAAAAGCCAGCCTACGGTTTGCAACTGCACATGGGGACAAAGATCGTACTTTTGGGAGAAATGTCCTCTGGTCTGATGAAACAAAAATAGAACAGTTTGGCCATAATGACCATCGTTATGTTTGGACGGAAAAGGGGGAGGCTTGCAATTAGAAGAACACCATCCCAACCATGAAGCACGGGGTGGCAGGTGGGGGTGCTGTGCTGCAGGAGGGACTGATGCACTTCACAAAATAGATGGCATCATGAGGGAGGACAATTATGTGGATATAATGAAGCAACATCTCAAGACATCAGTCAAGAAGTTAAAGCTTGGTCGCAAATGGGTCTTCCAAATGGACAATAACCCCAAGCATACTACCAAAGTTGTGACAAAATGGCTTAAGGACAACAAAGTCAAAGTATCGGAGTGGCCATCACAAAGCCCTGACCCCAATTCTATAGAAAATTTGTGGGCAGAACTGAAAAAGCATGTGCGAGCAAGGAGGCCTACAAACCTGACTCAGTTACACCAGCTCTGTCAGGAGGAATGGGCTAAAATTCACCCAACTTATTGTAGGAAGCTTGTGGAAGGCTACCCAAAATGTTTGACCCAAGTTAAACAATTTAAAGGCAATGCTACCAAATACTAATTGAGTGTATGTAAACTTCTTACCCACTGGGAATGTGATCGATTAAATAAAAGCTGGTATAAATCATTCTCTCTACTATTATTCTGACATTTCACAATCTTAAAGTTAAGTGGTAATTCTAATTGACGTATGCCAGGGAATTTTTACTAGGATTAAATATCAGGAATTGTGAAAAACTGAGTTTAAATGTAATTGGCTAAGGTGTATGTAAACTTTCGACTTCAACTGACTTCAACTGAAAAATGAACCAATATTTTGTTTACACTGGTAAATGTGTACTTTCATATTGTTTTCTTCCGCAACTGTGGTAGTACCCACAAAACACAAGTCTCAACGTGTCACGACTTCCGCTGAAGTCGGTCCCTCTCCTTGTTCGGGTGGTGTTCGGCGGTCGACGTCACCGACCTTCTAGCCATGATTGATCAATTTTTCATTTTCCATTGGTTTTGTGTTGTCTTCCTACACACCTAGTTCCAATACCATTCATTACATGTTGTGTATTTAACCCTCTGTTTTCCCTAATGTCCTTGTCAGAGATTGTTTGTTGTGTGTAGGTTTGTATTTTGTTCTGGTGTGCGACGGGTTTTGCACCCGATTATGTTATTTTTGTATACTTTGCTTTTCAGAGTTACATTTTTTTTTTTATTAAACAGCTCCGTTTTTACCAAGTTCATTCTCCTGCGCCTGACTTCCCTGCCACCAGCACGCACCGCATTACAGAATCTCTGACCACACTATGGAGTCAGCAGGAGAGGATACCCCGACCATTGAGTTGGAGGAGAGCGTCCAGGAGCATGCAGTAATGCTTTACCAACTTAGCACCGCCATGGACCGCGTTGTCCAAAATATGGACCGCTGGGAGAGACAGGGAGTTTTTCCAGCGCCTCCACCAGCCAAACCGGGGTCTCTTTTGAGCGCCCCTTTCCTGCCTGAACCAAGTGGAATCCGTCTCTCCTTACCCTAGGAGTTCGACCGGAGGGCTGCGACCTGCCAGGGTTTTTTGTTGCAGTTGAACCTTTATCTGGCCACCGTCCACCCGGCTCCATCGGACCGTGAGAAGGTGTCCGCCCTAGTCTCGTGCCTCATCGGGAGAGCTCTGGAATGGGCCAACGCCATGTGGAGAGAGGGAGATGCGGCATTGGACCAGTTTGAGGAGTTCACCCTCCATTTACGGGCAGTCTTCGACCATCCGCCCGAGGGTAGAGCGGCGGATGAACGCCTCTACCATCTGAGGCAGGAGACGAGGAGCGCCCAGGAGTTCACCCTGGAGTTTAGGAACCTGGCTGCTGGCGCAGGTTGGAAAGGTCGGGCCCTGATCAACCATTATCATTGCAGTCTGTGTGAGGAAGTCCGTCTGGAGCTGGCATGCAGAGACACCACTCTCACGTTGGATCAGCTGATGGACCTGTCCATCCGGCTGGACAACCTGCTGGCTACCCGCGGACATTCAGATTGGGGTCTGGTGGTTCCATCCCCTCGCACCCCCACTCCTGAACCTATGGAGCTGAGAGGGGCGGTGCGTAGGAAGACCGGAGGAGGTTCCAGTTCGTGCACCATCTGTGGCCGCAGAGGACACACTGCCGGTCGGTGCCGGGTTTTTTCCTCTGGGAATCGAGGCAGCAGGCAGGGTGCTCTGGCGTCACCCCAGGTGAGCCGGCACCATTCTCAACCACAGCCCTCTGTTGCACATATGTTTGTGTCTGTCACTTTTCCTGAGTTTTCCCCATATTCCCAGCATAAGGCGCTCGTAGATTCAGGCGCAGCTTGGAATTTTACTGATAGAGCGTCAGCTCATAGATTAGGAATCACAATTTTTCCTGTGGATATGCGATTCCCCATTTGCGCCTTAGATAGTCGACCATTAGGGTCAGGAGTGATTAGGGAGGTCGCCTTTGGGTATGGTGATGCAGGGGGGTCTTACGGAGAGAATTAGTCTCTTTCTCATTGACTCTCCTGTGTTTCTTGTGGTGCTGGGCCTACCCTGGTTAGTCTGTCATAACCCCACTGTTTCTTGGCCACAGAGGGCTCTCACGGGATGGTCGCGAGAGTGCTCAGGTAGGTGTTTAGGGGTTTACGTTGGTGTTACAACGGTGGAGAGTCCAGACCAGGTCTCCACCATGCGCATTCCCCCTGAATATGCCGGTTTGGCTCTCACCTTCTCCAAAAAGAAGGCGACTCAATTACCACCTCATTGACGGGGTGATTATGCGATAGACCTCCTGGTAGACGCTGCACTTCCCAGGAGTCACGTGTATCCCCTCTCACAGGCGGAGACGGAGGCTATGGAAACATATGTCTCCGAATCCCTGCGTCAGGGGTACATTCGGTCCTCCACTTTACCCTCCTCCTCGAGTTTCTTTTTTGTGAAGAAGAAGGATGGGGTCTGCGCCCGTGTATTGACTATCGGTGTCTGAATCAGATCACTGTTAGGTATAGTTACCCGCTACCACTCCTAGCTACAGCGATAGAGTCAATTCACGGGGCGCGATTCTTCACCAAACTAGATCTCAGGAGCGCTTACAACCTGGTGCATATCCGAGAGGGAGACGAGTGGAAGACGGCTTTCAGTACCACCTCAGGGCACTATGAGTACCTCGTCATGCCGTACGGGTTGATGAATGCGCCATCAGTCTTCCAAGCCTTTGTAGACGAGATTTTCAGGGACAGGGTAGGGTGTAGTGGTGTATATTGATGACATTTTGATATACTCCGCTACGTGCGCCAAGCATGTGTCCCTGGTGCGCAAAGTGCTTGGTCGCCTGTTGGAGCATAACCTGTCCCTCAAGGCTGAGAAATGCATGTTCTTCCAACAGTCTGTCTCCTTTCTAGGGTATTACATTTCCACGTCAGGGGTGGAGATGGAGAGTGACCGCATTGCAGCTGTGAGTAATTTGCCGACTTCCACCACGGTAAAGGAGGTGCAGCGATTCGTAGGGTTTGCCAACTACTACCGGAGGTTTATCTGGGCTGTTGGTCAGGTAGCGGCTCTCATTACTTCACTGCAGAAGGGGGCCCGGTGCGCTTGCAGTGGACAGGTGTGGCGGACAGGGCTTTCAATCATCTGAGGGCTTTGCTTATCTCGGCTCCCGTGCTGACCCATCCGGATCCCTCTTTGGCGTTCATAGTGGAAGGGGACACGTCCGAGGCTGGGATAGGAGCTTTGCTCTTTCAGCGCTCGGGTACGCCACCGAAGCTCAGCCCAGCGGAGGGAAACTATGACGTGGGGGACCGGGAGCTGTTGGCTGTCGTCAAGGCCCTGAAGGCGTGGATACATTGGCTTGTGGGTGCTAGACATCCTTTTCTCATCTGGACTGACCACCGCAATCTGGAGTACATCCGAGTGGCGAGGAGACTGAACCCTCCAGGCAAGGTGGGCCATGTTTTTCACCCGTTTTGTGTTTACCCTTTCTTACAGACTAGGCTCCCAGAACGTTAAGGCAGACGCATTGTCCCGGCTGTATGACACAAAGGAGCGGCCCATGGATCCCACTCCCACTCCCACTCCCTCTTGTTTGGTGGCGCCGGTAGTGTGGGAGCTGGACGTGGACATTGAGCGGGCATCACGTGCAGAGCCCGCTCCCCCTCAGTGTCCAGCTAGGCGTCTGTGACCGACTGATCTATTGGGCCCACACGTCACCCTCCTCTGGTCATCCTGGGATTGGTCGGACGGTGCACTGTCTTATTGGGATGTACTGGTGGCCCACTTTAGCTAAGGACGTGAGGGTTTATGTTTCCTCCTGCTCGGTGTGTGCCCAGTGCAAGGCTCCTAGACACCTGCCCAGAAAGTTGGCGCAGACCGTCACCGCAGTGAGGCCCCGGTGTTCGCACCGGGGGACAGGGTCTGGCTCTTGACCCGAAAACTGCCCCTCCGCCTGCCCTGTCGGAAGCTGGGTCCGCGGTTTGTAGGGCCATTTAATGTCCTTAGGAGAGGGAACAAGGTATGTTATAGATTACAGCTTCCCCCTGATTACCGCATTAACCCCTAGTTCCATGTATCTCTCCTCAGGCTGGTGGTGGCTGGCCCACTCCAGGAGTCTGAGGTGCGGGAGGTTCCTCCGCCCCCTCTGGACATCGAGGGGGCCCCGGCGTACTCTGTTCGTTCCATACTGGATTCGAGAAGTCGGGCGAGGGGCCTTCAGTACCTCGTGGACTGGGAGGGGTAAAGTCCAGAGGAGAGATGCTGGGTTCCGGTGGAGGACGGGTTGGATCCTTCTATGCTGCGAGATTTCCACCGTTTCCATCCGGATCGCCCTGTGCCTTGCCCTCTGGGTTGTCCCCGAGGTCGGTGCTGACGCGCAGCTGGAGCCGCGCAGCTGGAGCCGCGCCTCAGGGGGGAGGGGGGTACTGTCACGACTTTTAGCCATCATTGATCCATTTTTCATTTTCCATTGATTTTGTCTTGTCTTCCTACACACCTGGTTCCAATCCCATTCATTACATGCTGTGTATTTAACCCTCTGTTTCCCCTCATGCCCTTGTCAGAGATTGTTTGTTGTATGTAGGTGTGTATTTTTTGCTGGTGTGCATTCGGTTTTGCACCCAATTATGTTATTTTTGTATACTTTGGTTCTCTGAGTTTTTTTTAAATGTTTAATAAACAGCTCAGTTTTTACCAAGTTCATTCTCCTGCGCCTGACTTCCCTGCCACCAGCACGCACCGCATTACACAACGTCAACAGTGAAGACGCAACTCCGGGATGCTGGCCTTCTAGGCAGAGTTTCTCTGTCCAGTGTCTGTGTTCTTTTGCCCATCTTAATCTATCCTCTTTATTGGCCAGCATCCCGCATTCTTTGTTCTCATACGCTGCTGCATAAATGATGTAATATGCCAGGGAGAGACGTATACTGTAGCTAAGAAAGTAATGCTAAGTGTATGTTGTGTAGTAAGCTGTTTGTTGCCAAAGTGCCTCACCCTAATAATTTGGTCTATTTTCACCTCTTAATTTCGCCTAACGTTACTGTTCTGACTCGATGGTGCACATGTAGCCTATAACCTGTTTTTGAGAAATGTCATCATCTAATATTGTAAGAGCTTCCTTTGTCTGCTTATATGCACCCTTTATTTATCCTACAATTCTGACTTGTTGTACAGGGCAAATACTGTCAGAGCAGCCCATGTTCTGCATTCTTTCGTTGTCCATTTCAAAAGTGCTCAACACACATATATATTGACTACGTCCATCTTAGCTTGCTCATTAATGTCTTAATCGAAATTACAGAATTCCTCTTATCCGGGCATCATTCCCTTACACCATAAGGTGTATGTTTGTACATCTCAATTATCAGTAGAAGCTACATTTGTTTAAGCAAGTTAGCCATATCAGCTATGTTTTTTAATAAGGCAGGAAAACGAGGCTGAATGAATTGTTTCGCTGCCAGACAAGGCTCCGCTGATAGCCAGGTGTACGGTGGTAAGGATTCACTCCATGGTGCTGAAATGAAAGTTCTGCTGTTGGGACAGCTTTATGTAGGCCCTAACAGTTTGTGGGAACCGCTTGTTGCCATTATAGTGCAAGTAATGTATTATTTAGTGTTGTGTTGTTTTGTGGCTTTGCTGGCATGCATCTCAAAAAAATAATGTTTTGTTTGCCCCACCAAGATTTGCTTGCTAAAATCGACTGTCACAGACTTTGTTTGCTGAAATGAATAAAAGGTAGCAGTGGAGTGGTTTAATAAAGAGAAGGTTGTAAAGAGAAGATAAACTCTTGTGAAAACTTCCTAGTTCACTTCCTTGGCTGTGACCCTGTTGAATCCCACCCACAATGCGTTGTTGGAATGCTTGACGGGTGGGCGGAACTCTGCTGCCAGCAGCATTCCTTGGTTGGGATGGTTAGGCAGGCAGCCCTGAGAGATGAAAGGTGGAGGGGGAGGTGCTTCTGGGCTGGGTTTCATACATCTTCTCATGGCGTCTCTGGACACGGGAGCCCACCAGGCCCCACACTCACACGCATTGGGGAGACCATCCGTCACTACCCATTACTGGTGATGGGGGGTTCCCAAAGAAAGCTAGATTGCAGGATGAAATTGGGGTCACAGTGAATTTAGAAGCATGTGGTGAAGGCCATGAGGTTATGGAGTATATTGTAGTGCACAAGACTACTGGAGACTGTTGTCTGTCTATTGCAATGGCACTTGTAACGAAACCTTGCGCTGTAGCATTTTAATTAGCTTGACAACATTATATTTCAGATGAAGCATTTTGAAAAGGAGCTTTTTTTTAAAGGCTTTGGTACATCGCTTCCATGAAGCTTAGCACATTAAGTTCAGTTTGTTTCCTAAAATACAAATGATATCAGAATCGGAAGGCTGTTATTTTTTTAAGCCCTCAGAAAGCAAAGCCAGCAGAGGAGAAAGACATGTGTCTTAGGCGCAGGTTGGGTAAGGGGGGCCTCCTGCACGTGGGGGCGACCATGTGGCTGCTATCTTCTTCCCTGCAGAGCATGGCTGCAGACTTGAGGAGACTTCAAAAAGCTCTCCAGAAGAGACAGGCCTCACAAAAGAGCAAAGCTCACATTCAAACGGAATACCAAATCATCCTTAGCGTTACACATTTTTAAGATCTCAGAGGCACTATGATGTTTTTAGAATGGTAATAGATTAGTAACAGGGTGTATTGTGGTATGCTATAGCACTAAGGCAGTCCCAGAAACGACAGTGTTTCTGGGCAATTAATGCTCAGTCGACTCAGGGGACTTTCCCTGCTATGGGCCTCACTCGCAAGGTTTACAAAAGGTTGTGAAACCACATAATGCACAATCTGAGGTGGATATGCATCCATGGCCATCAATGCTTTAAATTACACATCCTATTTAATGTTTGTAGCCAAAACCCTGCACCATTCCATGCATCATCTATCCATAGATAGCAGAAACAGAACCCATGACAGAAATCCACAAGGTGGTTACATTAATTAAACATTCACAATGAAGAGAAGACATGTTATATCGTTTGTACTTTTTAATTCCTTTACTCAGGCAGTGGCACCACTACTGTAAGCTAGGTAAAAAATGTTTTATTTTGGGCTGTCCATATTCAAAATTAATTAATGATGCTAACTCACGCTGCGTGGCATTCTGACTCCAGCTATGGCATCAGCAGCACACAACCCCACAACCCCAGACCTTCATTGCCCCAGATATTATAATTACTCCCTGTGTCCGCTACATTATTTTATATCATATAAATTATGATGTCTGGACCACACAAGATGAGAAGAATGCATAAGGTGTGTGTGTGCGTGCGTGTGTGTGCGTGCGTGTGTGTGTGTGTGTGTGTGTGTGTGTGTGTGTGTGTGTGTGTGTGTGTGTGTGTGTGTGTGTGTGTGTGTGTGTGTGTGTGTGTGTGTGGTTGATAATGGATGTGAATGTGTTACGTTGAAGTAAAGTGTGTGGGGATATATTTAAGCTGGTTTCTATGCAGTGGCACTCTGCACTGCAGGGTCTGGTTTCAAGCCAAACTCCTCTGTTACCTTGGAAACATGCTGAAGCATGGCATCAGTGGAGATCAACCCAATTTTAAATAAAATGTGAGTCTGGCTCTGACTCCAAAGCACATCACAGAGCACTCTCCCTACTACACAGCCAATCCTATTAGTACTGCTCTGCTTACCTTACAAATCAAAGTATGTCATTATGTCATTGTAAGTGGATCAATTCAACAAGTCAATTCCTTGCAAATTTCCTTAATTTTTCATCCTTTGCCAACCCCCCTTAACCGCTTGTACCTACAATGGAATGTGTTATTTTGTCCATGGGGATGCACATTGGAAACAAGTTTTCAATTAATAAGGGAACAGACTTCTATGTAAAGACAACTGACTTGGAGAAGACTACCATTTAAATTGTATTTTATAGATCAGGAAGTTCTGTCTCCACCAAAACACCCCGGATCTCAGTGCAGAAAAAGAGTTACCATTATCAGTGTTAACGATACAGACAACTGAGTTGCAGACATTATAGTTTTTAGTTCAAAGCCCTGTGGCAAAATGTATGGTCAGAATGAGTTCCTAGAAAAGAATGTGACCTGTCCTATGGCTAAATAGGAAGCACATTGCTGACCTTTTAAACAACAGTGACTGCTGTAGCCACTGAATGAGTGATAAGAGGCAAGTTGTAAGGACAGTGGTGTTGCTGACTTCCACAACATGACAGAAAGAGTGGATCACAAGATAATTGGATAGAATCAAATCATATGATGTCCTCAATAAGTCTGCTATTGTAATGGTTTTGATTAAAATGTTGATGATTATGTTACATTCATGGGGTGTATTTTGTAAGGGGGAGACCAATTAGACCTGACTGCACACTGGTTTATGTTGTTAATGAATGATCTATTAATGCCCCCTACTGGCTACATTTGACTTCCACACAGCCCCACACAGCCCCATAGCATTTTTTTCTTGTTCATACAAATGTTTGATAGAGGAAATCCTACTGAAAGTTATTCTGGTCTTTGGTTTTATGAATGTACTAAGTACAAGAAAATAACAAAAAAAGAGGCACTATGAGGAAGCAGGCAGACCCTTTCCAGTAACCGGCTCCAGGACTTCCTCATTCTTGTTAAGACAACCCCTCATATTTCACTTTCCAAACATGAGCAACCTACTTCCTATTTTTGCAATGTCTCACGCACACACACACACACACACACACACACACACACACACACACACACACACACACACACACACACACACACACACACACACACACACACACACACACACACACACACACACACACACACACACACACACACACACACACACACACACACACACACACACACACACGGAAGGTCAGTACAGGTTAACTGTTAAAGATGATTGTGGTGAGGTGATAGTGGCAAATGCTGCACCACCCATAAAGCTGTCACACCGTAGTCCATGTGTCAGGGAACTGAATGACAGTCCATTAGTCAGGGAACTGAATGACAGTCCATGTGTCAGGGAACTGAATGACAGTCCATGTGTCAGGGAACTGAATGATAGTCCATGTGTCAGGGAACTGAATGACAGTCCATGTGTCAGGGAACTGAATGACAGTCCATGTGTCAGGGAACTGAATGACAGTCCATGTGTCAGGGAACTGAATGACAGTCCATGTGCCAGGGAACTGAATGATAGTCCATGTGTCAGGGAACTGAATGACAGTCCATGTGTCAGGGAACTGAATGACAGTCCATGTGTCAGGGAACTGAATGACAGTCCATGTGTCAGGGAACTGAATGACAGTCCATGTGTCAGGGAACTGAATGATAGTCCATGTGCCAGGGAACTGAATGATAGTCCATGTGCCAGGGAACTGAATGAAAGTCTGTGTCAGGGTGGGCCTCAGCGAGCCAGTCTTTACCTCTGATCCTCACAGCAGAAGACACAATCAGGGACTAGTCTCCAGCCAAAGCAGAAAAGCTGTTGTTTCACGGGACATCGCCTCAGAATGGAACTCAAGAGCCACTCAGTACCCTGAGCGGAGATGGGATTGTCAAGGAGAAAGGCCTCAAGCAGAGGTGTCGTTGCTGGAGGCAGGGAAAGGCAGCAGGCCGTGTCACTCCCATCACTGTGACTCCTTTTGATTGAGCTGTGGGCACCAGCCAACAGACACATGCTGGCACAGCAGCAATTTACCAACTAGGATGGTTCCTTCCAGGGCCCCCTGCCTAGACCTCACTCAGCATGGGGCCTACAGTTTATCATAAGGCTCACTGGTGGTATGTATGACCTCAGCAACATCAGGGCCTGACAAGTGACAGGTCAAAACAGTGGAGTGATTTTTTTTCTTATTTTTAATTTTTTTATTGAACCTTTATTTAACTAGGCAAGTCAGTTAAGAACAAATTCTTATTTACAATGGCGGCCTACCCCGGCCAATCCCGGTCGACACTGTGCGCCACCCTATGGGACTCCCAATCGCGTCCGGATGTGAAAAAAACTGGATTCGAACCAGGGACTGTGATAAACAGCACATGTCCACTTTTGATTAACACATAATAAATCAAGATAACATACATCAGAGATGTTATAAGCCATGCAGAGCAAAACATCAAATGTACTTGTACCTAGCACAACAGCCACCTTTTTCAAAGTAAGAAACTATAATTACAGTGCGTAAACTGGTGATTTTTAGGGAATTCAAAGCTGTGGAATGCAGCTGACGAAACAAGACAATGTCGTTGAGCACATCATCACTGGTCATGGAAATAGAGCAGCTAGATAGAAATGTAGACCTATAAGCCTAGAACAAAAAACACACATAGGCCTACTGAATGTACTGTAGGCATAGGCTTCCTGCTTGTTCAGAAGAACACTTTGCTAGGGAACAAGACACTTTTTCAATCTTCAGTTTTTGGACCTCTTGATTCTTGAAGAATATAACTTAGAAATGCCTAATGAACTTAGTAAACTGTGGTCCCATCAGAACACAACATAAAATCTTGTTTTAATCCAATGTTTGTAAATGAAATAAATGTACACAAACACTATATGGTTAAAACGATCATTTTGACACATGGATGGTCAGCTCTTTTTATGAATTTGAGAGTGATTACATCCTTTCAGCCCCACCCCTCAGTTTTTTTACTAAAACAGGGGCAGGAATTGCGCTTGGTTATTGTTTCGATGCGGATTGACCCTTTAAGAAATCTCTTTCCACAAATTGGAAAAATATGATATTACCTGCTTATGTCAAGATTCCGTGCCCTGAATCAGTTTAGGCCTAATCAGCTCATTTGATCACTGGGAAGTAGCCTAGCCAATTGAGCCAACGCATATAACCTACTCATTGATTTATCCCAAAAAAACTGAGCATGAATGCACCCTAAATCATAGGTAGCCTATACGTTTATTTGGAGCCAATGATGATATTAAACTTTGACATTGATCCCTATGATACTCTTGTCTCATACTGTGTTGGAGGGTCAGAGAGTGGAACCTCAATTATAATCAAAATGATGACTAAACAGAGGCTGAATACAGGAGCTCATGAAACGTGACTTTGTTCTCTTGAAGAAGTACCATTGCAAACAGTTCACGTGACATGCAGGAATTTATAGACTCAGGTCAGACATTAGCCTACCAAATCAATGGTCATCAACTCCAATTTCCACATCATAAAATCCTGTATAGATAGATAGGTCGGTAGCTAAATATCCTACCCACACACCAAATGCTGAGTGCCTGTTATGTGAAAAAGGGTTATATTAGCAGGAAAGATATTAGTGTAGCACAATCTTATGATCAAAACATGTTTGACAGGGTGAGATGATAATCCCTTTAAAAGTGTCCATAACGACACAAATCTTAACGCTGCAGCAGACATTTTTTTTGATATATTGCATTGTTATATTGTTATAATGCATTGCCGTGTTCAACACGTTAGGGTGTGTAAGAATAACACACCAACTGCTCCCATTAAAATCATATTACTGTAGTCTTTAAATCAAGGATAGGTTCAATCAAGGGCCTCAAGAGATTAGGGTCAACCAATGATGTATACAGAACAGGGGAGAGTGACTGTCCCCTCTCACTGAAGCCACGGAAGTTCAAGGCCGACCACAGTACTGCAGGCATTGATTTGGAAAACATGATCTCCCATTACAGTGAATGGAAAAATATCAATGTTCATGGTCAATCTTTGTGTAATTTTTTTTTTTTTTAAGACAATCATGGTACCAATAATTGCTTTTAATACATCAGATGTATGTCCTTTATCTGATTATTTTACAATCACATAGAAGAACTTATGAAGATAATTTTGTGGCAGCCTGCAGTATCCCGGTTGGCCTTCAACTTGATTTAAGACGGGGCAGCACTGAGCTAGCATGCAACTTGCTAGAGTAGATCAAACTGCAGATGTTATTTTTCCATGAGACACCATCTTAACTGACTTTTTGACATTTGGCTTCAATGCGCTATTGAGTCTTCACATAGGAATGCATGGTGTCACATGATAGGCAACAACACATCTGCCATGCTGATCCTCAACACGGGGGCAGCTCAGGGGTGCGTGCTTAGTCCCCTCCTGTACTCCCTGTTCACCCAGGACCAAGCACGACTCCAACACCATCATTAAGTTTGTCAACGTCAAAATGGTGGTAGGCTTGATCACAGAAAACTTTGAGACAGCCTACAGGGAGAAGATCAGAGACTTGGCAGTGTGGTGCCAGGACAGCAGATCCTCAAAAAGCTATACAGCTGCACCATCGAGCTCTGCTACCGCACGACAAGTGGTACTGGAGGGCCAAGTCTATGGCCAAAAGGCTTCTTAACAGCTTCTACCCCCAAGCCATAAGACTGCTGAAAAGCTAATCAACTGGCTACCCAGACTATTTACATTGACCCCCCCCCCCCTCCCCATTTGTACACTGCTGCTCCTCGCTGTTTGTTGTCTATGCATAGTCACTTTCACCTACCTACATGTACATATTACCTCAATTTCCTCAACTAACCTGTACCCCCGCACATTGAGTCAGTTCCGATACTCCCTGTATATAGCCCTGTTATTGTTATTTTATTGTTACTCTTTTTTATACTTTAGTTTATTTAGTAAATCTTTTCATAACTCTTATTTTTCTTAAATCTACATTGTTGGTTATGGGCTTGTAAGTAAGCATCTGTTGTATTGGGCGCATGTGACAAATAAACTTTTATTTTATTTTATTTGACCGATGGCTTTGTCCATTCATATATACAGTCATTGATATAAACCCTGGATTGCTGATGCTATGTATTGACCAATGAGAGAATTTGAAGCCACTCCTCAGAAGAAGTACTCCTCCATAGGAATAAATGGATTTCTACAGTATTTCAATTAAATGTTTCAAGGACAAAATTACAAGTATTTTTTGTTGTTGTTGTAGTACATTAGTACTTTCCAAAAATTATATTTTAACGAAAATGTCTTGAAAAAGTATGCATTGATGTGCCTGTAATGGAATAAACAGATGTAGATAAAGATGTTAATAAATACCTTTCTATAGCTTCCAAAATATGTTTTTCAATGGAGAAGGAGAGTACCAAGATGGAGGCGCTGTGACTTCAAAACAGTGCCCTCTGTCAGTCATCTAGTGTATATATAAATCATTGGGGTCAACATGGTTATCAAGACCACATATATTGAGTGATGTTTTGATCAATAAGTTTTGCCCCAGAATACAGTAATATGTCTTCAGTTGGCACTGTAGAGATTAGAAGTTCAAAGAAGGGTTAGTTTCACTAGATGGCAGCATTTACTGGCAGTCTGACATCGCCAGTCTGACATCGCCTCTAAGCAAGGGGAACTGCCCCTTCCTACCTTCAGGCTATGGTCAAACCCTACACCCCAACCCGAGCTGGTTGGTCTCTTGGCCCTAACACCCAAAGGGCAGTTCCCGCTGGGCCCAGTCAAAGATTTTCTCTGTCCTGGAACCCCAATGGTGGAACAAGCTTCCCCCTGAAGCTAGGACAGCAGAGTCCCTGCCCATCTTCTGAAAATGAGAGTCTTAGACATATTCCATTAGCTTTTCCAACTAGCACTGACTCTGATAATAAAATGTACTTGCTACGACTTTTATATATTGACGTCTCACCTAGCTATCTTAAGATGAATGCACGAATGTATGTTGCTCTGGATTAGAGCGTCTGCTAAATTACTCAATTATAAATGTAAGCAAATGCTCCATGAGTTTGTGTTCAAGTGTGTGTGTGTTTGTACTTGTGTTTGTGTGTTGTATCTGTAATAGAGGGAGGGATGGAGGGAGGGAGGTCACTACTTTGCCAATGTCATCTATTCAACAAAGAAAGACTGAGATAAATGCAGGAATCACCACTGTAAGGATTACAGTAAATACCTTTGTTGTCAACATGTCATCATGCCATAGGTTACAGCGCTTTGCACATCATTACCAAAGCTTGTAAACTGCAGCAGTCCAATGCTATAAATATTCACTGGAGCCACTGTGCTCTAGAAATGTGGATTCAGTGACTTCACAGTGTAATGACCATGGAGTTTATATGCATATAATGCTTGTACTGTAAGTAATGAAAGCATTTCACAATTGTTTGTGGGCTTTGTAGTAGTGAGGATTGGGGCCGGGGTTGAACAAATTCAGATTCATTTACTGGTGAGCTAAAAATAAAAAGATCTGGAATTGAGAACCAGGAACTTTCAACCCATTCCAGGTATTTAGAAATCTATATGCATTATTTTAAAAGTGTCCTGATACTACAATGGAGTCAATAGCAACTTGGGGAAACTCCAGAATCACCATTACATTTGGATTTGTAAAAATTAGCACGAAGATGAATAATTGTACCCTGCTGTTTTTAATTTACATGAGAGGATTAAAATTGTTTGCTCCACTAGTTTGTAGTACATGTCATGGAACACGTTGAGAGAGTATTGCCAATTTGACAAGCTATTCATAGACAGGCCAGTGGTAAGACAAGTCCCTGCCATAACGCTCTTTGTTGACAAAACAAAACACTGTCTCTGTCACATGGAAGACAGAGAGGAAATGTTTCAGATACCCTCACGCCCCTGAATCCCCCAAGGAATCCTACTGCCACCCTGTTACTCCATTATAGGAATAACTCCACAAGGCCCGGCAGCAGGCAGCCTCATGCCTCACAATTACCCCAATTAACACTGCTGCTACGACTCCGACTGTAGCAGGATTAGGGCTGTGTGGATACTGTAGGGGCTCTGGTATTAAATAGAAACAGAGCGTGATCACCAGCTACATAGCCTTACTAATACCAATGTCGTGCCATGTGCCACATAACGCAACCCTGGTTCCTGCTCCACTGATATTTTCCTTGGCTGTGCCAGGCAATAATAAAACACACACACTGAGCATTTTGATGACCATTTATTAACCAGCATGGCTAAACCCACCAGTCAACTTTTGCCCTCAGTCACCTGCAACTACTGTACAGCTCCATTTCCTACACCAAAAGGTGCAAGGCATTGCCAAACAAATTCATTGGACTAAAATAATGATATCTCATTGATGCATGGACGTACATGACTATTCTAAATGTGTCACATGGGACAGATCCCTCAGATCCCACATGGGCCATGCTCACTGAGATGAGTGGCATGCCAGGCTGAAACGATATCTCACTCGCCTGTCTTCACCCACTCCATCTGCAGCGGGCACTGTGTAACCCATCTCCTTCAGAATGACTCTTTATTAATCTTTCTATATTAAGCAGCACCGTTTCCTCAGCACCATTCCCTTACTTTGTGTCAACCAGCAACAATTTATACTGCAGACAGGCATTACAAATATGCTTTCGTACACGCATGCCCTTGCCTGAGCATGCTGCTCTGCTGCCCTCTTCTAGGAAACACTGTTCGTCAGTCCCCATTAGGCGCTACTTGATAAGTAGCATATTATTTGTCTTTAAGACAAAAGTCATTATGTGTATGGGTATTTGATTATGTAACAAAGCATGTATGTGTAAATAAATGTCCAGCAGGCATATTTCAAAAATTGCCAGGAGCTCCATGTCAACATTCGTTGAGGGTTTTTCTCACACTTTGTGTGATGTGATGATGCTGAGGCCTTGGGTTCAGTAGTTCCTGCGGCAGGCAGGCCAGGCCAGGCCAGGCAGCAGCTGAGGGCACAGAGCGGTGAGGTGGCTAGTGGAGCTGTCAAGCAGTATGGCCTATATAAGACCATGTGTCACTGAGACTTGGACAGTAAAGCTGCAGTTTATCACGATCAAGATACCTGATACCCTGAATAATTATAAACAATTAATACATATTTTCTCTTAACAGCAGGTGGCCTGGAACGGGTGTGTGTGTGTGTGGTTTGAGATGAATTGTTTCATTCTCTGAATGGAAAGACACTCAGTGATCCCAAGGTTTGTTACCCATGTACAAATCTGATAGCTAGCATACATTGTTGATCTTCTGAAGAATCATGTACTGCATAAGTAAACTCAGTGCGCATGCAAAACTATACCTCTATCTTTCTATGGGACTAATGTCCAGAACAGCTGGGAGTTATTAACTTTTAGTGTAGCACCTATTTGGAAATGTTAGCCTAATTGCAGCTGTGTTGAGCTGGTTGCCTTTCTACACCACTCTGTAATTCCATTCCTGACAGACTCTGGGGACAGGTTGGAAGGGAGGGACACCAGGACCTCTGTCCTACCATGTCATAGTTCCAAAACATGACAGCCTGGGTCAACTCTGACACTGAAATGTGATGAGCAACATTTAGACACTACACAATGTACACAAAATCATGCATGGCTCAAAGTAGTTTGTCATGGCCCACAAAGGAGCTATTATTGATGCTGTTCAAAATGACAGTACATTTAAATGATAAAACAGTTGTGCAGACAAATAATATTCCGTACCTGACCCAATACACTGATAGGAAATCAGGAATTCACATTGAAATAGACATAACATTAAACATAACCAAACTGAATAGGATGCACAGACACAGTATCTGTATCTGAGCTGGGGCAGCCTGGGACAACATATCGGCCCTGACACTTTATCCACACACAGCCCACATTACTGCATGCTCTGCCAACTCCCTGTCAAAATAGGACTCCATAATTTCCTTATTATTATAATATATCTTTAATAGAGATTAATTACATACATCTTTATGTACATTAATATCATAGGCTAATTTGTTTGCGGTTCAAAACCTGAGGAAGTGGAAAAAACACATGAACTCGATTGTTAACTGTAAATATAATACCCACTGCTAGTCCTAAAAAACACGTTAACTCGATTGTTAACTGTAAATATAATACCCACTGCTAGTCCTAAAAAACACGTTAACTTGATTGTTAACTGTAAATATAATAGCCACTGCTAGTCCTAAAAAACACGTTAACTTGATTGTTAACTGTAAATATAATAGCCACTGCTAGTCCTAAAAAACACGTTAACTCGATTGTTAACTGTAAATATAATAGCCACTGCTAGTCCTAAAAAACACGTTAACTCGATTGTTAACTGTAAATATAATAGCCACTGCTAGTCCTAAAAAACACGTTAACTCGATTGTTAACTGTAAATATAATACCCACTGCTAGTCCTAAAAAACACGTTAACTTGATTGTTAACTGTAAATATAATACCCACTGCTAGTCCTAAAAAACACGTTAACTCGATTGTTAACTGTAAATATAATAGCCACTGCTAGTCCTAAAAAACACGTTAACTCGATTGTTATCTGTAAATATAATACCCACTGCTAGTCCTAAAAAAAATGTTGCAGTTGTAGGCACAACACTCAATATCTCAAAGCCATATTAAATATTTTGTTTGCAAAATAGTTGCTATTAAGTTGATTTTTAAGAGTTGAGAAATAAATATATACCTACAGGAAGCTGAGACCCTCCTCTCTTCAACAGGGACAAAGGGACGAAGCTTTCAAAGCTGTGTTTTTACTTCAATTGCATTTTGAAATGTTATATGTTCAGAACGCATTTCTCTCTCGAACGCATGGGAGGAGAGGAGAGTGGCTCGCTCATCACAGCAGCAGGCCCCAGCGAGGGCACAGGCACAGGCACAGGGGCAGGGGAAGGGTAATGCACCAAATCATGGTCAATTATTTTTAAGTGAGGTGATAATGTTGAATGTGCTTTTTCTACGTTTATATGCACCCTTTCCATTTTTTACGATCCATGATCTTGACTGTCTGATGACAGAGTCAGAGCAGGTCTCTTTGCTGATGCTGAATTTACATTTCAGCTCAGAAAACCAGGCTGGCCCATCTTGGTAGGGAGGCCGGCTGTTGCTCCCTGATCAGCCAAAGGCTCATTATAGATTAGTATATCAAAGTAATTACCCCAAAATGTATCTAAAAACAATCTTAACAAGCCCATGGGCCACCGGCCATTTCACCTTTTTCATTGTTTTATTTTTTTATATATATAAAAAATATTCTTGTGTGTGGCAATTTCGACCAGCCCATCCAAGCAAAATAATCGTCCAGACGATCTGGCAATTACCAGAATTGCCAGATAGCCAATCCACCCCTGTATCTGAGCAGCCTATAGACCCCAGAATAACTAGGGTCAGGGGTGATGAGTGAGGACTCTGAAGACCACCACTCTAGTCCAGGTTGCTTCATACATATCCCTGTGGATATGTTTGTGTGTGTGAGTGCCACTGCTTGAGTGCATTCATGGCCGGCACTTCGGGCTCTGCAGATAAGCCCCCTGTTGCACTGGACCTGGATCCATTTCGGCCTGGACAATCTAGTAGTGACCCAGCTGGCCAAAGGTCAATAGAAAGCTGGATGCAACAGGCTGGATGCTGGATGCAACACCAGTAGCTATATATGGTTTGCCAAATTGAGTTTTTAAAATCTGCTTTAGATTCTTTAATGAGATAAAGAATGCTTTCCTGAGTTCTTATGAGTTTTCTTCATCTCAGCTTAACCACATGCTGTTTAACTCAGTTGTGGTGTTGTGTGGTGAGGTAAACGCCATACAAATCTGATCCATAATTATTGGCACAGTTGATAAAGATGAGCAAAAATGACTGTATAAAATCAATACTACAAATACTAAGCTATATTGCATGCAACAAAAAAAGGAAAATTATATTATTTTATACCAATGCAGTTGTTCAGAGAAAGAGTTTTTGTTTAACAAGGAATACAAAAAATACAAAAATGTATAGTGTTTCCAGATCCTTGATGTCCTTCGTCTACCCTTATGGACTTCCCTCTTCAATTCAAACCACAGGTTTTCAATGGAGTTCAAGTCCAGAGACTGAGATGGCCATTTTACTGGACAATTAACATTTCTTTGTGGAGTTTGATGTGTGCTTGCGGCCAAGCGTCAGCCTCCTGGCAGAGCAACCAGGTTTTTGGCTAAAATGTCCTGGTACTGGGTAAAATGTTTACTTGTTAAACAAAATCTCTTTCTCTGAGCAATTGTATTAGTATAAAATAATATCATTTCATTTTTTTTTTTTGGAGCATACAATATACTGTAGCTCAGTTTTTTGTATAATTTATTTTATACAGTCTTTTTGCTCATCTTTATCAAGGGTGCCAATATTTATGGAACTGACTGTATGTGGTGTGTTCAATCAGCACATTCTCATGGTACATGGGCTTGGTTACAGGGCAAGGAGGACGTAAATACAATGTGGTTGAATTAGGAAATATCAGGAAACAACTTTTTATCCCCTTTTACATTTGTGACTGGAAAGATAATACACCATACTACTGTATCTTCACTGTGCTCAACTCTTTATTCAAGATAAGCATGCATGACTGTATGTTTAAACACACCTGCACATTTGTCGTTTAATAGACGCAGTCCTGTTAGCACTGAGAACATTGGGAGGTTGTAGTGGTATTAGCACATGTACTTACTCGTAGTTCCCTAGGGGGCTGTATTCGTGTGTATTTGTGTGAGTGTGCGAGCGTGAGTGTGAGTGTGTGGGCATGTGCCCATATTGGTACATCCAATAGTGACAGAACCTTTAATCTTCCAAGAGCAGTTAAGGTGCTTCTGCTTTATAAAGCAGCATGTGTGTCAGTGTGTGTGTCAGTGTGTGTGTCAGTGTGTGTGTAAGAGTGTGAGTGCCCTTTGCAGCAGCCAGTTTTGTAATCAGCTGTCGAAGTGGGCTCCGAGTCTTAGCTGTAGCCGAGTGGTAGCACTCTCCTCTAACCCTGGTCCACTCAGCCAGCCACACAGCCCTGTGATCCACAGCACAGCTGCAGTAAGGTGATGGAAGGACAGAGGGACACTCGCTAAACCTGAGCTTCACCACTACGCTAACTGGCACATGCATGCAACTTGCATGCAGGTTGTGCGTATGGGTTTGTGTGTGTGTGTGTGTGTATTGTGTTTGTTGCAACATATGTGTGCATATTTATTGATCGAGACCCTTGTGATACTCTACTATAAAGGTAAGATAACCATCAGTCAGTTCTCTGATCATTTTGGTTGATGCAATGTTTTATGCTTGAGTAAGATCAATGTCGATTCAAATTGTTTTTGTTATGCATGTCATATGGGTATGAGATTTCTATATGTACTTAAACACCAATTTTATAGTTTATGTACACCTACAAAATGTGCATTAATACATCATGCAGAGAAGGCTTGTGGTATTGCAAAAAAAATATTATTTGTAATGATAATGCGTGATACATCATATGATGGCAAAAAACCCTAAAAGTGTTCTAAATTGATCAGTTTACAACTGATCAATATTGAATGTTTACATGGAAAAACAATCAATAGCGATTGTGAAACACACATTGCTTCCTTTTGCTAACTATTTTATGATTGAAGATTTCTGTAAATATAATTACATTGGAAATGAGTTCCAATGTAATTTAATTGTGTAAATTCATAGCGAGATCTCGTTTAATGATTAATGTTCTCGTTAAAATGAACTACTGTATACATACATCCACTCCAGAATATTATATTATACAGTTATTCCAAATAACTAATTTCGGGAACTAATTTCAAGTCCAAAGGAATTAGATTTTCTTACTGTAGTAGTTGACGTCATTCAAACAGGAAATTATGAAAGAGGATGTTTAAAATAAATGTTGGAACATTAATTCAATGTAGCCCATCTTTATTGTCAACATTTTAATTATGCATTCACACTATAATGCTACTGCTACAATTACAGCAACATGTTCTGTCACTACACAGTGCTTTGTGGGATAATAACACTGATTGGGTATGTTATTAACCCGTGATGTTGTGTTTTTAGCAGTTTGTGTGATTATTTGCTATTTTATTTGACCTCAGCCTACACAAACGTAACAATCTTTGAGAAGTATTTAAGCTGTCACATAATAAGATAACCAGGCCATACAGAATGCATGTTCTGACTCCAAGTAGCCCACCTTGCCATACAAATGCGCCACGGATAATTCAAAACACCTGCAACATGTCTACATAACATGTCATCTAATGCCGTCAATGTGTTTCACGCCATGTGATACTGTAAAATGTTTGGATTTGCAGTGAGTGCTGAGTGTGTCGTATTAGTGTGTATGAATGACCGTGGTACAGAGCGAGTGCTGGGTGGGCCGGTGCTTCTCAGTTGAAACGAGTCGACCGAGGTAGAGGGGCATGCATAAAGTTACAGTAGTAAGACTGGTTATGGATGGATCTCTTTTCTGGAGATTGCGATTGTGATTCACCCTTTATTAACTGTCAGATTCATTATTAGGATTGGCTTGATAAATACATTTGTATTGTGACCACCAAAAACAGTGACCTCAAAATGAAGCTCTGTTGCCTTGGTACAGTATAATCTTGGTACAGTGCATTTGGAAAGTATTCAGTATTCCCTTTTTCCAAATTTTGTTACGTTAATTAAAGCCTTATTCAAAATGTATAAAACAATTCCAACATCACTCTACACAAAATACCCCATAATGACAAAGTGAAAAAGGGTTTTTAGAAATGTGTGCAAATTTACTGAAATACCTTATTTACATAACTATTCAGACCCTTTGCTGTGAGACTCAAAATTGAGCTCAGGTGCATCCTGTTTCCATTTATCAACATTGAGATGTTTCTACAACTTGACTAGAGTCCACCTGTGGTAAACTTAATTGATTGGACATGATTTGGAAAGGCACACACCTGCCTATATAAGGTCACACAGTTGGCAGCGCATGTCAGAGGAAAAAACAAGTCATGAGATCAAAGGAATTGTCCGTAGAGCTCCGAGACAGGACTATGTCGAGCCACATATCTGGGTACCAAAAAATGTCTGCAGCATTGAAGGTCCCCAAGAACACAGTGATGGAGTGATGGAGGCCCATCATTTTTAAATGGAAGAAGTTTGGAACCACCAATAATCTTCCTAGAGCTGGCCGCCCTGCCAAACTGAGCCATTGGGGGAGAAGGGCAATGGTCAGTGAGGCGACCAAGAACCCGATGGTCACTCTGACAGAGCTCCAGAGATCCTCTGTGGAGGTGAGAGAACCTTCTAGAAGGACAACCATCTCTGAAGCACTCCACCAACCAGGCCTTTACGGGAGAGTGGCCAGACGGAAGACAATCCTCAGTAAAACAGCCCACTTGGAGTTTGCCAAAAGGCACCTAAAGGATTCTCAGACCATAAGAAACAAGATTCTCAGGTCTGATGAAACTAAGATTGAACTATTTGGCCTGAATGCCAAGTGTCTCGTCTGGAGGAAACCTGGCATCATCCCTACGTGAAGCATTGTGGTGGCAGCATCATGGTGTGGGGATGTTTTTCAGAGGCAGGGACTGGGTGACTAGTCAGGATCGAGGGAAAGATTAATGGAGCAAAGTTCAGAGAGATCCTTGATGAAAACTTGCTCCAGAGAGCTCAGGACCTCAGACTGGGGCGAACGTTCACCTTACAGCAGGACAAAGCACACACACAATCTCAAGGACAATCTGAATGTCCTTGAGTGGCCCAGCCAGAGCCGGGATTGAACCCGATCAAACATCTCTGGAGAGTCCTTAAAATATGCAGCAACGCTCCCCACCCGACCTGACAGAGCTTGAGTGGCTCTACAAAGAAGAATGGAAGAAACTCCCCAAATACAGGTGTGACAACCTTGAAGCATCATAGCCAAGAAGACTCGAGGCTGTAATCGCTGCCAAAGGTGCTTCAACAAAGAACTGAGTAAAGAGTCTGAATACTTATGTAAATTTGATATTTGTGCTATTTATTTTAAATACATGCTCTGTTATTATGGGGCGTTGTGTGTAGATTGATGACGTGAAAAAAATTAGTTAATGCATTTTAGAATGAGGCTGTAACGTAACAAAATGTGGAGAAAGTCAAGGGGTCTGAATTCTTTATGAATGCACTGTATAGACTGTATACTGTGTTCGCATCCGTGCATCTCCAATAATTGTTTGTTGTGAAGTGTGCAGAGGCATTGGATCATTACATTCATTAACCCATGTCTCTCTGACTGTCAGATTTGAGACAGAGAGAGAGAGATGATCGAGCTGGGCCTTGCAGATGGCAGTCTGATCGATGAACTGATTGCGCTGACGGCTCAGAGCCTAAGCCACTTGGAGATCAAAGAGCACTTCAACATTATCAAGGAGATCGGCCGGGGGAAGTATGGCAAGGTTCTGCTGGTCACCCATCGCTGCAGGGGTAAGAAGCCAACTCATAGTTTAAAAGGCTGAAATACTAAGGGCTTCCTTTGGTTCAATGACACAATAAAATGTTTTATTGATTTCACGTAGCTTGAAAAGTGTCAGTTTTTGGTATCAAATTACCCTTAGAATTATTATTATTATTTTATTATATTTATTTAACCAGGTAGGCCAGTTGAGAACAAGTTCTCATTTACAACTGCGACCTGGCCAAGATAAAGCAAAGGAGTGCGACAAAAACAACAACACAGAGTTACACATGGTATAAACAAACGTACAGTCAATAACACAATATAAAAATCTATATACAGTGTGTGCAAATGTAGTAAGATTAAGGAGGTAAGGCAATAAATAGGCCATAGTGGCAAAATAATTACAATTTAGCATTAACACTGGAGTGATAGATGTGCAGATGGTGATGTGCAAGTAGAGATACTGGGGTGCAAAATAGCTCAAATAAATATTATATGGGGATGAGGTAATTGGGGCTATTTACAGATGGGCTGTGTACATGTGCAGTGATTGGTAAGCTGCTCTGACAGCTGATGCTTAAAGTTAGTGAGGGAGATATGTCTCCATCTTCAGCAATTTTTGCAATTTGTTCCAGTCATTGGCAACAGAGAACTGGAAGGAAAGGCGGCCAAAGGAGGAGTTGGCTTTGGGGATGACCAGTGAAATATACCCTCTGCAGCACGTGCTATGGGTGGGTGTTGCTATGGTGAGCTAAAATAAAGTGTGGCTTTACCTAGCAAAGACTGGAGCCAGTCGGTTTGGCGACGAATATGTAGCGAGGACCAGCCGGAGCATACAGGTCACAGTGGTGGGTGGTACATGGGGCTTTGGTGACAAAATGGATGGCACTGTGATAGACTACATCTAAGGGTATGTACGAGGGTATGTTTGGCAGCATGAGTGAAAGAGGCTTTGTTGCGAAATAGAAAGCCAATTCTAGATTTAATTTTGGATTGGAGATGCTTAATATGAGTCTGGAAGGAGAGTTTACAGTCTAGCCAGATGTAGGTACTGATGTAGATGTAGGTACTGTATCTGTAGTTGTCCACATATTCTAAGTCAGAACCGTCCAGAGTAGTGATGCTAGTTGAGCAGGTGGGTGAAGGCAGCGATCGGTTGAAGAGCATGCATTTAGTTTTACTAGCATTTAAGAGCAGTTGGAGGCCACGGAGGGAGTGGTGTATGGCATTGAAGCTCGTCTGGAGGTTTGTTAACACAGTGTCCAAAGAAGGGCCAGAAGTATACAGAATGGTGTCGTCTGCGTAGAGGTGGATTAGAGAATCACCAGCAGCAAGAGCGACATCATTGATATATAGAGAGAAAAGAGTCAGCCCGAGAAATGAACCCTGTGGCACCCCCATAGAGACTGCCAGAGGTCCGGGCAAGAGGCCCTCCAATTTGACACACTGAACTCTATCTGAGAAGTAGTTGGTGAACCAGGCGAGGCAGTCATTTGAGAAACCAAGGCTGTTGAGTCTGCTGATAAGAATGTGGTGATTGACAGAGTCGAAAGCCTGGGCCAGGTTAATGAAGACGGCTGCACAGTACTGTCTTTTATCGATGTCGGTTATGATATCGTTTAGGACATTGAGCATGGCAGAGGTGCACCCATGAACAGCTCGGAAACCAGATTGCATAGCGGAGAAGGTACGGTGTGATTCTAAATGGTCGGTGATCTGTTTGTTAACTTGGCTTTCTAAGACTTTAGAAAGGCAGGGCAGGATGGATATAGGTCTACAACAGTTTGGGTCTAGAGTGTCTACCCCTTTGAAGAGGGGGATGACCGCGGACGCTTTCCAATCTTTAGGGATCTCAGACAATAAAAAAGAGAGGTTGAACTGGCTAGTAATAGGGGTTGCAACAATTGCGGCGGATAATTTTAGAAAGAGAGGGTCCATATTGTCTAGCCCAACTGATTTGTAGGGGTCCAGATTTTGCAGCTCTTTCAGAACATCAGCTGAAAGAGCGTGAAGGGTGAAGGAGAAGCAGGGGAGGGGGGCTTGGGCAAGTTGCTACGGGGGGTGCAGAGCTGTTGGCCAGGGTTGTGTGGTAGCCATTTGGAAAGCATGGCCAGCCGTAGAAAAATGCTTATTGAAATTCTCGATTATCATGTATTTATTGGTTGCGACAGTATTTCCTAGCCTCAGTGCAATGGGCAGCTGGGAGGAGGTGCTCTTACTCTCCATGGACTTTACAGTGTCCCAAAACTTTTTGGAATTTGTGTTACAAGATGAAAATTTCTGTTTGAAAATGCTAGCCTTTGCTTTCCTGACTGCCTGTGTATATTGGTTCCTAACTTCCCTGTTGGGTTTCACGGGGGCTATTCGATGCTAATGCAGTACGCCACAGGATGTTTTTGTGCTGGTCAAGGGCAGGCAAGTCTGGAGTGAACTAAGGGCTATATTTGTTCTTAGTTCTACATTTTTTAAATGTGGCATGCCTATTTAAGATGGTGAGGAAGGCATTAAAGAATAACCAGGGTACCCGGGCCAGGTTGATTTGAAAGGCCTCCTCGCTGAAGTGTTTTAGGGAGCGTTTGAAAGTGAGGGGTGGTTGTTTGACCGCGGACCCATCACGGACAAAGGCAATGAGGCAGTGATCGCTGAAATCCTGGTTGAAGACAGCAGAGGAGTATTTAGAGGGCAGCTTGGTCAGAATGATATATATTAGGGTGCCCATGTTACCGGATTTGGGCTTGTACCTGGTAGGTTACATGATAATTTGCGTGAGATTGAGGGCATCTAAACTCAGCAAAAAAAGAAATGTCCCCTTTTCAGGACCCTGTCTTCAAAGATAATCCAAATAACTTCACAGATCTTCATTGTAAAGGGTTTAAACACTGTTTAACATGCTTGTTCAATGAACCATAAACAATTAATGAACATACACCTGTGGAACAGTCGTTAAGACTCTTAACAGCTTACAGATGGTAGGCAATTAAGGTCACATTTATGAAAACTTAGGAAACTAAATAGGCCTTTCTACTGACTCTGAAAAACACCAGAAGAAAGATGCCCAGGGTCCCTGCTCATCTGCTTGAACATGCCTTAGGCATGCTGCAAGGAGGCATGAGGACTGAAGATGTGGCCAGGGCAATAAATTGCAATGTCCGTACTGTGAGACGCCTAAGACAGCGCTACAGGGAGACAGGACAGACAGCTGATCATTCTCGCAGTGGCAGACCACGTGTAACAACACCTGCACAGGATCGGTACATCCGAAGATCACACCTGCGAGACAGGTAAAGGATGGCAACAACAACTGCCAGAGTTACACCAGGAACGCACGATCCCTCCATCAGTGCTCAGACTGTCCTCAATAGGCTGAGAGAGGCTGGACTGAGGACTTGTAAGCTTGTTGTAAGGCAGGTCCTCCCCAGACATCACCGGCAACAACATTGCCTATGGGCACAAACCCACCATCGCTGGACAAGAGGACTGGCAAAAAGTGCTCCTCACTAACGAGTTGCGGTTTTGTCTCACCAGGGGTGATGGTCGGATTTGCGTTTATCGTCGAAGGAATAAGCGCTACACCAAGGCCTGTACTCTGGAGCGGGATCGATTTAGAGATGGAGGGTCCATCATGGTCTGGGGCGGTGTGTCACAGCATCATCGGACTGAGCTTGTTGTCATTGCAGGCAATCTCAACGCTGTGCGTTACAGGGAAGACATCCTCCTCCCTCCTGCAGGCTCATCCTGACATGACCCTCCAGCATGACAATGTCACCAGCCATACTGCTCGTTCTGTGCGTGATTTCCTGCAATACAGGAATGTCAGTGTTCTGCCATGGTCAGCAAAGAGCCCAGATCTCAATACCATTGAGCACGTCTGGGACCTGTTGGATCGGAGGGTGAGGGCTAGGGCCATTTCCGACAGAAATGTCCAGGAACTTGCAGGTGCCTTGGTGGAAGAGTGGGGTAACATCTCACAGCAAGAACGGGCAAATCTGATGCAGTCCACGAGGAGGAGATGCAGTGCAGTACTAAATGCAGCTGGTGGCCACACCAGATACAGAATGTTACTTTTGATTATGACCCCCCTTTGTTCAGGGAAACATAGTTCCATTTCTGTTAGTCACATGTCTATGTAACTTGTTCAGTTTATGTCTCAGTTGTTGAATCTTGTTATGTTCATACAAATATTTACACAAGTTAAGTTTGCTGAAAATAAACGCAGTTGACAGTGAGAGGACATTTCTTTTTTTGCTGAGTTTATCTTATATTGTAGGACGGCCGGGGTGTTAAGCATATCCCAGTTTAGGTCACCTAACAGTACGAACTCTGAAGATAAATGGGGGGCAATCAATTTGCATATGGAGTCCAGGGCACAACTGTGAGCGAAAACATTGAGAGACTTATTTCTGGAAAGGTGGATTTTTAAAAGTAGAAGCTCGAACTGTTTGGGCACAGACCTGGATAGCATGACAGAACTCTGCAGGCTATCTCTGCAGTAGATTGCGACCCCGCCCACTTCGGCAGTTCTATGTTGGAGGAAAATGTTGTAGTTGGGGATGGAAATTTCTGAATTTCTGGTGGCCTTCCTAAGCCAGGATTCAGACATCAGGGTTGGCGGAGTGTGCTAAGGCAGTGAAACAAACTTAGGGAGGAGGCTTTTGATGTTAACATGCATGAAACCAAGGCCTTTACAATTACAGAAGTCAACAAATGATAGTGCCTGGGGAATAGGTGTGGTACTGGGGTCTACAGGGCTTGGCTTAACCTCTACATCACCAGAGGAACAGAGGAGGTGTAGGATAATGGTACGGCTAAAGGCTATAAGAACTGGTTGTCTAGTGCATTGGGAACAGAGAATAAAAGGAGCAGATTTCTGGGTGTGGTAGAATACAGTAGATTCAGTGCATGATGTACAGACAAGGGTATGGTAGGATGTGAGTACAGTGGAGGTACACCTAGGCGTTGAGTGACGATGAGAGAGGTTTCGTCTCTGGTGGGACCAGTTTGCCAGGTGAGGTCTCAGCGTGTGTGGGGGGTGGGACAACAGAGCTATCTAAGGCAAGGTGAGCGGGACTGAGGGCTCTACAGTGAAATAAAACAGTAAGGACTAGCCTAGACAGCAGTAGACAATGCATATTGATTTTATAGAGAGGCATATTGACATTAGAAAGAGGCAAAAAGCAATCACAGGTGTTGATCAGGAGAGCTAAGACAACAACGGGTAAATGGTGATGAATGGCAGAGCGGGTCAGTTAGGAACATACAGGACCTGAGTTTGAGCTCTAGAATTAGCTAGTATATGGGCCTAGCTCGTGGCTAGCTCAACGCTAACTGGTGCCTGCTTCGGGACAGAGGCGTTAGCTAACAGTAGCCACTTGGTAGCAGCTAGTTAGCTGCGATGATCTGGTGTAATGATCCAGAGTGGGAGGAATCCGGTGATGTGGTAGAGATAAGCAGTCCGATCTGCTCTGGGTTGATATCGCGCTGTGCAGACTGGCATGTATTGTCCGAGTTAAAGCTGGCGGTATCCAAGCTAAAAGGTGAAGACCGCTAGCCGTGTCTAACAAAGACTAGTAGCTAGTTAGCTGGCTAGCTCCTGACGGAGGGTCCAGTTATAAGGAATAGAAATAGCAGATCCGTACCACATTGGGTGAGGTGGGTTGCAGGAAAGTATATTTAGTTCATAGGTAGAAAGTGAGATTAAAATGTATACGGGAAAAAAACAGGCTATTTACACAGGATAAGACATGGGATAAGACAAAGACAAACACAACACACGACCGACTGCTACGTCATCTTGGAACAGCAAATTTCATAGAGTACTGCCAATACTGGATCTAATGCTGCTGCTAATATCATTTATACCGTCTGCTATCTCTTGTGTTTTCTGGTAATAAACATCTCTTATGGTCATAACATTTTGCCAAGTTGTTATAAAACATAACAAATAGGAATGTTTTACAGGAACACCGATGGCTCTTAAAGTGATGCCAAAAGCCTCCACCAAGCTCCAGGGATTCTTACGGGAGTACTGCATCTCCTTGCACCTATCCTGCCACCCCTGCATCGTAGGTCTCTTCGGAATCGCCTTTCAATCTAATGAGCACTATGGCTTTGCCCAGGAGCTTGTTATTGGGAGGGACCTTTTTGCTGTCATCCAACCAAAAGTAAGATTGTGTTTGATTTTGATATAGTAAAACTGTGACCTAAGTACAAAGTGTTTCATCAGAGGATTGGTGAATATTGTCAATCTATACCATTTTGAGTGTCCATAAGCGCAATGTACTGTTAAAAATGGTCGAAATGCACTGTACAGTCTTCTAAGTCACCTTAGACAAGTCTCAGTGACCACAAAGCCTTAACAGTTTCCAATCCTCTGCTCCCAGGTGGGTATCCCAGAGAATGCAGTGAAGCGCTGCGTCCTACAGATTGCCAGTGCCCTGGAGTTCATCCACGAGCACGGCCTGGTCCACCGCGACATCAAACCTGAGAACATCCTGCTGCTGGACAGCCACTGCTGCCGGGTAAAGCTGGCTGACTTCGGCCTGGCTCAGACGAGAGGCACTCTGATTCGCTTCATCTCCGGCACGCTGCCCTACATGGCCCCAGAGCTGTGTGCCGTTGCCCTGGAGGAGGGCCAGAAGGAGGTGACGGTGCCCCCGCTCAGCGTGGAGCCCAGCCTGGACACCTGGGCCTTCGGAGTGGTCATCTTTTGCATCCTCACTGGCTACTTCCCCTGGGAGCGCTGCGTGACCTCAGATGACTTCTACCAGGAGTTTGCTGATTGGTGCCAGGCACCCACCGTGGAGGAAGTTCCACCCTTGTGGAAGAGATTCACCCCGGCTGCCATGGAAATGTTCAGCAGGCTGTTGGAGCTCAATGCTAACAACAGAAGCACAGTAGGGGAGGTCAGGTCCTATGTGGAAAAGGACTGGTTGATGCCGACGCTAGTGGACACAAACGGACTGCAACCGGAGAATGGCAAGGTCAGTGCCACCTGCTCCACCCCTAGTGTGTGTAGGAGTAGTCCTGTCCACCAGGAGGTGGAGTAAATGTCTTCAGTGGAACGGTGTCTGAGGTATCTGTCTACACCTCCAGCTCACGGTATCAACTATCCAATTTACAGGGAGCAAGCACAAGGTGTGCATTCGACCCCACTCTTACCATGCACTGATAGGTAGGGTAACTGAATTATACTCAACGTCAGTCCAGAGAGCCACACAAGGGGAAAAAGCTCTGGTAGGATACGAGTGTACTGTAAAAGCAGCACTATTTGAGTGTGAGTGAGCTCATACTATTCTGTGTGTATGTACACAATATTGGTAACCTGATAAATTTAGCAATGTTACGAAAGAGTTTGTATCTACTGTAACACAAGAGCAGCTTATGCTATATTGTGTGTAACTACACAACGTTGGTGACCTGAGAAATATACTGTAACATAGAACTTGTACCTAGCATAGGAGCAGCTATTTTCAGAACAATGATTTATATTCTGTGTTTTAGAATCTCTCACTGCACAGAAGACAAGCATTATAATAATTTCATAGAGGGAGAGTGTGCACTGTGCGTTCAAGCTGGCTTAGTGGCAGTGTTCACTTTGGCAGTGCTCAATGTTCTCTCAAATGTTTTTGTAGTGTGTCACACTGTACAGGCTGTTCCGTGAATGAGGCTACCTCAGTTTGTCTATTTCTGTGCATACTCTCATTGTTCATGAAAGATTCATATTCAAATATAGACATACAGAAAATACATTAACTGTATAATGAATGTAATGTAATAGACTGAATATGAAATGGGTATGGGTAAATATCCAGAGTGTAATTTTTAGGTATTCCACAACTGACCCCAGAAAATGACTGTCACACTGAAAGCTGTTTCAAGTTCACATTGTTTCAAATCAACTTAATTTAAAGCAAAGGCAACAAATTGGGAGCTGCTGCATAACAATTAACTCTGTCTCCCTAAATAGAAATTGAAGTTCAAATCATCCTTTTTGTGCACTGTAAAAAAAGAGAAAGGTTGTTTTTACGGTATCTTATTGGCAAACAGGTACAGTATGTTACCGTAAATACCGTAAACTTTACAGTAGTATACTGTTAAACCAAAGTTTATTTGAAATTTATGGTAACATATTGTAACTTTGTTTTATTCGAATCAAGTACATAATTATTGTGTATAGGATGCACGTAAAGTTTTTGACACAGTGTTTGAGTATGCCTTTTGGTATGAACAAATAAACATAATCCATCTCTTCTGTCTGCTTCTTTTCATCCACTCTCGAGGGCATATCATATTTCCTTCTTTGAAGCTCCGTCCATAAGTGATTCATAGTCGCACCTCTCTCCCTCTCCTAACCCAACCCTCACTCCTCACCACTCTCCCTCTCCTGCCACAACCCTCACCCTTCACCACTCTCCCTTTCCTACCACTCCCTCACCCCTCACCTCTCTCCCTCTCCTCACCTCTCTCCCTCTCCTACCACAACCCTCACTCCTCACCATTCTCCCTCTCCTACCACTCCCTCACCCCTCACCTCTCTCCCTTTCCTCACCTCTCTTCCTCTCCTACCACAACCCTCGCCCCTCACCACTCTCCATCTCCTACCACTACCTCACCTCTCACCATTCTCCCTCTCTTACCACTCCCTCACCCCTCACCTCTCTCCCTCTCCTACCCCAACCCTCACTCCTCACCTCTCTTCCTCTCCTACCACAACCCTCACTCCTCACCACTCTCCCTCTCCTACCACTACCTCACCTCTCTTCCTCTCCTACCACAACCCTCACTCCTCACCACTCTCCCTCTCCTACCACTCCCTCACCCCTCACCTCTCTCCCTCTCCTACCACTCCCTCACCGCTCAACTCTCTCCCTCTTTTACCAAATTTAATCAAATAAAATGCTATTTGTCACAAGCTTCGTAAAACAATAGGTGTAGACTAACAGTGAAATGCTTACTTACGGGCCCTTATTAACAATGCAAAGAGTAAGAAAATAGAGAAATAATAGAAAAGAAAAACACACATGTGCAGGGGTATGAGGTAATTACGGTAGATATGTACATATAACTAGGAATAAAGTGACAGACAATAAACAGTAGCAGCAACATATGTGATGAGTCAATGCAAAAAAGTAGCTATTTGGTTAGCTATTTAACTAACTTTATAGTCTTATGTCTTGAGGGTAGAAGCTGTTCAGGGTCCTGTTGGTTCCTGAATAGGTATCCTGGTAATCTGTTTGGCCTTGTGAATGTTAACCTGTTTAAAGGTCTTATTCACATAGGCTATGGAGAGAGTGATCACACAGTCGCCTGGAACAGCTGGTGCTCTCATGCATGGTTCATTGTTGCTTGCCTAGAAGGCATTATTAAGTTTGTCTGGTAGGCTCGCTTCACTGGTTAGCTCAAGAATGGGTTTCCTTTTGTAATCTGTGATTGCAAGCCTGCCACATCTGACGAGCATCAGAGTAGGATTCAATCTTAGTCCTGTATTGACGCTTTGCCTGTTTGATGGTTCGTAGTGGGATTTTTTATAAGGGTACAGATAAGTGTCTCGCTCCTTGAAAGTGGCAGCTCTAGCCTTTAGCTCAGTGCAGATTCTTCCTGTAATCCATGGCTTCTGGTTGGGATCTGTACGTACGGTCACTGTGGGGACAAAGTCATCGATGCACTTATAATCAAGCCAGTGACTGATGTGGTAAACCCCTCAATGCCATCGGATGAATCCCGAAAGATATTTCAGTCTGTAGCAAACTAGTCATGTAGCTTAGCATCCGCTTCATCGGACCACTTACACTTTTACTTCCTGTTTGAGTTTTTGCTTGTAAGCAGGAATCAGGAGGATAGAGTTATGGTTAGATTTGCCAAATGGAGGGCGAGGGAGAGCTTTGTATGTGTTTCTGTGTGTGGCGTAAAGGTGATCTAGATGTTTTTTGCTTATTGTTGTACAGGTGAAATTCTGGTAGAAATTTGATAAAATTGATTTCAGTTTCCCTGCATTAAAATCAATGGTCCCTAGGAGCGCCACCTCTGGATGAGCATTTTCTAGTTTGCTTTTGGCTCTATGCAGCTCGTTGAGTGGGTTCTTAGTGCCAGCATCACTTTTTGGTGGTAAATAGACAGCTACGAAAAATACAGATGAAAACTATCTTGGTAAATATTATGGTCTACAAATATTACAGTTCTTCAGGTTCCGTTCATAAATTAGTCTCGAATGGAGCTAATCCAGTTTGTTCTCCAGAGATTGTACGTTCTCTTTTACGTTGCCTTTTTTTCCTGAGTCTCGAAGATTAGGGATTACCCCTTAACCACTCACCCCGCTCCTCCCACCCCCTCGCCACTCACCACTCATCCCGCTCCTACCACCCCCTCGCCACTCACCACTCACCCCGCTCCTACCACCCCTTCACTCACCCCGCTCCTACCACCCCCTCGCCACTCACCACTCACCCCTCTCCTACCACCCCCTCGCCACTCACCACTCACCCCGCTCCTACCACCCCCTCGCCACTCACCACTCACCCCTCTCCTACCACCCCTTCACTCACCCCGCTCCTACCCCCCCTCACCACTCACCATTCATCCCTCTCCTAACACCCCTTCACTCACCACTCACCCCTCACCTACCACGCCCTCACCACTCACCCCTTTCCTACCACACCCTCACCACTCTCCACTCACCCCTCTCCTACCACCCCTTAACTCACCACTCACCATTCATCCCTCTCTTACCATCCCTTCACTCACCACTCACCCCTTTCCTACCACACCCTCACCACTCTCCACTCACCCCTCTCCTACCACCCAGTCAATACTCACCACTCACCCCTCCACTCACCCCTCTCCTACCACCCTCTCACCACTCACCGCTCACCCCTCACCTAACACCCCCTCACCAACCACCCCTCTCTAAGCACCCCCTCACCACTCACCCCTCTCTTACCACCCCCTCACCACTCACCAGTCTCCCTCTCCTACCCCCCCTCACCACTCAACACTCAACCCTCTCCCACCACCCCCTCATCACTTACCCCTCTCCTACCCCCCCCCCCCACACCACTCACCCCTCTCCTACTACCCCCTCACCCTTCTCCCTCTCTTACCAGCCCCTCACCACTCACCACCATCCCACTCCTGCCCCCCTCTCACCACTTTCCCTTGTCTACCACCCTCTCACCCCTCACTCCTTTACATTGAATAAACCCCTGGCACCTGCTGCAGCTGGCCCTGTACTGACGGACGCCCGGCCTTTGTTAGGTTAAGAGCGGCGGGCGCAAGCACGGCTGTCTCAGGGAGGGAGAATGTGGTGTCCTGTGAGCTGGTGGCAGGAGGTTACTTGGCACTAGGCATGAACCTGCCTGCCCTCATGCTTTGCAGCATATTTAGGGTGTTACACTAACCAGGGTCATCTTTCACCAGATCCCAGGGCCCCTGTCACACAGAAACACGGCCAATGTAAACTCACACTGCGGTGCACGCTATGACATTTGACTCCTAAACAATCCAAGCTGCAATTTTCTTCACACTGAAAAGCCTTTAGAAAAATTCAGCCTTCACATTATATTACATTAGTGGGCAAATTCAGACCTATGTGCCCTAATCTAAATGTTGATTTTACTATTTTAAAACTCAACCGTTTTGATTTTCCTGCACATTACATAGCAACCTGATAGCAACCCATGTGTCTTCAGAATGTTATTTTCAACCTCGCAATCCAACTGGTACAGTAAGTATATATACAGTGCATTCGGAAAGTATTTAGACCCCTTCCCTTTTCTACATTTTGTTATGTTACAGCCGTATTCTAAAATCGATTAAATAAAAAAATGACATTAAAAACTCAGTCTACACACAATACACCATAATGACAATGTGAAAACAGGTTTTTAGACATTTTTCCAAGTATTCAGACCCTCGAAATTGAGCTCAGGTGCATCCAGTTTCCATTGATCATCCTTGAGATGTTTCTACAACTTGATTTGAGTCCAACTGTGGTAAATTCAATGGATTGGACATGATTTGGAAAGGCACACACCTGTCTATATATGGTCCCACAGTTGACAGTGCATGTCAGAACAAAAACCAAGCCATGAGGTTGAAGGAATTGTCCGTAGAGCTCAGAGACAGGATTGTGTCGAGGCACAGATCTGGGGAAGGGTACCAAAGCATTTCTGCAGCATTGAAGGTGGCCTCCATCATTCTTAAATAGAAGAAGTTTGGAACCACCAAGACTCTTCCTAGAGCTGGCTGACAGGCCAAACTGTGCAACCGAGGGAGAAGGGCCTTGGTCAGGGAGGTGACCAAGAACCTGATGGTCATTCTGACAGAGCTCCAGAGTTCCTCTGTGGAGATGGGAGAAACTTCCAGAAGGACAACCATCTCTGCAGCACTCCACCAATCAGACCAGACGAGTGAGACGGAAGCCACTCCTCAGTAAAAGGCACATGACAGCCCGCTTGGAGTTTGCCAAAAGGCACCTAAAGGACTCTTTGGTTCTTTAGATTCTTTGGTCTGATGAAACCAAGATTGAACGCTTTGGCTTGAATGCCAAGCGTCACGTCTGGAGGAGACCTGGCACCATCCCTACGGTGAAGCATGTTGGTGGCAGCATCATGCTTTGGGGGTATTTTTCAGTGGCAGGGACTGGGAGACCAGTCAGAATCGATGAAAAGATGAACAGAGAAAACTACAGAGAGATCCTTGATGAAAACTTGCTTCAGAGCGCTCAGGACCTCAGACTGGGGTGAAGGTTCACCTTCCACAGGACAATGACCCTAAGCAAACAGCCAAGACAATGCAGGAGTGGCTTCTGAATGTCCTTGAGTGGCCCAGCCAGAACCCGGACTTGAACCCTATCGAACATCTCTGGAGAGACCTGAGAATAGCTGTGCGGCAAAGCTCCCCATCCAAATTTGACGGAGCTTGAGAGGATCTGCAGAGAAGAATGGGACAAACTCCCCAAATACAGGTGTGCCAAACTTGTAGCGTCATACCCAAGAAGAGTCAAGGCTGTAATCACTGTCAAAGGTGCTTCAACAAAGTACTGAGTAAAGTGTCTGAATACTTATGCAAATGTTTTTTTTTATAGACTGAAATTTCATAAAACCTGTTTTTGCTTTGTAATTATGGGGTATTGTGTGTAGATTGATGAGGGGAAGAAACTATTTAACCAATTTTAGAATAAGGCTGTAATGTAACAAAATGTGGACAAAGTCAAGGGCTCTGAATACTTCCTGAATGCACTGTATATTACATGCAAGAACATGAATCTTCGTGGCAAACAATCTTTGCGGTGTCACTTCCAGGAAACTACAGAAATGAATCATGTCTTTTAATCAAATGACAAGTACCTCAAATGGTATAGGGGTTCATCTGGTATTGATGACACTATGCCCATACATGCGTTCCGATACATTTTATCCAAATGGTTGTCATGTTTGTAGTACTACACAGCATATATAAAACATCATGTGAAATGACTGGTCAGCTCATTTATGTTCTATAATAATTGGATTCTAATGGAGACAAGGCGTTGCAAAAATGTAAAGCGTGTTAAGCCAGTCTTTTCCATTTGTCATCTGAACACGACATAACAGTACAAACCATTTGGTCATTCAATACTTTGGCAGATTCCTCAACCATTAGACAACATATATCAATTTACTTGACAGCATGCCACTGATCAATGATTGAACCAAGCAAAAGTTGTAATAGGCAGCAAATGAGGAGTCTTGTCAGGGATATAGTGTAGACATTACTGTAAGTAAGTAGCCTGGCTCGAGCCTTGGCTTGTGTGAGCTGGAACGGCTCATGGGAGCAGGAGCCTATCTCCTGTTTCTGTAGCGTGAGGCAGTTGGATGTAGAAGTACAAACCCTGAACAGAACGCTAGTCTATCGCATGGCCCCAATTCATTTCCTTACTGTAATACTTAATACATTGATATCTGAATACCCATCACTAAAACATGCATATACTCTTAATTAGTTAGTAAACAGTATCTCCTATGATGCCTGGCAACCATTTTTTATTATTATTACTACAATGGCATTATCGAGACCATGTGTGAATATGGTAGAAGTCTGTCTGTCATATGATTTGTTACTGCCATGTGTGTGGAAACAAAGGAGAGCTTGCATTAAGATGTCATGTGTTGTTCATTGGAATTACATCATTCTCCAGGGTCCCACTGAACATTCAGTCCAACAGATGCTTTAGATGTACAGTAACACCAGCAGGCCAAGATAGGGAAGATAGGGCCATCTTAATGGAACCAACCACTGGGCAGCAATACCTATTAATACATCTCCGCTGTTGTGGAAAATCACCACAACTGGGCCTTTCTCACAGCTACAGTCTGCCCCATTACACCAATCAAAAGGCACGTGTGTGATGAGGTAAAGAAACATTGGGATTTCACAGCAGTTCGCTCCACCAACCTCGATCCACGGCAAACAAAGCTGTCTGTGAAAACCACAGCAAATGGCCATGGCAGGCTAGTGATGTCAGAGCTGTTGTTTTGAATATCTAGTAGATGAGGTTATGAACATTTGTCCAAGGTTGATGTTAGAGCCGTCAGAATGACTATTTACTATCAACAAGATAAACCATGTTATCTTGACTATGGCCTCATTGTTGTTAGACAAAGCATTCATTGTAAAGAGATACCCTGCAAACTGTTGATATCTTTAAGAGCATGATTATATTATGCAATCAAAAAAGTCCAATTGAGATCCATGCCAAGATGCAAAGTTAACAGGGATTGCTGTAAGATAAATTCCTCTTTGTATTATGGAGACAAAATCAAACCCAGAGTGAACATTTTATCCCCTCTCCTAAATATTGGTATGTACTCTGTTCTATTTATGTCTCCATCCCTGCAGACTTTTTAATCCTGCATCCCTACCCTTACAAGAGCCCCTTGGTAGAGTGGGAAGCTGGGTGTGAGGTTTACATATAACACTCGAACCACAACTTACAAATGAGTCCCGCTGGGTATATCCTCAGTCCTGGGACCGCAATTGGCCCTGAATAACTCCTGGCAACACATAAAGCTCTCTGAAGGTTGACATTCATGGTCACGGGATGATGCTGTACTGTATGTTTCTCCCGTGAAGGGACATTATATCAGTCTTCTCATAAGAAACAGCATATTTGGAAATATTTTTTTGTTGGTGTCCCATAATTATTTTAGTTTGCCTGAGAGAATGTGATGTGATGGTAAATGGCTTTTATGCTGAATATCAAACTATAGACGTTTAAATACATACAGATTAATACACAACACAAAAGAAATCTCCTGTGTCTCGAGCAACTGATCCTGTTTGCAGTCAGTGTGCACAGTAGAAAACAATATAAATCTAACACAGATTCATTTATTGTTATTTTTCACAGTATTGTTAAATTGTATTTATTTTATTTATTAACCTTTATTTAACTAGACAAGTCAGTTAAGAACAAATTCTTATTTACAATTATGACCTACAGTGGCCAAACGGATGACGCTGGGCCAATTGTGCGCAGCCCTATGGAACTCCCAATCACAGCCGGTTGTAACACAGCCTGGATTCAAACCAAGGTGTCTGTAGTGACACCTCTAGCACTGAGATACCGTGCCTTAGACCGCTGTGCCACTTAGGAGCTCTTGGGAGCCCTGATTAAAGGTCCAATGCAGCCGTTTTTATCTCAATATTAAAATAATTTCTGGTTAACAATTAATCACCTTACTGTCATTGTTTTCAATTAAGAGAGTCTAAAAGAAGCAAAAATTGATTCTTAGCAGAGAGCAATTTCTCAAGCAAAATTTTGCTCGGACTGTCTGGGAGTGGTCTGAGTGGGGAGGGGAAAACTGAAACCTAGTTGTTATTGGCAGAGGGGTTGGGAACTCTATGTTATTTAAGTGATAATGATAGAGAAGCCAGTGTTTGGAAGATAGATTGGCACAGGTGTTGTTAGGGCTGAGAAAAAGTCCATTTTTTAATTAAAAACTATATTTTGAAATAGTATGAATATTTTATTCATACTATTTCCTCCTGCCACAAGATATAGTCCCGACACAAATCTAGGGTTGCTACGCAAGCCAGCTGGTCGTTTGTTCTATCGGTTCTGTTGCCATGATGGCTGGCAACGTTCTCATCCCTTCTTTGCTAGCTAGCCAACTTTGGCTAACACCGTCACATCAAAGAGTGCAGCCAGAATAACAGCAAAGTAGCTGCATTTGCGTTTGTTTAAGCTCTTTTATAGTGATTGTTTTGGGACACATCCATAACAATAAGCTAATGATGTGCGATTTCGCCTGGCATAGAACATTTGCCTTCTCGTCAGGACACTGTTGTTCAGAAGAGATAGCCAACTACACAGCTAACACAATCACTTCAAGCTGAAGTTGGAATGACAGCAAACTAGCTGCATTTAGTGTTTTTCTATTGAAATGTCTTTGTATATATCCATAAAATGATGCTGATTCATGATTTCGACAGGCTGAGAAAAGCTGCCAGCCTGTCTGTCTCATCCTGACTCCTGACACGTTCATTACCACATAGGACAGCTGGAGATTGAATGAGAGACAGCAAAGTTATTGCTGTTATGCTGTTGAAAACCAAATGCTAGTCTAAAAGAAATGGGAGAAAAGGTCTAAATGCTTTTCATAGTGTAGATCAAGTTTATAAATTGCCTGGCTGAGCTGATGAGACAATGGATTGCTCAGTCAGATGGAACAGAGTAAATAGGCATTTCAACATCATAGATTTAGCCGGTGGTAACTTGTGGAATAGACAAAGGCTGGAATGCGGTTTTAACCAATCAGCATCCAGGATTAGACCCACCCGTTGTGTAATGATGTCACCATGCTGGCTATAACTCCATCCCACCAAAACAGGCAGACATTTCAGGCAGCTCTTACACTAAAAGGGCATTATCATAATTTTCACTATTTCCCAGTATTGTTCCAAACTCATAGTGTGAAAATATATATAAAACACAGGAAAATCACATTTTTGATTGCACTGCACTGCATACTGTATGTGCATAGACAGTTTAACCTTCACTGTTTTTACTTGTCTAAAATGTAATATTGTTAGGCATTGTAAACCTTCAAAATATGCAGATCAGTATTATTTTTTTTTTAAATTACCATCATTTGAATAATTTCATAATCTAAAATGTTAAATTAACACGACAGCATCAACAGAGCCAATAATTGAGTCTCCTTAGAAAAAACGTTACTGACAGCACAGTACATTATTAAAGCAGAATGACATAATAAAGAAAATCTGACACTGTACATCAAATAATCATCGGAAGTATTCTTCATTGTAATTCATTTTATACCTCTCATCATCATCTCAATTTTGTTTCATTTTTCACATTTAAGTCAGTTTTCTAAATGACACTGATTGTTTTCCCCACTATTGACAATATTCTTCAAATTCCAAACACCAAATCTCAAACATGATTTCATAGAGAAAACAAAACTCTAAACAAACGTGTTTAAACAAATAAAATACATAGCTATGAGATAAACCCTGTGAACTACTACTTTCATATTTTATAAACCGTAAAATCGAATCAATTCAAAAGGTTAAAAAATCTAACGTTGAAATTATTATTGTGTAAAATCGGAATAAGAACTTTCATGAACACATAAATACTGAGAAGTTGAAGAGGAGAATAAAAACAACATCATTTCAGTGCACAATGTTATTGCATTTACAAATAAAAATGTTTCAAATTTTGCATTTATAAATGGTAAAAGTAGCAACAACAAAAAAAACACGATAAAAGTCTTGGAAAAACAGCTGTTGGCTATGAGCTTTGACGCATAAAGAGCAATTAAGAATGTTCACATGCTGTTCTTTATGGAAGGAACTACCACATAGCAAGATCATGTTTCACTAATACCTGTTGTAAGACAGACACCATTGATTCTGTTCTGCGTCAATCAGTTCTGCTTTATACAGGCCATGGCACAACAAACATGTCAAATGAATCAAAACATTTGAAACAGTATCAAATGTTAGAGACAGAAAAGGGTCAAGTAATTGTAATAATTGGATCCTCACATATGAAAAAGAACCAGCAATATTATAAGTGAACCGATGAAAAGGGAACGTGAGGTTCTTATGCAGATACCCAGATTTTTGACGCCAACTTTGGGATCCTAAAAAGAGATGTCACAAGACATTTGAAATGGCAAGTTTAATGAATACAAAATATTCAAAATAATTTGATGCGATAACATGTTTTCTCTATTTTGTAAAAATTAATAAACCATACCGTACTAATTTTACATGACATGAAAAAAGTGCCAAATTGCTAGGTAATTACTAGATACGGAAAAACGTGTATTTCTCAAATGCGTGAGAACGGTGCAAAGTGCCAACGTAACAACATCATCAAAACACCCCCTCTCATACTTCTGTTTGACAACAGATCATGTCAAGCATCCATGTTGCTCACCCCTGTCCATTAGGCTCCAGGTCACCCTCCTCATCATCGTGGACGTCCAGGTCCATGGGTTTGGGTCTCTCAATGACTTCTGCAACCTCCTCTCTGGTCTCCTCAGCTGGCGTGGTCATCGACACCACATCATCGCAGCTCTCCTGTGGATCTTCCTCCACCTCGTAGGTAGCATGTCCTGCAAAACATTTAGTTCAGAGCAGCACATAAACGAACAACACATTAATGCATGTACTGTATATACACTGCATGTTTGGACCTGAGCTGGGACTTTATCTTACCGTGGTTAGCAGCAGCTCCTGCCTCTGGGCTTCAGGCTACTGGTTCCATATCTTTCACTGGTTAAGGGTTGAGCTGGGACGCTCTCCTCCTCAGCAATGTCATCGTAGGACAGAGAAGACACACAACATCGCTGGCAATTTTCCTTGTCTCCACCACTCTCTGATCCTGTTGGAACGACGATACAAAGAACGTTGTGATGGTACAGTACAGCAAGACTGCCCTGCACAGTGGCCGGGCTGGTCTAGCAGTAATGCCGCAGCCTCCAGCACACGTCTATGGTGTCAGCGTGAGTCCAGCCTACTACCCTTTGACACTATTTCTCTTTATCTTTCCCCACTGTCGTCCACTATCTATTCAATTAAGTCTGAAAATACCTTTAAAAAAGTGCACTGCACCGACAATTCTTCTCTTCTTATCATTACTATAGTAATCCTTTCTGTCATCTATCTATCTATCTTTTGACAGGGTACTCTCTCTGCTACACTAAGCAGTGAATATAAATACTTGATCATGTTTAATTGATATATATATATATATCAAGTTTTCTTAATAAAAATGTTGATCATTTCAATGGGTGACATGCACGTTTGTGGTGTTGTTTTAACAAAAAAGGATTGCACTCACTATGTTTATTCAAGTCTCTCGTTTCCGTTGGTCTGAACATTTCATTTCCATTGGTCTCAACATCCTCAGTCTCCACTCTCAAAAGCAGACTCTTTTCTCACTGAGAATCTTGCTGTATCCAAAATATGACTCTACTCAAAACCTTCTCAGTGTCTCTCGTAATGCACACATATTACGAAAACATGAGCGTTTGTTTTCACATATTACGGAACATTTCATTCAATGCCACAGGGTGCTACTATTGCTGTCAAAGTGTTCACTGACTGCCCTCTGGTGGCGGCTCAATTGTACAGACACATTTGCCATGTGTTTAGGATCTCCAGGGTATACCACTTTAGGGTAATTTCATATTTTATTTACAAAAAACGTTGTTGCGACTTAGACACAGATAATTGCAAGTGTTTACAAAAGTGTCCTTCGATTTGGCTATTGTACCTTAGTGACTTAAGTCCCTACAGTATTATTTGTAGGTGTTGAAATGACATACGTGCAGTTACTCTTGACCCTGTTTACAAAGTGTCCTCGCAGTAAGAGAAAGAGAGCAACAACCATGAGCTGAAATGAACAGAGACAACGCGCCAAGGGACAGACAAACAATCAAGTTGATGTGATGGGGATCTGAGCAATGGGCTGTTTGACTATATAACCTGCAATCATATTCAATTATTGGGGAGAAATACACTATATATACAAAAGTATGTGGATTAGTAGATTTGGCTATTTCAGTCACACCCGTTGCTGACAGGTGTACAAAATTGAGCACACGGCCATGCAATCTCCCTAGACAAACATTGGCAGTAGAATTGCCTTATCAAAGATCTCAGTGACTTTCAACATGGCACCGTCATAGGATGCCACCTTTCCAACAAGTCAGTTTGTCAAATTTCTGCCCCGGTCAACTGTAAGTGCTGTTATTGTGAAGTGGAAACATCTAGGAGCAACAATGACTAGGTCACACAAGCTCATAGAGCGGGACCGCCTAGTGCTGAAGCGCGTAAAAATAGTCTGTCCTCGGATGCAACCCTCACTATCGAGTTCCAAACTGCCTCTGGAAGCAATGTCAGCACAATAACTATTCCTCAGGAGTTTCATGAAAGGAGTTTCCATGGCCGAGCAGCCGCACACAAGCCTAAGATCACCATGCGTAATGCCAAGCGTTGGCTGAAGTGGTGTAAAGCTCGCCGCCATTGGACTCGGGAGCAGTGGAAATGTGTTCTCTGGAGTGATGAATTATGCTTCACCGTCTGGTAGTCCAACAGACAAATCCGGGTTTGATGGATGCCAGGAGGATGCTACCTGCCTGAATGCATAATGCCAACTGTAAAGTTTGGTGGAGCCGGTATATTGGTCTGGGGCTGTTTTTCATGGTTCAGGCTAGGCCCCTTAGTTCCAGTGAAGGGAAATCTTAACACTCTCTGGACACAAACCTCCAAACAAGCTTCAATGCCATACAACACTCCTTCCATGGCCTCTAACTGCTTAAACGCTAGTAAACCTAAATGCATGCTCTTCCACCGATCGCTGACCGCACCCGCCTGCCCGATTAGCATCACTAATCTGGACGGTTCTGACTTAGAATATGTGGACAACTACAAATACCTAGGTGTCTGGATAGACTGTAAACTCTCCTTCCCGACTCATATTAAGCATCTCCAATCCAAAATTAAATCTAGAATCGGCTTCCTATTTGGCAAAACAAAGCCTCCTTCACTCACGCTGTCAAACACACCCTCGTAAAACTGACTATCCTACCGATCCTCAACTTCGGCAATGTCATTTACAAAATAGCATCCAACACTCTATCACAGTGCCATCCATTTTGTGACCAAGTCCCATATACTACCCACCAATGCGACCTTTATGCTCTCGTCGGCTGATCCTCGCTACATGTTCGTCGCCAGACCCACTGGCTCCAGGTCATCTATAGGTCTTTGCTAGGTAAAGCTCCCCCTTATCTCAGCTCACTGGCCACCATAACAACACCCACCCGTAGCATGCGCTCCAGCAGGTACAGTATATCTCACTGGTCATCCCCAAAGCCAACATCTGCTTTGGCCACCATTCCTTCCAGTTCTCTGCTGCCAATGACTGGAACGAATTGCAAAAATCGCTGAAGTTGGAGACTTATATCTCCCTCACTAACTTTAAGCATCAGATATCTGAGCAGTTTACCGATCGCTGCAGCTGTACACTGTCACGCCCTGACCTTAGATAACTTTTTATGTCTCTATTTTTGTTTGGTCAGGGTGTGATTTGGGTGGGCATTCTATGTTATTTTTTCTATGTTTTTGTATTTCTTTGTTTTGGCCGGGTATGGTTCTCAATCAGGGACAGCTGTCTATCGTTGTCTCTGATTGGGAACCATACTTTCCCACATGGTTTTTGTGGGTAGTTGTTTTCTGTTTAGTGTTTTGCACCTGACAGGACTGTTTCAGATTCGATTATTCACTTTGTTATTTTTGTTTAGTTTTCAGTTTAAATAAAAAGTCATGAACACTTACCACGCTGCGCTTTGGTCCGATTTCTCTTCTTCAGACGACGACACCCGTTGTATACACAGCACATCTGTAAATAGCACATTCAACTTTTTTGCTCTTTTGCACACCAGTATTTCTACTTGCACATCATCATCTGCACATCTATCATTCCAATGTTAATTTGCTAAATTGTAATTACTTCACTACTATGGCCTATTTATTACCTTATCTCCTTACTACATTTGCACACACTGTATATAGATTTTTCTATTGTGTTATTGACTGCACTTTTGTTTATCACATGTGTAACTCTGTTGTTTTTTGTCGCACTGCTTTGCTTTATCTTGGCCAGGTCGCAGTTGTAAATGAGAACTTGTTCCCAACTGGCCTACCTAGTTAAATAAAGGTGAAATTAATAATAAAATACAGCATATAATGACATTCTAGACGATTCTGTGCTTCCAACTTTGTGGCAACATTTGGAGAAGGCCATTTCCTGTTTCAGCATGAAAATGCCCCCCCTGCATAAAGGTCCATACAGAAATGGTTTGTCGAGATCAACCCCATCGAACACCTTTGGGATGATTTGGAACGCCGACTGTGGGCCAGGCCTAATTGCCCAACATCAGTGCCCGACTAATGCTTTTGTGGCTGAGTTGGAAGTAAGACCCTGCAGCAATGTTCCAACATTTAGTGTAAAGCCTTCCCAGAAGAGTGGAAGCCGTTACAGCAGAAAAGGGGGCACCAACTCCATATTAATGCCCATGATTTTAGAATAAGATGTTTGACTGGCTGGTGTCCACATACTTTTGGTCATGTAGTGTATTATAAGACATTGACAGTACACTATTTAAAGTCCGTAGAAAGATTTCAGAAAGATGACAAAAGCATTTCTGCCAAGTGAGAGAAATCTTTTGCTTTTCAATAGCTAGATAGAGCCCCGCAGTCAGCAACATATCTGAAAACAAGGTTACCTCACACATCCAGCTATAGCTACTTACAACATGAAACATTGGAAATGAGTACTTTTAACAACTACAGTACCTTCACAATAGATTTCACCAGTTTTGGCCTTCTTATGTAAAATGACGGCCTAGGAACAGTGGATTAAGGGCCTTGTTCAGAGACAGAACAACATATTTTTACCCTGTCAGCTCGGGGATTCGATCTAGCAACCTTTCGGTTACTGGCCCAACGATCTCACCACTTGGCTACCTGCCGCCCCCATATCATATTCACTACTGTATTAACAGAATGAACATCTTCAAAGTTAACATTTAACTCTTACCTGCACAGGACACAGAAACCAATCCTCCACAACACATTCCCTTTTGTTATTTTGCACTGCTGAAGTTTCGACTTGGAGCCTATGCGTCTGGCAAAATGTGTGTCATCAGGACTTATTCTGTTGGTTGCTTTCATTGAGATGCTGTTGCTACACTCCTGCTCTTTACATGCTAAAGAAAGTATTCACACATCTCAACTTTTCCCACACTTTGTTGTGGTATAGCTTGAATTTAAACGGATTAAACTGAGATGTTTTTTTCACTGGCCTACACACAATATCCCATAATCTCAAAGTGTAATTACGTTTTTCATTAATTTTGGAAATGAGTCAAAAAGGAAGAGCTGAAACATCCTGAGTCAATAAGTTTTCAACCCCTTTGCTGTGACAAGCCTAAATAAGTTCAGGAGTAAAAATGTGCTTAACAAGTTGCTTAATAAGTTGCATAGACTAATAGTGTTTAACAGTTGTTTTTTTTACTACCTCATCTCTGTACCTCACACAAACAATTATCTGTAACTCTGTCGAGCAGTGAATTTCAAAAACAGATTCAACCACAAAGACGAGGGAGGTTTTCAATTTCCTCGCAAAGAAGGGCACCTATTGGTAGATGGTAAAAATTATGAAAAGCAGACAATGAATTTCCCTTTGAGCATGGTGCAGTTATTAATTACACTTCGGGTTGGTGTATCAATACACCCAGTCACTACAAAGATACAGGCGTCCTTTCTAACTAAGTTGCTGGAGAGGAAGGAAACCGCTCAGGGACTTCACCATGAGGCCAATGGTGACTTTAAAACAGTTACAGAGTTTAATGGATGTGATAGGAGAAAACTGAGGATGAATTAATAACATTGTAGTTACTCCACAATACTAACTTAACTGACAGAGTGAAAAGAAGGAAGCTTGTACAGAATAAATATTCCAAAACATTCATCCTGTTTGCAACAAGGAACTAAAGTAATACTGAAAAAAATTTGGCAAAGCAATTAACGTTTTGTCCTGAATACAAAGTGTTATGCTTGGGTAAAATCCAATATAACACATTACTGAGTACCACTCTCCATATTTTCAAGCATAGTGGTGGCTGCATCATGTTATCGGTATACTTGTACCATTAAGGACTGGAGGGAGGGTACAGGGTAAATCCTAGACAAAATCCTAGACGATCAGTCTGATTTCCACCAGACACTGGGAGATACATTTTCCTTTCAGCAGGACAATAACCTGAAACACAAGGCCACATCTACACTGGAGTTGTTTACCAAGAAGACAATGAATGTTCCTGACTGGCTGAGTTACAGCTTTGACTTAAATCTACTTTAAAATCTATGGCAAGACATGAAAATGGTTGTCTTGCAATGATCAACAATCAATTTGACAGAGCTTGAAGAATTTTTAAAATAATAATAGGTAAGTGTTCCACAATCGAGGTGTGGAAAACAATTAGAGACTTACCCAGGAAGACTCACAGCTGTAATTGCTTCCAAAGCTGCTTCTACAAAGTATTGACTGAACAAAGTCACGTATATATGATTATAGTCAACTAAATCATGGATTGCTGTTATATCTTGTCCATAGACTGCTTACAAGGCAGGGAAACCAATATGTAATTTTGTAATTTGGCTGAACTATCGTTTTAATGTTGGGGAAATTAACTACAATTTTAGCATGACTTTTTTTAATGTATTGGCATTTTGCTCTAGTTAAGGACAAACTTAATTGTTAAAAGCTTCTAGAAACGGGTTAGGATTAGTCCCCAAAACCAAGCTTTGATAACAAAATCCAATACAATAACTCAAGAACTATTAATAACATAACTTTAGAAAAATAGAATGTATTTACAAATTTAGAACTAGACCCAGAGACATTTGTGATATTTACACAAACACATTGTAGGTCTATGAAGGGATATTTATTGTGTGACAATTTACTTCCAGTAATGACTAAAGTTAAACCATGGTTTTCATATGCTCATAAAATCTGTTTTTCATGACTGTTTCATGACTGCAATGTAAGATGTAGTATAGCAAGGTTAATATATTTACAGTAAAGGCACATGTATTAATGTCACATCGCTTGTAGCTACTAAAAGAAGAATTAGAAGAGTACAGGTTATTATCACGTTTCGTAAATACCAAATACAACTAATGTTATTCTCAATAACTGTTAACACACACTTGACATATACAGTAACAAATGGCAACCTTCAGCATGGTATCATATGTACACTAAATTAGTTGTACTTAACAACTATGTTTTCCATGAGCAAGAAGTTGTTCTGATGCCTGCAGCTAGATGACAGTGTGGCTGAGATAGGAGATCTGCCAGCTTAGCGGAAAAGTTGAGAGAGCTGTCTGTGGCTTTGTGGTCTGTACACTTACTGAGAAAGATGCAGCATGTTGTCTTATCTCCCACCATCTCAGGAGAGAGAAGGGTAGGGCCACTTATATAAAGTTAATCTTTGCATAGGCATTTTCAGTAGTACACACTATCTGGATTTCTTGGTATCCGACTGCAAGACTCTTCAGGGGGTAATGTGTATGGCCCAGTACATCACTCCCATCACTCCCACTCCCTGCCATCCAGGACCTCTATACCAGGAGGTGTCAGAGAAAGGCCCTAAACATTTTCAAAGACCACACACTCACAAATACTACACTGACACTCCAACACACACACACACACACACACACACACACACACACACACACACACACACACACACACACACACACACACACACACACACACACACACACACACACACACACACACTCACTCTGTCACTCACTTTTACTCCTATCTACATGTACATACACTCTGTGTACAAAACATTTGGAACACCCCTTTTGCCCTCAGAACAGCCTCATTTGGTTGAGGCATTTGACTCTCTATAAGGTGTCGAAAGTGTTCCACAGGGTGCTGGCCCACGTTGACTCCAATGCTTACCATATTTGTGTCACGTTGGCTGGATGTCCTTTGGGTGGTGGACCATTCTTGACACACACCGGAAACTGTTGAGCATCAGCGTTGCAGTTCTTGACACACTCAAACCGGTGCGCCTGGTACCTACTACCACACCCCAAAGGCACTTAAATCTTTTGTCTTGCCCATTCACCCTCTGAATGGCACACATGCACAATCCATGTCTCAATTGTCTCAAGGCTTAAAAGTCCTTCTTTAACCCGTCTCCTCCCCTTCATCTACACTGATAGAAGTGGATTTAACAAGTGATATCAATAAGGGATCATAGCTTTCACCTGGATTCACATTGTCAGTCTATGTCATGGAAAGAGCAGGTGTTCCTAATGTTTTATACACTGTGTATTACCTCAATCACCTCAACTACCTCGTACCCCCATCACATTGACTCAGTACCGGTACTCCTTTTATATAGCCTTGTTATTGTTATTTTACTGTGTTACTATTTCCTTTTTTTGCGTGCAAATGTTCTTATTTTTTAACTCTGCATTGTTGGGAAAGTGCTTATAATTTAGAATTTCATGGTAAAGTCTACACCTGTTATGTTTGGCGCATGTGACAAATACAATTTGATTTGATTTGGAAGGGGAAATTTGACCTTTCTGAAGAGGGGCCCACTGGGCACAGATGCCAATTCAATGTCTATTCCATGTTGGTTCAACGTCATTTCATTGAAATGACGTGGAAACCACGTTGATTCAACCAGTGTGTGCCCAGTGGGAGGACACGTCATCAGATTATGGGTAGGCCTATCAGTCATCAAGTGTACTTTTAAAGAACAGATGTACTCTGCAACTTTCCCCTTTTGCAATCAGGTGATTGATGATTTCAATGAATGCATCATGAGTACGTTAATTCATTATTCACTTTTGATGTAACATAGTGGCCAACGTGTGTAAGAGAAATGCTTGGACGTCTACTTGGATGATTATCTTAGTACTCTTGTGCAATGAACAGTTTGCTTACATTTGATGAGAAAATACAGACCACAGAGGGATATCTTTGCTAACAGAAAGCATAGCTTCCATCTTAGTAAGCCGACGTACTGACAGTTTATTTCACATACGCTATCGTTCAAAATTTTGTGATCACTTAGGAATGTCCTTGTTTTTTGAAAAAAAAAGCAATTTTTTTGTCCATTAAAATAACATCAAATTGATCAAAAATTCAGTGTAGACATTGTTAATGTTGTAAATGACTAGTGTAGCTGGAAACGGCAGATTTTTTATGGAGAGGCACATTATCAACAACCTTCACTCCTGTGTTCCAATGGCACGTTGTGTTAGCTAATTGGGGCGGCAGGGTAGCCTAGTGGTTAGAGCGTTGGATTAGTAACTGGAAGGTTGCAAGTTAAACCCCCGAGCTGACAAGGTACAAATCTGTTGTTCTGCCCCTGAACAGGCAGTTAACCCACTGTTCCTAGGCCGTCATTGAAAATAAGAATTTGTTCTTAACTGATTTGCCTAGTTAAATAAAAATCCAAGTTTGTCATTTTAGAAGGCCGACTGATCATTAGAAAACCCTTTTGCAATTAAGTTAGCACAGCTGAAAACTGTTGTTCTGATTAAAGAAGCAATAAAACTGGCCTTCTTTAGACTAGTTGAGTATCTGGAGCATCAGCTTTTGTGGGTTTGTTTACAGGCTCAAAATGGCCAGAAAGAAAGACCTTCTTCTGAAACTCGTCAGTCTATTCTTGTTCTGAGAAAATGCTATACCATGTGAGAAATTGCCAAGAAACTGAAGATCTCATACAACGCTGTGTACAATTCCCTTCACAGAACAGGGCAAACTGGCCCTAACCAGAATAAAAAGAGGAGTGGGAGGCCCCGGTGCACAACTGAACAAGAGGACAAGTAAATTAGAGTGTCTAGTTTGACAAGTCCTCAACTGGCAGCGTCATTAAATAGTACCTACAAAACACCAGTCTCTTTGTCAACAGCGAAGAGTCAACTCCGGGATGCTAGCCTTCTAGGCAAAGTTCCTCTGTCCAGTGTTTGTGTTCTTTTGCCCATCTTAATCTCTTATTTTTATTGGCCAGTCTGAGATATGGCTTTTTCTTTGCGACTCTGCCTAGACTCTGCCTTTTCACTGTTGACATTGAGACTGGTGTTTTTCTTTTAAAAACAAGGACATTTCTATGTGACCCCAAACTTTTGAACGTTGGTGTAAGTATTGTAAGAACCATAAATTGAACTTGTAGTTTAGATGAACTCTTATAATAAATATGTGATACGTCTCGATCTTTCCATGTCTTTTTTTACTTCATTTAAAAGGTTTAGGTGTAATGTGAAATATGAGGATATATAAAATAGGCTATACTGACACCACAGTAAATATGGTGGCACTGAGAGTCTAGTTGTTAAGAGCGTTGGGCCAATAATCCTGATTGCTTCAGTAAATCGCTCTGCATCTGCTAAAATGTTTATGTAACGAGGGCTGACTTTAGGGATAAGAACTTGAGGCTTAGACTCTAGCTATTGTGAGGGCTAATACTGTGGAGCAAGTGCAATATGAGTGAAGCCGTAAATCCCATTCAGCCATTCTCTAGCTAGCTACCCTCTGATGTCAATACCACAAATCAGATGAATGATGTCATTTTACACAGGTTAGTGCCACTACAAAGGTCAGATTCAATGTCAGGAGGATTAAGTCAGACAGACGTATTAAACATACAGAGACAGAACGCTGTTCCGGTCCATACACGCAGAGATGGACAGGGTTACTCAACACAGGTCATGTAGTGGTCAGATCACACAGTAGGCTAAAACTAAGCATACCGTACTTGAGATTTTCACCGCAATGTATTTATTCTACACTATCTATGTAAACAGACTGTTGATAATTGAAATGAATCAATTAGAAATAAAAACATTGAGGTAATGTCATCATTGTCTACCGTCATTTGAGTGTAAAGGTGAAAGGGGATATTTTACGTCATATGTTGTAGCCTCCCCTACTGGTGACTTCTCAAATGAAATCTTACCATGGAGGGGATTATGGATAAAATAGAAAAACACCACCATTATTCAGGGGAAGAAGCACCGGAACAAAGCGTCTATCCCTTCTCTTTTTGGGAGACTGAAAATAAAAGGCGACACAATTGTCTGAATTCTAATTGCTTTATTTGTGGAATAGAATATAGACAACTGTGCTTTTGATCTGTTCTGCTCGTCGTCCTCTAGGGAATCAGTGCATCTCTATCGCTGACTGAGTACCGGCTGGCGCCACCTCTCCTGAGCCTACACATCCGGTCACTTATCATTGGGTCAGGTAAACACTTCATTAGGAGTGGTATGTATAAGCTTCTTATAATTACTATATAATCTTCCCATCAAACGTGTGTTGTATTCATACAGCATACACGTATAAAGCATATGACACGACTTTACTCATCTGTTGTCACTTCCATGAGAAAACGACATTGTGTAAATAATGTGAATCATATCGCTATATATGTTTGGAAATGAATGTCAGCAAGTATGTGTGAGGTCGACATAGTGCTCATTCTACTCCTATCTGCATTATATGAATAAATACTAAAGTAACTTTAGAACAGCTGTAGTGCACAGTTACAGAGAAGTCTTTCATTGCAATATTATGCAAATAATAATCATCCGAGAAAAAAAGTAGGATTTGCCAAAGTTTGCGGTAAAATAATTACAACGGTTATTGCAAACACCAGATCTCATAAACAGAACTGGAGCCATGACAACAGTAAAGTCCAATGAAGTACAGTAGCAGCACCGATATGTTAGCATGTTTAACAAAAAACGTTGTTTGTCAATTACACAGCCATCAACGGGCTTGCATACACTTAACCCTGTAACACAATATTACAATAAGAGAAGTCAACGAAAGGTAACTGTGAACTTTTCTTACTGGTAACCTCTTCTCACGAATTTCTTTCTCATTGACAATGGATGCTGTTGAATCCCTCCTCTACATTTTATTTCCCAAAAGAAACAGGTAAAATACCTACAACGGTATCCATGCATATTTGTGATCAATAAACACAAGTCCTCCCAACCTACCACACACAGACCACACAATCATACGCACCCACTTCGCATTCTGGCGAGGAACATGCCTCAATATTTTTATTTCATTTTATTTATTTTTTTTAACCTAATGTACACTTCTGGTGCAGCACGTGACATCATTATTACTTCACAATGTTGTCAGGAGAAAGAAATACAACTAACTGTTCTGCGGGAAAGAATAAGGTACCATGCAAAAAACCTATGAGCTCGTCATATCTGACACCACTAATATCAGCAGTTCTATTCTCCACCATCTATTGTACAGGAACATGCATAGCTGTAGTAAGCTTGTCATTACACTGACATTTTTTGGTAAGGTTTGAAGATGCATGTGATACAAAATATGTTACATATGCACTACCATCTAACAATCACTCCTTTATTTTCATCCGAGTTTGTGTGAAGAAATCTATTGCAGAATGCAGAACTAATATTTCTCTCTCTAAAGGTGTATTTATGTATCAATATAATTTTGTCATTATTCATCATCTGTATAATCTCTCCCTGCAATATTTTTTGACACACATTATGTACTGTATATTCGTTTTTCCTGCTTGTTCTAACGTTGCATATCTTGAAAAGTAAAAAGGCCTTCGATGCCACGGTGGGTATATTATTGTTGAAAAACACTCTTACCAACCACACCATCCATATGTGTCCGTTCTCTGAGTCCAAGAGGCATGTAGATTCCTGTTTCACACGCTGTCATCTGTTCCTGCTCAGCTCACAGTCTCCGTGAGTCTCTGTGATACTCACTCAATTTACTAACTCCCCCACCCCCCCCGTAACTCCCTGGACCAAAAGATCAACCAGTAACAGTAACTTCCCCAGCACGTCACATGGATGGTTCAAATCAAATGAATGAATAAATGAAAAAGATTCACGCTAGCCCTACCTCTATTCAGTAGACATTACGTTGGTATTGGAGTGAAGCATTTGCAAAGAGTGTGTGGTATCATCCTTGAATGTCCTTCTTTCCCATGTTCTTCTCTGATGGGCCCCCTTCCTCTTCTTTTGTGCAATGGGTCAAGGTCCTGTGCTTCAGGGGGTTATAAAGAGGAGATCTTGACAGTTTCCTGGGTGTTGAAGGTACTGGAGCGAGAGTTGCGTAGGATGCCAGGGATGGCGGGGGAGTTAGGTAGACTCTCATCAGGAGTGTTGGCTGGGGGAGTGGGGATACTGATGATGGCTGCCGTGTAGTCATCACAGTTCAGCTTCAGGTTTTCAGTCCTGGCATTTAGACTGGAGCGACTGCTCAGACACACACACATAGATCAAGTTAGACAATGCACGCCAATATTCATTTTAATAGCCCAACTTGTTAATTTTGTGTGGACTTATGTGTAATCATTGTAAGTAGATCAGTGTATTCTAGACAGGTAATTTGTTCTTCCACTCTCTGTAAAGTGATACATCCATCTACAACAACTATGTATAAAAATGCAAGTGCAATCTCACCATGATCAACTGTTTCTCTAAACAATAAACTATCATTAGTCATGCTACAGTGACAAATGTAAAATATTTTTTTGCATGGTTTTAGGCTTCTGGTACATTTATCATTAAATGAGGTTGTTTTGACAAACATCAACAGCATCAAAATAGTTAGAGGCAACAGAGCTTGAACAACTTTGCCTCAGCTCGTAATTCAGGATCAGCAGAAGGTTATTTTCAATGAATCAGCCAGAGTAAAATATACTAAAACATCAACAGCCTCTACAGGTGATTTAGTGGTGGGGCAAAGATAGAAAGGGAGGGGTGGGCTCCTTGGATCAGGTGGACAGGTGGATGGTGTGTGCGGTACAGTACCTCTGTGGGTACTGGGTACCAGCAGGAGTCTTGGTGACGTGCAGCGTGTCCAGCTCCTGCACACTGCCCCGGCTGACAGAGACAGTGGAGTTGGCAAGGCGGAAGGCCCTCCTCTTGGCCCGGCGGGAGCAGCAGGTTGTGGTGGCCCCCTGCTGGCTGGACAGCGAAGTGCTGCGGCTGGTGCGGAAGCCCAATGAGTCGGTCACACACACCTCGCTGTAGGTGACTTCATCGGTGAACTCGTGATTCTGTCGAAACATACAAGAAATAAAAATGTCTATCATGTCCCTCAGTGAGTTTAAAACTCTGGGGCAAAGATGTTCAGGAGGAGTGTAAATGTTTCCTGCAGGCTGGATTGTGTTACTTTGTTGTACATTTTGATAATGTATTGACTACTGCTGCCTTCTTGGCCAGATCACCCTTGTAAAAGAGACTCTGTGTCTCAATGGGATTCTCCTGGTTAAGTAAAGAAAGAAAGAAAGAAAGAAAAGGCCTCTGATCAGCCTCACAGCTTTGAACTCGCTGTAGGTTTCTGCATGCTATAGCTCCAGGATGATGTTCTCCTGATGGTGTTTAATGTCTGTTTTTAAGTGGTGAAGCCCAAAGACAAATTTCCACATTGCGTGGATAATAAAGTTTTTGTAATTCTGTGATCGCTGCTCATAACTGCTGAAAGTGTGAAACATCATGAGTATAACACTGCTGAGTGTGCATAAAGTACATCAAAGTGAGTGATCACCTTGAACAAAAAGTTATATCAGACAAAATGATCCATGAGATAGTTAACAGGCAAAAAAGGAGCACTCACTGTGGTTTTCTCCAAGCAGTGCAATAGGTGATGATGTTGGTGCTCAAAGGCGGACCTGTTCTTCACACAAAGAGGTGTGCTGTCACCATCACCATCCTGAGGGACAGAGCAAGAGAGCAAATCACTTAGCCCAACATGGCACCACATGAAAATATATTGTAAGTGAAAATACATTAATAGTTGAATTAGTAGCTGGTAATGCATTGCTGTGATAAGCAAACTTAACATTGTAAACACATGTGAGATTTGATTTTGCCCGACAAACAATGTAGAATGAGTTCTTATTGATACAATAATACCATACACAGTACTACTGAGTAGACCGTATGCCTCCACAGGGCTAAGGAAATACATCTGAGTGACTGTCCTTGACTGTCTGATTGTACAGTAAGTGACCGTTCATGGTCTCTCTCTCCAGTGATGTTCACCCGGACACACAGAACCCCAGAGGACCAGTGCCCCCTCTGATGCTTCCTAAAAAGCATTTTTTTTTTGTGGTTTGTTAAACATATGGCTGTGAAGCTGAGATTTCTAGGTCAAGGTGGTTGATCGCTATCATTATTGCAATAGACGGCGAACAGCCTGTCAAAGTCATCTACATTGAGATGATCTTATCTGTTAGACTGAGAGAGAGTGTGTCAGACTGGGAGGGAGGGAGGGAGGGAGGGAGGGAGGGAGGGAGGGAGGGAGCAGGGAAACAGCTATGTTAGTCACAAAGCCAGTCTGGAGACCTGCTGCAGTGTCAGCGGGCTAAGGGACATCTGTTTGATTCACTACAGACATGTCCGATAAGATCGTCCCTAAGTAGAAACAAAAACAATTAGCTTTGGCCCTTTGGAAGTCGTGCTCTATTGGGTCACTGAATAACAGAGGAGATGGATTAAGTGAGTAGTGTGTTCTTTAGTTCATGGTTTTGCTGTTCTGCACCAGTCTATATGTTGCCATGTACAACAGCACAAAACACTGCACTGCGGTGACATTGCATGAGTGGTTGAACATTTCATGTTAGCTATTGGAAATCTGAGAGAATGTTTTGCATTACATTACATTACATCACATCAAGTAGAAAACAGACTGCTAGCTATCCCTCATACAGTAGATTAAAATGAATGTTAATCACGGTCATTTGGAATAGGATTATGCAGTCCTCATGATAGAGTTCAATCCTAGGTTATTTGTTTTGCAATATATGACAGAATTGGCTATATTTGTCCTAATTTATCAAAAGAGGAACATACTGTAAATAGAAATACTGTGGGAGATAGCATTGCAAATCATAATTCATAGATTAAGTTTGGTTATGGCTGGAAGCCATGCATTCTTTATGCTAATGTTTTTTTAAAGATCCATATTACGGGAAACAGTGAGGTGTCAAATTGGGGAGATGGTTCTATAGGTGTTTGTGGGGGGGACTCTGGTATAGAGACTATACTGCAGGCAAGACTAAGAGGACCAGGAAAATATACAACGCTGTGATAGACCTGGGAGAAAAAACAACCCCTCTAGGTTTATAAATAGCTCTGCAGTCCTGTTAGTAATGGGTTTATAGATCCGTGCTGAAAAAAATACCCTCTCACTCTGGGATTGTAAATATTGGATTATAGTAGCTTTCAGCTGCTGAGAAGAAATAAAGACTACTCTGGAATCAACCTGGTGCATAGTAAAGATGAGAATTCAATCCTTCCCCATCTGTGCCTCCTCCTCCTCCTCTCCCACCTCTACTCGTTACATCAGCAGAATGGGCATCTTCTTATATCCCTCTCTCCTCCTTTGGTGAAGCAAGATTAGTATACTGAAATATGTCTGGGAGGGAGCCCTTCTTTAATTCCCTGCACTGGCTATGGCTATTAAGGAATGTTACTGGAGATACTTCCAGTTGCATTGCTGTCTTCAATCATATTTGGCATCATAGAGAGTATGATATAACACACAGTTACTAACTACACTAGTCTGCCATGCACATAGTACTGTATGTCAACCTGGTCACAGAGCATTTAGTATTATTCTGTACGTAAATCTGAGACTCTCCATTTAGTATGATATGTTACGTTTCATATGGTATGTATTAATTTGTGGATATCCATTACCCATGATGTATGATATGTATGATATGTTACGAATTACAATTCATATTATATGTTATGAATTGGCAAAACATACTATACAGTATGTTACAAATTTGCAAAGCGTATATTATATGTTACGAATTCTAGTTAATTGGCTAACATTAGCAAGATGGCTAACGTTAGCTAGGCTAGGGGTTAGGGTGAGGGGTTACGGGTTACGGGTTACGGGTTACGGGTTAAGATTAGGGTTAAGTTTAGGAGTTAGATTAAAGGGTTAAGATTATGGTTAGGGGAAGGTTTAGCTAACATGCTACGTAGTTGCAAAAGTAGCTAAAAAAGTAGTAAGTCTTTGAAAAGTGGCTAATTAGCTAAAATGAAAAAATGTCAGTCCAAGTCAAGCACTGATGATTACATGGAGTAAAACCTCTGTGAGGAGGTTATGCATGTTACGTGCAATGATGATAACATTAGAATAGTTACCTAATGCCTAGATTCCCTATAGGACAGGGCGTTTCAAAATAGGATACGGACAATATATATATATATATATGAGTGTACAAAACATTAGCAACACCTTCCTAATATTGAGTTGCACCCCTTTTTGGCTCCAAAACAGCCTCAATTCACTGGGGCATGGACTCTACAAGGTGTCGAAAGCATTCAACAGGGATGCTGGCCCATGTTGACTCCAATGCTTCCCACAGTTGTGTCAAGTTGGCCAGATGTCCTTTGGGTGGTGGACCATTCTTGATACACACGGGAAACTGTTGAGTGTGGAAAAACCCAGCAGTGTTGCAGTTCTTGACACACTCAAATCGGTGTGCCTGGCACCTACTACCATACCCCATTCAAAGTCACTTAAAACCTTACAAGAGATACAAAAGTACAAGTAATTGCCAAAATAAAGGAAACACCAACATAAAGTGTCTTAATAGGGTGTTAGGCCACCACAAGCCAGAACAGTTTAAATACACCTTGGCATAGATTCTACAAGTGTCTGGAAATCTATTGAAAGGATGCAACACCATTCTTCAACAAAAAATTCCATAGTTTGGTGTTTTGTTGATGGTGGTGGAAAATGGTGTCTCAGGCGAAGACCAGAATCTCCCATAAGTATTCACTTGTGTTGAGATCTGGTGACTGAGACGGCCATGGCATATGGTTTACATCATTTTAATGCTCATCAAACCATTCAGTGACCACTCGTGCCCTGCTGATGGCAAGTCATCCTTCATTATCACAGGACTATTGGTGCTGACTGATAGATTTAATCAAAGGAAAGTTTGGGATTAAATATGAATGACTGTCAACGTGGCATTCGGTTATTTTAAATGTCATTGAAACTGAAGCTGACTGATTCTTACAATGTGCTTGATGTTCCGGGACAGCAGATTAATTCATCTTTCTTTTAAATGTATATATATGTTTTTCAAATTGGCAATCATAATGACATGAGATTATTATGCAGATAAGGCCAGCAGGCTAGTCTCTTTTTATTGGTTTGTAACTGTTATGAAAGTTGTATTGTCAATTTGTTTTGTAATTAAACACCTCTTTAAACGTGTACATGACACTGCAACAACATTTCCCCATGGGGACAATAAAGTCAGTAAAGTAATGTAAAGATTAGGTAGGTGAAACTACAGCAGAAAATGTTGGTGTCGGGGAGGTGTTCCAGAATTGAGAGAGAGAGAGGGGGGGGGGGAGAGAAAGAGAGAACAGCAATCTATCTGATTCTGAAGTAAATCCAGTTATTATTGGCCAAGAATAAGCTACAGTTAAAGGAACAATTAATGATGCCATGGCAACAAAACTATCTCCAGAAAAGAGAAAAGCTTTAGTGCCATTTTGTTTTGTCACAAAGCTGAACTCCAAATGCTTTATCTTATCAGTCCAGAACCTCTGCTAAAAGCATTAAAGTAGGAATTCACCCTTTTGCCATGGACTCTTCCCTACTTTGCTCAGACCCTGATGAGTGTGTGCTACTATATATATTTAAACATACTTTAGGTGAAATACTGTATGCTGTACATGTGAAATCCAAACATACCCCAGTGAAATAACTATGATTCTCCATATGAGCATAAGGAAACATTTGCTCATGTGTATTGCTTACCTGCAATCCCCCATCCTCTTTGTGCTGCAAGAATGCATTGGTGGCCCCTTTTTTAGCCATTCGAATCCTTGCCTGGCGCACTTTCTGGAGAATGGAAAAGAATTGGATAGAAATGCCTGTGTCAGCACTTGCTCCACATACAACCCAGTGAGCAATATCTGGGGAATAAATACAAAACGGACATTTCACAAGACAGTGTGAATTCTTGTAGCTTTCCAATCGGCATTTGCCTGACAAGCACACCTAGTAAGGATAGAACCCTATCATACATAGGATACATTACAGCAAAGGGTCTGTCGACCTTCACAACAAACTGACATGCAGATGATGAGAATGACATCACGCCTCTCTCTCTCTCTCTTACCTGCTGTGCCCTCATCTTATCTGCCCTTTGGTTCTGGTGGTAGATCCTTGCGAAGTTGGAGACTATAACAGGCACAGGTAGAGCAATCACCAGCACGCCACTGAGGGAGCAGATGGAGCCAAATATCTTGCCCGCTATGGAGTCTGGAACCATGTCTCCATATCTGCAAACAGCAACAACACGCCAGTGGGGGATTAATGTGAGGAACGCTCCTCTCAGGTCATTACTGTGACTAGTGAGACAGAACAGTTATATCTCAGCATCGCAGTGTATACAGGCAGAGACACAAAATAATGGTTGTGAGTGTAAACGTGTCAATCATCCTGTCTTGGACTTTAGAATGGCTCTGAAATCAAAAAAGAAATGTGCCTGAAATAGATGACAGGTCTGACACTCTAACACCTGTGAAAAAACTCATAGGGTGACAAGAAAATGAAATCAACACAATTACTCTCACTTCACTAGTAAGACTTCAATAAATCCATTGTGACAAGTTTTCATTGTGCTTGTGTGAACATTTGATTACATCATACATTACTTGTCAAAACTCAGAAACTCATCTTTGCAACTGAACACCTCATTTAAGAAAGACTGATTGCCATGACTGAGAGGGATCACGCCAGAGCAATTAAGTAGACCATTTGTGTCTCTCTCCTTCACTCTCACTGAACACACACATACTGTACATGCACACACGCACGTGCACAGTCGCGCACATACACGCACATACGCAAGTTGCTGGTGGTTGCCTCATATAGAGTATTACACCATCTCACCTCTGATTGGCCTAGCTTACTCCATAATTCACTGGTGCTGAGCTGAATGACTGTTACAAAGCAATAATAGGGGAGTGATGTCAGAAGCCAGACAGGTGTGGTGGAGCCAACATTTCCCACTTTCATCATGGCCATTGCTGTGCAGTGGAGGAATATGCCGCCTGCCTCCTGATCAGCAAGCTTTCCCATTACAATAAGGCCTACATAGACATGCTGTGTCCCAACATGGCAGGGGGCTACTGTCAGAGATAAACACCACAAACCTGTTAGCATCATTCACTCATGGAACGTTTTGTCTTTCAAATCATGTAAAGACCAAAAGGTTTGTTTTGTTTTGCCCATCTGGCTGTCACTGTCACTGGATAGATTTCTTGAAGGGGCTATTTACATAAATGATAAATGCACAATAAACTTCCCTGCTGTAAGACACATACAGTATGGCAGCTGTGGCACTGTCTGCACTTTGGACCACCAACAATACAAGTGCATAGTGGTACTAATGTATGTACTCTATTCACAACGGGTTGCCTTTTTGACGACATTCTGCAGGTACAAAAACAAGCATGAAGATACTGTGATCCGCATGCATTAATAGTCAGTCACTGTTAGAGTAGAATATTGATCGGAGAAACATTGATACGCATATAACCCATAAGGGAAAAGGGAAAAATATGAATTTTCTGTCTTAAAAACAGATTTGATTTACTGCTTTAATTTGAAGCTACTGATGGACTCCTCAAGCCATACAGTTGAAATTAGTTCTGGATAATTACAGGGGGAAACTGAGAAAGATTACTGTACAGTTGATGGGAAAGCTAATAGAGTTTCTCTGGACTGGGGACATTTGTAAACCACTCAAGTCATTTAGATCAGCACCATTTTGAGCAATTGTTTGTGCCTCATACTGTAGTTACTGCAGCACACCATCATAGTGCTGAGGGAGCATCAGCTAGTTCCAACCATCCGAGTAGCTGCAATAGCTCTGTTAAAGTAGAGCTGTAGTGAAGATGGTGGAGGTGGTGGTTGTAGTAGTGTTTGGTTTAGTATGTTGATACTGTACTTACATACGGTATATCTTCATTCATGACAGAAATTACATGCTCATAATGAGACTCACATTTCTTATTATACAAGTTAAATTATATATCATAAGCAAATGCCTAAGGGACATTTTTTTTCCTACCATATCATTCAAATTCATTCTAGGTCTGATCCTAATACATTTTACAGCCAACTGTTTCCCCTTTGAATTTAAAAATAGATTAATGTTAGCAACGTTTTATCCGATTGCAAGTTAGCTAGGAGGCAAGACGGCTATCTCAAACCCGGCAGAATAAGGAGGGGGAACATCAAAAAAAGCACTCATCGAGACCATAAGACAAAGTGTTTGATAAAATACTACCTGCTGCCTTCTTTTTATGTGAAGATGTTGTCTATTGTTGTGTTCCCTGCTTCCCTCCGTTCAATAGCCCATAAGGGGCTCTGTGCTCCCTGGACCAATCTACATCAACTCCAGCCTCTAATCTAGTTTCGCATTGGAAAACGTCCAAATGATTGAATGGCAGGATCTCTGCAGATGGCCCTCGGTTCAAAGATAAGCAAGAGAACAAGTTATATACAGTACCAGTCAAAAGTTTGGACACACATACTCATTCAAGGGTTTTCTTTATTTTTACTATTACTACATTGTAGAATAATAGTAAAGACATCACAACTATGCAATAACACATATGGAATCATGTAGCAACCAAAAAAGTATTAATCAAATCAAAATATATTTTACATTTGAGATTCTTCAAAGTTTGCCTTTTGCCTTGATGACAGCTTTGCACACTCATGGCATTCTCTCAACCAGCTTCACAAGGTAGTCCTGGAATGAATTTCAATTAACAGGTGTGCATTGTTAAAAGTTAATTTGTGGAATTTCTTTCCTTCTTAATGCATTTGAGCCAATCAGTTGGGTTGTGACAAGGTAGGGGTGGTATACAGAAGATAGCTCTATTTGATAAAATACCAATTATATTATATTATGGCAAGAACAGCTCAAATAAGCAAAGACAAATGACAGTCCATTGTTACTTTAAGACATGAAGGTCAGTCAATGCAGAAAATGTCAAGAACTTTGAAAGTATCTTCAAGTGTAGTCGCAAAAACCATCAAGCGCTATGATGAAAGTGGCTCTCAAGAGGACAGCCACAGGAAAGGAAGACCCAGAGTTACCTCTGCTGCAGAGGATGAGTTCATTAGAGTTAACTGCACCTCAGATTGCTTCACAGAGTTCAAGTAACAGACACAACATCAACTGTTCAGAGGAGACTGCAAAAATCAGGCATTCATGGTCGAATTTCTTCAAAGAAACCACTACTAAAGGACACCAATAAGAAGAAGAAACTTGCTTGGTCCAAGAAACACGATAAATGGACATTAGACCGTTAGAAATCTTTCCTTTGGTCTGATGAGTCCAAATTTGAGATTTTTGGTTCCAACAGCTGTGTCTTTGTGAGACGCAGAGTAGGTGAACGGATGATCTCTGCATATGTGGTTCCCATCATGAAGCATGGAGGAGGAGTTGTGATGGTGTGTGAGGTGACACTGTGAGGGATTTATTTAGAATTCAAGGCACAGTTAACCAGCATGGCTACCACAGCATTCTGCAGCGACACGCCATCCCATCTGGTTTGCACTTAGCAGGACCATCATTTGTTTTTCATTAGGACAATGACTCAAACCACACCTCCAGGCTGTGTAAGGTCTATTTGACCAAGAAGGAGAGTGATGGAGTATTGCATCAGATAACCTGGCTTCCACAATCACTCGACCTCCACCCAATTGAGATGGTTTGGGATGAGTTGGACCGCAGAGTGAAGGAAAAGTAGCCAACAAGTGCTCAGCATATGTGGGAACTCCTTCAAGACTGTTGGAAAAGCATTCCTCACGAAGCTGGTTGAGAGAATGCCAAGAGTGTGCAAAGCTGTCATCATTGCAAAGGGTGGCTACTTTGAAGAATCTCAAATATAAAATATATGTAGAAAATAGTAAAAATAAAGAAAAACCCTTGAATGAGTAGGTGTGTCCAAACTTTTGACTGGTACTGTATGTTAATGCTCATTGATATCATGCTATGAAAGCTATACTATATAATTATAATTGTTATATATTTTAACAATGACACATTTACAGTAGATTGAACACAGGAATTAATAGAATACAAATGAAATATTTGAGACAAAAACAGAATACTACTGTGCACAGGTCAGTTCAGTGTCAGTGTCTCCATGTTTTCTTATGCAGTGATATCCATGCATTTCTCATCAGCATTATGAAGAGCTTCCTAGCTCTTTAATTTGCCCATAATAGAATAATGTCTTAGACAGATGCCCGTGGGGGAGAGCGAGAGAGAGGCAGCCTGGCCTAGATGTGGGTACTGAAAGGGGTCAAGGAGGGTTGTCAGTAGTTCACAGGGATATTGAGTAGAGAGAGAATAGTGAACTGAGAAATCGCAGAAAACTGTTAACTCTTCTTTTTTTCCTTTTTTTTTCACAGCCTTCATGGAAAATGCTTCACATGATTAATCAGCTATTATTTATATGGCTACCTTATATTCTTGGCAGTCATGTGAATGCAGTACAATGCTTTTCATATGAATCACCATCAGCACTACAGGCACTGTACCACTTTATTCCGGCCTCTTCACAATTCTGTCTCTACAATCAAGGCTTGATTTTGGCTGCTCACATTTTTGAAAGAGAGGTTTTGTACATGATCCTTGTATCCAGCCCAAAGGCTATGTTTTTGTGTCTAATAACAGTGCAATATGTTGCACTTCAAGCTTGAGGAAAATGATCAACTGTGTCCAAAAGGTCTGATTCAAACGAGACAAATCATTCCAATCCAGCATTCTCATACTGGAGGATAATCCTCTCTGAAAAAAATGTTTGGGGAAAAGCCAATGAAAATCTTAACACTGACCACAAACAAGCCCATTGGAGAATGGAGCATTTTTGCCAGAGTCACCGAAGGTGAACCAACCATCTCAGATTGAAACTCATTGTGAGTCTTACCTACTCATAGCTAGCAGATTGTAACGGGCTAAGGCGATGCTCCATTAGCCGTTACAGGTTAGGTACTGTTGGAGTAGCAGATAATTTTCTCCCAACTTTATTTCTTTATTTTATCTTATTTAACTAGGCAAGTCAGTTAAGAACACATTTTTACTTACAATGTCAGCCTACCCCGGTCAAACCCTAACCCGGACGACGCTGGGCCAATTGTGCGCCGCCCTTTTGGCCTCCCAATCAAGGCCGGTTGTGATACAGCCTGGAATCGAATCAGGGTCTGTAGTGACGCCTCTAGCACTGAGATGCAGTGCCTTAGGCGTCTGCGCCACTCGGAGAGCCCCCAAATTTTCGACCAACCTTAACTTGGTGACATCCTATTTTCCGGACTTGGAAGACAGCCAATGTCTTCTTATTATCAATGTCTAGTTGGAGGGTTTGCTTGAATATTTTAAACACTCCATTATTAAATGTTTTGCTAACCAAGCAATCCAACAATGTGTACGCCGCCATCTTTTTCAAATTAAAAAAATATTCTCTAATTTTATTGAGACAGGTGAGTGTCATCATGACATGCGGCACTTTGGGGTGGACATCCACCTGTCTCAATCAATGAGAGAAGATTTGAAATAGACAAGATGGCGGTGAATACATGGAGCAAAATGTTTAATTTAATAACAGAGCATTTTCTAAATTCAAACAAACCCCCTGCAACTAGACATGAACGTTTCAGGAATTGAGAAAGTATTGTTATGTTTGGTCGAAAATTCTATGTGCTACACCAAACAGTACGTATCTAAACACACCTATTAGCCAGCTGGAACAGAGTAATGGTCTGACTAGGCCATAAATTCAAATTGCTAACCTACTCAATACTGACTATCACATAAGGTGTGTAACTGATATTGACTTGTTGTGAGTGGAGTGGTGATTGTGTCCGGCAGCTCTGATTGGTTAAACACTCATTTGCTGTACATGATAAACAGCTGCTAATGCAAAGTGACAGACCCACAAGCACCACTTGACATGCATCCTATTCAAACCTAATGGGGACAATGAGCTCATCAGTGATTGCATCAGGTAATGACTCATTTGGTAATGAACAGGCAAATGTCAAGTGCCTGGGAATTAAACAGAGGAAGGACTTCCCCTTGGTTAGCTGACAATGTTAATGATTACAGGAGCACACCTGTATACCACTAAGAGAATGCTCTCTGTTTAGTTACGGTATGACCAATGATTTATTGACAGAAAGTGTCAGCAACTAATAGACCTGCGGTATTCATAGACATTGAAATTGCTGGGATGGGACAACCACATCCCCTCACTTTGATTACAATTGTACAAATTCTATTTGGGTAAGAGAAAAAAAAAACTGTTTAATAAACATTTTAAAAATTACTTTGACTTTGAAGTGTGGATCATTGTGGACTTGGATTCCTTCAGTGATGTCCACATGCTGTGTAGTTGAGGTGATTTGCCTCGGACAAAATCTGTTAAAATCATATTAATAATTCCCGGATATTAACAATAAGTCTGTGACTTATGACCGTCACTCTGTTAAACTTCCAACAGGACTGAAACACAGAAGGGTGCCCTGACAACAGCATTCAGAACAGCAGCATAACATAAATGTATGTATGAGTGATTCCATAAAGACATTCCATAAAACATTAACTTTATCACAGCATTAACATGGGCGCTGAAACAGGTAAGGACATTCAATCAGTGTTAGCAGTGAGCAGCACTCTGTGTTGCTGGAGCCTCGAAGGTTGCTGTTGAGATCGGTTGTTTTGTGATGCTGGGTAGAGGGAGAGAGAGAGCAGAGCATGTGTCCCATATAGATAACCAGGCTATTTAATGCTGCCTGTCTACAGCCTGTGCAATTTGCTGGACTGATCATGAAAAGCTGACCTGTCACCTTAATACTAACCACAGCCAAGGGTATTAAAGTGTGTTTAGATGTGAATGAGTACATTTGTATTTGTGTTTTCACTGTCTAAAGAAAATTAAAGATTTTATGGCACATTAAATCCCCATAGTGGTCTGGTGGTTGATTAATGAAAAGATCATGCAATGGAGAATCATTATTCATGGTCTATTTAAAATCGTGATTCACTCAAATAAATTAGAAAGTATTTTCCTCTTTCGATAAACAGCTGTAGTCCTATCTTAGGACAGAGTGGTACATTTAAATTTATCAGCCACCATGGGTACCCTAATCATTCGCAGCACTCTGTAGTAGGAATGACAACATGAGTAACATAGGAATTACAACCCCTACGTGGGAAGTGATACTGTTTGAGAATTGTCTGTTATTGAATCTCTGAACCAATTTTTTTGGGGAACATAATACAGAAAAAATGATGACATACAGTACTGGCCTGTTGAGGAGTGACGGACTCCATCCTAGCTGGAGGGGTGCTCTCATCTTATCTACGAACATATAGAGGGCTCGAACTCCCCTAGCTCCACAATGAGATAGGGTCCAGGCCAGGCAGCAGGCTGTTAGCCAGCCTGCCAGCTTAGTGGAGCCTGCCACTAGCACAGTCAGTGTAGTCAGCTCAGATATCCCCATTGAGACCGTGTCTGTGCCTCGACCTAGGTTGGGCAAAACTAAACATGATGGTGTTCGCCTTAGCAATCTCACTGGAATAAAGACCTCCTCCATTCCTGCCATTATTGAAAGAGAATGTGATACCTGCCATCTCAAAATAGGGCTACTTAATGTTAGATCCCTCACTTCCATGGCAGTTATAGTCAATGAACTAATGACTGATCATAATCTTGATGTGATTGGCCTGACTGAAACTCCACTCCAAAAGGCTTTCAGAGCCATCCTCGACTCAGTGGGTTTTGTCCAACATGTCTCCGGACCTACTCACTGCCACAGTCATACTCTGGACCTAGTTTTGTTCCATGGAATAAATGTTGTGGATCTTAATGTTCTTCCTCATAATCCTGGACTATTGGACCACCATTTTATTACGTTTGCAATCGCAACAAATAATCTGCTCAGACCCCAAACAAGGACCATCAAAAGTCGTGCTATAAATTCTCAGACAACACAAAGATTCCTTGATGCCCTTCCAGACTCCCTCTGCCTACCCAGGGACATCAGAGGACAAAAATCAGTTAACCACCTAACTGAGGAACTCAATTTAACCTTGCCCAATACCCTAGATGCAGTTGCATCCCTAAAAACTAAAAACATTTAAGAAGAAACTAGCTCCCAGGTATACAGAAAATACCCGAGCTCTGAAGCAAGCTTCCAGAAAATTGGAACGGAAATGGCGCCACACCAAACTGGAAGTCTTCCGACTAGCTTGGAAAGACAGTACCGTGCAGTATCGAAGAGCCCTCACTGCTGCTCGATCATCCTATTTTTCCAACTTAATTGAGGAAAATAAGAACAATCCAACATTTATTTTTGATTTTTGATCCCATTCCTCTCAAAAAATTTAGAAAAAGCTGTAGCACAGCAAATCACTGCCTTCCTGAAGACAAACAATGTATATGAAATGCTTCAGTCTGGTTTTAGACCCCATCATAGCACTGAGACTGCACTTGTGAAGGTGGTAAATTACCTTTTAATGGCATCAGACCGAGGCTCTGCATCTGTCCTCGTGCTCCTAGACCTTAGTGTTGCTTTTGATACCATCGATCACCACATTCTTTTGGAGAGATTGGAAACCCAAATTGGTCTACACGGACAAGTTCTGGCCTGGTTTAGATTTTATGTAACGGAAAGATACAGGTTGTCTCTGTGGATGGTTTGTCCTCTGACAAATCAACTGTAAATTTCGGTGTTCCTCAAGATTCTGTTTTAGGACCACTATTGATTTCACTATATATTTTACCTCTTGGGGATGTCGTTCAAAAACATAATGTTAACTTTCACTGCTATGTGGATGACACACAGCTGTACATTTCGATGAAACATGGTGAAGCCCCAAAATTGCCCTCGCTGGAAGCCTGTGTTTCAGACATAAGGAAGTGGATGGCTGCAAACGTTCTACTTTTAAACTCGGACAAAACAGAGATGCTTGTTCTAGGTCCCAAGAAACAGAGAGATCTTCTGTTGAATCTGACAATTAATCTTGATGGTTTTACAGTCGTCTCAAATAAAACTGTGAAGGACCTCGTCGTTACTTTATCTTTGTGGGCTATACTCGGCCTTGTCTCAGGATGGTAAGTTGGTGGTTGAAGATATCCCTCAAGTGGTGTGGGGGCTGTGCTTTGGCAAAGTGGGTGGGATTATATCCTGCCTGTTTGGCCCTGTCCGGGGGTATCATCGGATGGGGCCACAGTGTCTCCTGACCCCTCCTGTCTCAGCCTCCAGTATTTATGCTGCAGTAGTTTATGTGTCGGGGGGCTAGGGTTAGTCTGTTATATCTGGAGTATTTATCCTGTCTTATCCAGTGTCCTGTGTGAATTTAAGTATGCTCTCTCTAATTCTCTCTTTCTTTCTTTCTCTCTTCTTTCTTTCTCTCTCTCTCTCGGAGGACCTGAGCCCTAGGACTACCTGGCATGATGACTCATTGCTGTCCCCAGTCCACCTGGCCATGCTGCTGCTCCAGTTTCAACTGTTCTGCCTGCGGCTGTGGAACCCTGACCTGTTCACTGGACGTGCTACCTGTCCCAGACCTGCTGTTTTCAACTCTCTAGAGACTGCAGGAGCGGTAGAGATACTCTCAATGATCGGCTATGAAAAGCCAACTGACATTTACTCCTGAGGTGCTGACCTGTTGCACCCTCGACAACTACTGTGATTATTATTATTATTTAGAGAAGAGGACTGGCCACACCTCATACTGGCCACACCGCCTGGTTCTTCTCTAGGTTTCTTCCTAGATTTTGGCCTTTCAAGGGAGTTTTTCCTAGCCACCGTGCTACTACACCTGCATTGTTTGCTGTTTGGGGTTTTATGTACAGCACTTTGAGATATCAGCTGATGTAAGAAGGGCTATATAAATACATTTGATTTGATTTACTTTATTGATTGAGATAAGGTGAAGTAAAACCTCTGTTCTCTCAGTGAGAAAGTTGTGGATGCAGACGCAGTACTCCTTTAGGCTCGGATGGCGCTGGAATGGAGAACTGCTGTTTTACAGGCTCTTGACCAATTCAGCTATTTATTGTGTTGTTTTGTGCTGATTGTTACCTATGACCGAAAAGACCTTCTGGACATTAGAACAGCCATCACTCGATTTTGATGAAGATTTCTACTGCAATGAGTCGGTGGCGCAAGACATAGTGCTCATCACGGACTTGGCCCAAATCCAAAGACTCGGAAGAGAAAGAGACGGCGCAAGAGAGGCAGACAGAGGCCCTATTCTATTGTAGACTATCCTATAAACTGAAGAACTGTAATATCCTATGTTTCTCTGAGTCGTGGCTGAACAAGGACATGGATAATATACAGTGGGGAGAACAAATATTTGATACACTGCCGATTTTACAGGTTTTCCTACATACAAAGCATGTAGAGGTCTGTAATTTTTATCATAGGAACACGTCAACTGTGAGAGATGCAATCTAAAACAAAAATCACATTGTATGATATTTAAGTAATTAATTTGCATTTTATTGAATTACATAAGTATTTGATCACCTACCAACCAGTAAGAATTCCGGCTCTCACAGACCTGTTATTTTTTCTTTAAGTAGCCCTCCTGTTCTCCACTTATTACCTGTATTAACTGCACTTGTTTGAACTCGTTACCTGTATTAAAGACACCTGTTCACACACTCAATCAAACAGACTCCAACCACTCCACAATGGCCAAGACCAGACAGCTGTGTAAGGACATCAGGGATAAAATTGTAGACCTGCACAAGGCTGGGATGGGGCTACAGGACAATAGGCAAGCAGCTTGGTGAGAAGGCAACAACTGTTGGCGCAATTATTAGAAAATGGAAGAAGTTCAAGATGACGGTCAATCACCCTCGGTCTGGGGCTCCATGCAAGATCTCACCTCGTGGGGCATCAATGATCATGAGGAAGGTGAGGGATCAGCCCAGAACTACACGGCAGGACCTGGTCAATGATCTGAAGAGAGCTGGGACCACAGTCTCAAAGAAAACCATTAGTAACACACTACGCCGTCATGGATTAAGCCAGCGCATGTCCAGGCCCGTCTGAAGTTTGCCAATGACCATCTGGATGATCCAGAGGAGGAATGGGAGAAGATGAAGAGGATGCTAAGCTAAAGGACTGTTTTGCTAGCACAGACAGGAAGGAATATGTTCCATGAATCAACCGATGCCATCCAGGACCTCTATACCAGGCGGTGTCAGAGGAAGGCTCTAAAAATGATTAGACTCCAGCCACCAGTCATAGGCTGTTCTCTGTGATACTGCATGGGAAGCAGTATCGATGCAACAAGTCTGGAACCAACACAACGCTGAACAGTTTCTACTCCCAAGCCATAAGACTGCTAAATAGTTAGTTAAATAGTTAACAAAATAGCTACCCAGACTCTCTGCATTGACCATTTTTGCACTAACTTTTTTTTAGACTTATCACATAAGCTGCTGCTACTGTTGTCTAGTCACTTAGTCCTAGTTGTATGTACAGATCTTCCTCAATTACCTTGTACCCCTGCACAGCGACTTGGTAATGGTACCCTGTGTATTTTGCCAAGTTATCGGTGCTCATTGTGTATTTATTATTGTTTTTATTATTAAGTGTTATTACTTTTCTATGATTTATCTATTTTCTTTCTCTCTGCTTTGTTGGGAAGGGCCCGTAAGTAAGCATATCATTGTTAGTTTCCAGGTTGTTTACGAAGCATGTGACGAATAATACAATTTTAAAAGTATTTATTGCCACTGTGGTAAAATACAATAATTCCACACAGGGAGAATTTGTAATTCCTCCCTTGGTAAAATAAAACAATACAGGGAACACCAATGGTGAAGACAGTAATATAAAAAAGCCTCCATTTGATCATCTTAAAATAGAACTGGTCCTCAATGGGTGTGTTCATGTTCAAACAGAGGCAATAATGCATTCACAAGATCTTATCATCACCACTTATCATCCCCCTCCACTTCCTACATCTACTTATCTTGCAGACTGATTCACCATCTTGTTTCGTCTCAAAATATTATAGCAATATCAGTTTTAGGAACAACTAATGCTTGCCCTTTTTTACGATATGCTAGTCCAGGTGTAAAACAGTCTTTAACCTTTCCAACTCTAGAGGGGAATTTCCCCGACTATTGAATCATATCACATGCACTGAAGCTAATATCTGCTCCACCGTGCTTATGAATCAGTGCCTACACCCCATTATGGTTCCAATGATTTTAGTGTGCAGAGCTCCAATGTTAAATAATGGATGACACAATGCAGGCAGTTGTAATATATTTGTATGGCTTTTAGCCTTACCCTACATGGTACCTCTGTTTTAAAAGACAATTCAACCCAAATTCAACCCAACCCAACCCAGTGCACTCTTTGATAAAAAGGGTTCCTGCCTGTCGCCCTCCTATCCTCTCCAGCAGACGGTGTTCCTGCCTGTCGCCCTCCTATCCTCTCCAGCAGACGGTGTTCCTGCCTGCCGCCCTCCTATCCTCTCCAGCAGACTGTGTACCTGCATGCCACCCTACCCTCCTCTCCAGCCTCCTGTTCTCACTCTGCTCTGTTTATCCTCGGCTTGTCGATAGAAGACATCCAAACAGCAGGATGCAAATGAACATTGAAGTCATTATCTGAGTGTGGTATTGAGCCAGAAAGCCATACCATAGTCTAGAGATGGGAGCAGCAAGGGGCAGGGTAGAGAGAGTGAGACAGAGAGAGATAGAGAGAGAGAGTACTGAAGGTGAAAAGGAAAGAGGAGAGAGATGGACACCAGGCAAAATTGGAAGGTGCAGTGATAATAGGGGTTACAGACAAAGGTTGGCAAAAATAAGAAAAGAGCTTTGAGTGCTGGCTTGTCAGGGTGCCAAAAGTGGATGAGTGGATAAGGTGGGGTAAGGACAAATATGAGGGAAAAGAAGTGGAAGGACATGAGAGGTCAAGGAAACAAGTGGAGTATGGGGGAACGGGCTGACGATCAAGAGGGTACTCCAGTGAATTAGCTGATAGGAGCAAGGCCTTGAGATAGAACATAAAACCTGTACACAACCCCAGAGTGTCTGGCTGGCTGGCTGGCTGGGACCATAGAAAAGGGCTCAGATGGAATGTTGTGGTTCACTCATCCACTTTTGACATAATAAATGGTGTCGGAAGAAATGGCAGCCGTTTTACGGGCGCCTAACCAATTGTGCTATTATGTGGGTTTTTTTGCGTAAATTGTAATTGTAATTTCTATCAGCTTTGTTAATGTGCAGCCATAGGAAAAAAACTCTAGACCACCTTTACACCAAACACAGTGACGCATACAAAGCTCTCCCTCGCCCCCCATTTGGCAAATCTGACCATAATTCCATTCTCCTGATTCCTGCTTACAAGCAAAAACTAAAGCAGGAAGCACCAGTGACTCGGTCCACAATAAAGAAGTGGTTAGATGACGCAGATGCTAAACTACAGGACTGTTTTGCTAGCACAGATATGTTCCGGGATTCCTCCAATGGCATTGAGGAGTACACCACATCAGTCACTGGCTTCATCAATAAGTGCATCTATGACGTCGTCCCCACAGTGACTGTACGTACACACCCACAGAAACAATGGATTACAGAAAACATCCGCACTGAGCTAAAGGGTAGAGCTGCCGCCTTCAAGGAGCGGGACTCTAACCCGGATGCTTAAAATAAATCCCGCTATGCCCTCAGACGAACCATCAAACAGGCAAAGCGTCAATACAGGACTAATTGAATTGAATTGAATCGTCCTACACTGGCTCCGATGCTCGTTGGATGTGGCAGGGCCTGAAAACTATTACAGACTACAAAGGGAAGCACAGCCGCGAGCTGCCCAGTGACACGAGCCTACCAGACTAGCTAAATCACTTCTTTGCTTGCTTCGAGGCAATCAACACTGAGGCATGCATGAGAGCATCAGCTGTTCTGGACAACTGTGTGAACACGCTCTCCATAGCTGATGTGAGTAAGACCTTTAAACAGCTCAACATTCACAAGGCCACTGGGCCAGACGGATTACCAGGACAGATGCTCTGGGCATGTGCACACCAACTGGCAAGTGTCTTCACTGACATTTTCAACATGTCCCTTATTGAGTCTGTAATACCAACATGTTTCAAGCAGACCACCATAGTCCCTGTGCCCAAGAGCACTAAGGTAACCTGCCTTAATGACTACAGACCCATAGCACTCATGTCCATAGCCATGAAGTGCTTTGAAGGGCTGCTCAAGGCTCAAATTAACACCATTATGCCAGAAACCCTAGACCCACTACAATTTGCGTACCACTCAAACGGATCCACAGATGATGCAATCTCTATTGCACTCCACACTGCCCTTTCCTACCTGGACAAAAGGAACACCTATGTGAGAATGCTATTCATTGACTACAGCTCAACGTTCAACACCATAGTGCCCTCAAAGCTCATCACTAAGCTAAGGACCCGGGGACTAAACACCTCCCTCTGCAACTGGAACCTGGACTATCTGACGTGCCGCCCCCAGGTGGTAAGGGTAGTTAACAACACATCTGCCACGCTGATCCTCAACACTGGAGCCCCTCAGCGGTGCGTGCTCAGTCCCCTCCTGTACTCCCTGTTTACTCATGACTGCGTGGCCATGCACGACTCCAACACCATGATTACGTTTGTAGACGACACAACATTCAGATCACCTGATCACCGACAACGACGAGACAGCCTATAGGGAGGAGGTCAGAGACCTGGCAGTGTGGTGCCAGAATAAAAACATATCCCTCAACGTAATCAAAACAAAGGAGATGATTGTGGACTACAGGAAAAGGAGTGTGTGTACGGCCCAGTACATTACTGGGGCTAAGCTGCCAACCATCCAGGACCTCTCTATACCAAGCGGTGTCAGAGGAAGGCCCTAAAAATTGTAAAAGACCCAGCCACCCCAGTCATAGACTGTTTTCTCTGCTACCACATGGCAAGCGGTACAGGTGGGCCAAGTCTAGGACCAACAGGCTTCTCAACAGCTTTTACCCCCAAGCAATAAGACTCCTGAACAGCTAATCAAATGGCTACCCGGACAATGCATTGTGTCCCTTTTACGCTGCTGCTACTCTCTGTTTATCATCTATGCATAGTCACTTTATCTAATCCTACATGTACAGTGGGGCAAAAAAAGTATTTAGTCAGCCACCAATTGTGCAAGTTCTCCCACTTAAAAAGATGAGAGAGGCCTGTAATTGTCATCATAGGTACACTTCAACTATGACAGACAAAATGAGAAGAAAAATCCAGAAAATCACATTGTAGGATTTTTAATGAATGTATTTTCAAATTATGGTGGAAATAAGTATTTGGCCACCTACAAACAAGCAAGATTTCTGGCTCTCACAGACCTGTAACTTCTTCTTTAAGAGGCTCCTCTGTCCTCCACTCGTTACCTGTATTAATGGCACCTGTTTGAACTTGTTATCAGTATAAAAGACACCTGTCCACAATCTCAAACAGTCACACTCCGAACTCCACTATGGCCAAGACCAAAGAGCTGTCAAAGGACACCAGAAAAAAAATTGTAGACTTGCATCAGGCTGGGAAGACTGAATCTGCAATAGGTAAGCAGCTTGGTTTGAAGAAATCAACTGTGGGAGCAATTATTAGGAAATGGAAGACATACAAGACCACTGATAATCTCCCTCGATCTGGGGTTCCACGCAAGATCTCACCCCGTGGGGTCAAAATGATCACGAGAACGGTGAGCAAAAATTCCAGAACCACACGGGGGGACCTAGTGAATGACCTGCAGAGAGCTGGGACCCAAGTAACAAAGCCTACCATCAGTAACACACTACGCCGCCAGGGACTCACATCCTGCAGTGCCAGACGTGTCTCCCTGCTTAAGCCAGTACATGTCCAGGCCCGTCTGAAGTTTGCTAGAGAGCATTTGGATGATCCAGAAGAAGATTGGGAGAATGTCACATGGTCAGATGAAACCAAAGTAAAAACTCAACTCGTCCTGTTTGGAGGACAAAGAATGCTGAGTTGCATCCAAAGAACACCATACCTACTGTGAAGCATGGGGGTGGAAACATCATGCTTTGTGGATGTTTTTCTGCAAAGGGACCAGGACGACTGATCCGTGTAAAGGAAAGAATGAATGGGACCATGTATCGTGAGATTTTGAGTGAAAACCTCCTTCCATCAGCAAGGGCATTGAAGATGAAACATGGCTGGGTCTTTCAGCATGACAATGATCCCAAACACACCGCCGGGCAACGAAGGAGTGGCTTCGTAAGAAGCATTTCAAGGTCCTGGAGTGGCCTAGCCAGTCTCCAGATCTCAACCCCATAGAAAATCTTTGGAGGGAGTTGAAAGTCCGTGTTGCCCAGCAACAGCCCCAAAACATCACTGCTCTAGAGGAGATCTGCATGGAGGAATGGGCCAAAATACCAGCAACAGTGTGTGAAAACCTTGTGAAGACTTACAGAAAACGTTTGACCTCTGTCATTACCAACAAAGGGTATATAACAAAGTATTGAGATAAACTTTTGTTATTGACCAAATACTTATTTTCCACCATAATGTGCAAATAAATTCGTTAAAAATCCTACAATGTGATTTTCTGGATTATTTTCCTCATTTTGTCTGTCATAGTTGAAGTGTACCTATGATGAAAATTACAGGCCTCTCTCATCTTTTTAAGTGGGAGAACTTGCACAATTGGTGGCTGACTAAATACTTTTTTGCCCCACTGTACATATTACCTCTAATATTGTTTACCTGATAACTATTTTTTACTTAAAAACTGCACTGTTGGTTAAGGGCTTGTAAGTAAGCAAGTAAGGTCTACTACACCTGTTGTATTCAGCACACGTGAAAAAATCGACTTTGATTTGATTTGTAAGCAGGAAGTACATTTTACATGCCCCTCTGCTATTTAGAGGAGTCAGTGTGCCATGGGATCTGAATGTCCTGGATGTACATAATGTAGACAATGTGTACAATAATTACTCATAGCGGTTTAAGCAAATATTCTGATGTGGATTACAGAAAGTCATTAGGCAAGAATAATAATAACAATGACTTTTATCTTTGCACGGCACTTAAAGCATTCTCTATAAAATGGAAAACAAGGAAAATCCCCAAATAATGTTCAAGATTGGCACCATTTAATTACTTATAATTAGATGTAGCTAATCTTCCATTTTCATTTTGAGTTTGGGATGAACTGGCCCTTTAAGAAATAACCTTATGAAGAGATATTCTGTTAATTATAGGTAAATTAAACCTGATGGACCAGAGACTCTGGGTTCGAGCCCAGGCTCTGTCGCAGCCGGCCGCGACCGGGAGGTCCATGTGGCGACGCACATTTGGCCTAGCGTCGTCCGGGTTAGGGAGGGTTTGGCCGGTAGGGATATCCTTGTCTCATCGCGCACTAGCGACTCCAGTGGCAGGCCGGCGCAGTGCACGCTGACCAGGTCGCTAGGGGCACGGTGTTTCCTCCGACACATTGGTGTGGCTGGCTTCTGGGTTGGATGCTCGCTGTGTTAAGAAGCAGTGCGGCTTGGTTGGGTTGTGTTTCGGAGGACGCTTGACTCTCGAACTTCGTCTCTGCCGAGCCCGTACGGGAGTTGTAGCGATGAGACAAGATAGTAACTACTAAAAACAATTGGATACTACGAAATTGGGGTGAAAAAAGGGGTAAAAAAATAAATAATAATAAATTAAACCTGATGGACTTGATACTAAACAGAGGTCAGTAGGCTATATTGTAAAAACAATGAACATCACAATCAGAATCACAGAAAGATTGTCTGCGAGTGGCCCATCAAGGAAGATGTCAAAGAGAGAATACAGAGAGGATCCTTGGCTGGTTGTGTAGAGCCAGATTGAGCAGATATGCGTCCATTTGTGATGACTAAGGCAGAGAAAGGCATTAGATCGTTATCAACAGTATCTAATCTAAACTGATTTAAGAAGGAGAGGAAGGGCAATTCAACTCAATGTTCACTGCAAATAGAGTGGCTACACTTGGACTGCTGCTAGTCTTTGTCAACCTTTGTGGTTGTTTAATTTAGACTAAATATTTTAGCTAATGCTCTTTTCCTAGTTTTCTACAATCTATTTAAAAATAGACAGAGGATATTGGTCTATCCAAATTTTTCAAGTACCCTTGATTTTTGAAAGTTGCTAATTTTTCTGTTGCTAATTTTTGCTCACATTTCTCTAGCTTTATGGCCTAAATATGGTAGTTGCCTAATATTTGTTTGTACTGTACAGTATATGCAATGAACAAGACATTTCGTACACAAAAGTAATTTTTCTTTAGATGAATGATCACGGTTGGCCCATTCAATTTACTTAGGCTTAGTTGCTGGTGCAGTGAAATCCAATTATCATAACCTCAACCAACAATATACTGTGCAATTTATCTCCTTAAAAAACACTGTTAATTCTCTCCTCTGGGTGGCCAATCGGTTCTGCCCTGTGCCCTACAGTAGCTCAATCTTAAGGGGTAATGATATTAATGTAAGATTCTGTACATGTTTAAACATACATTTGGCCTCTGGTTATGTATGAACTGTCTGAGTGCAGGACTTGGCTGGTTAATGGGATGGGAGGTAAATATTACCCCAGAGAAGAGGTTTCTCTGCAGCATCTGGTTTCTCTAAGAGTAGAATAAAAATGCTATACTACTAGAAGCTACATTGAAATATGCATCTCCCTACAGCCTGGGGCACGGGGAGAAATAAAGAACACAATTAAAAAACAGAGGTTCACTCTATCTCCCCTCCCTCGCATTACTCCACCATGCAATCTAATTCCCGAGCCTATAACTTAAATTCAATCCAGTGTACCTCGACAAAGCATGTGCACGATACAAAAGGCAACAGTGACAGATCCACAATGAATTGCAATGAACACATCACTGTGCAGGAATGCACGTCTGCTATACACTTTGGGGGCTTATTTGTTTGTCTAAATATAGCCACGTCCATGCAGAGAGGGTTAATGCAATGAACACAAGGATCGCCATCAAATGGGGGGACATTGCAAATAATGTCTCTGGCATTTGTAAATCTACTACAGAAAAATACCTCTTAAAGATACCTCTCGGGCAGATATCTAGAGAGCGTATTGAGTCACCCCATTAACACTCTAGTAATGCTAAAGAATTAAAGAATGACTCGTTCAAAGTAAGTCCGCATGAACATTTAGAAAGTCTTATTATAACCATTATACTGTAATTCTACGCATGATCAACTACTAACACAATAAAAACACCATTCTATAGGCCGACTATAGGTTCTGGAAAAAGCCTGTATTATATCAGACTACCAGAATAACATACTGTAGACATTATTCTGTCATTATTCTGTCCCTCTGTGAGGGAATTGCATTTAAATCAAGTCTCCCTAACAGCAGATTGCTCAAGTAAAACTAAAAATGACCAACCATAACTCTTATCATCAGGTATTATGCTTATACATTACTGTAAAAATGATGTTAATGCACAATGTTTATGCCATGTAGTAATGATTCAACAAACAGTCACTCAATTCCAAAGGACCTCAGTTTCAGACTATAGAAACAGATCACATTCACAATATAGCTTCTGTACATGATTTCTTTAGCTTTAATTTTGCTAACATCTACAGTTGAAGTCGGAGGTTTACATACACTTAGGTTGGAGTCTCCACTCCACAAATTTCTTATAAACAAACATATTGTTTTGGCAAATCAGTTAGGACATCTCCTTTGTGGAGTAATTTTTCCAACAATTGTTTACAGACAGATTATTTCACTTAAAATTCACTGTATCACAATTCCAGTGGGAATTGAAGTTTACATATACTAACTTGACTGTGCCTTTAAACAGCTTGGAAAAATGACATAATTTGAGTCAATTGGAGGTGTACCTGTGGAAGTATTTCAAGGCCTACCTTCAAAATCAGTGCTTCTTTGCCTGACATCATGGGAAAATCAAAATAAATCAGCCAAGACCTCAGAAAAATAATTCTAGACCTCCACAAGTCTGGTTCATCCTTGGGAGCAATTTCCAAATGCCTGAAGGTACCACGTTCATCAATACAAACAATAGTATGCAAGTATAAACACGATGGGACCACACAGCCGTCATACTGCTCATGAAGGAGACGCGTTGTGTCTCCTAGAGGTGAAAGTACTTTGGTGTGAAAAGTGCAAATCAATCCCAAAACAACAGCAAACGACCTTGTGAAGATGCTGGAGGAAACAGGTACAAATGTATCTATATCCACAGTAAAACAAGTCCTATATTGACATAACCTGAAAGGCCGCTCAGCAAGGAAGAAGCCACTGCTCCAAAAACATCATAAAAAAGCCAGGCTGCGGTTTGCAACTGCACATGGGGACAAAGATCGCACTTTGTGGAGAAATGTCCTCTGGTCTGATGAAACAAAAATAGAACTGTTTGGCCATAATGACCATCGTTATGTTTGGAGGAAAAAGGGAGAGGCTTGTAGCCGAACAACACCATCCCAACCGTGGCCGCATCATGTTGTGGGGGTGCTTTGCTGCAGGAGGGACTGGTGCACTTCACAAAATAGATGGCATCATGAGGCAGGACAATTATGTGGATATATTGAAGCAACATCTCAAGACATCAGTCATGAAGTTAAAGCTTGGTCGCAAATGGGTCTTGCAAATGGACAATGACCCCAAGCATACTTCCAAAGTTGTGGCAAAATGGCTTAAGGACAACAAAGTCAAGGTATTGGAGTGGCCATCACAAAGCCCTGACCTCAATCCTATAGAAAATTTGTGGGCAGAACTGAAAAAGCGTGTGTGAGCAAGGAGGCCTACAAACCTGACTCAGTTACACCAGCTCTGTCAGGAGGAATGGGCCAAAATTCACCAACGTATTGTGGGAAGCTTGTGGAAGGCTACCCGAAATGTTTGACCCAAGTTAAACAATTTAAAGGCAATGTTACCAAATACTAACTGAGTGTATGTAAACTTCTGACTCACTGGGAATGTGATGAAAGAATTAAAAGGATGAATGAATCATTCTCTCTACTATTATTCTGACATTTCACATTCTTAAATTAAAGTGGTGATCCTAACTGACCTAAAACAGGTGATTTTACTAGGATTAAATGTCAGGAATTTTGAAAAACTGAGTTTAAATGTAGTTGGCTAAGGTGTATGTAAACTTCCAACATCAACTGTATGTCATTTTTTTGTACTTTTCAGTACCACATACAGTCGATAAAATAACCTAACAATGCAAGCATAGCTTCTCCCCTTCCAACAATTCATCAAAACAGTGTAATATTCTGCAATTACTTATTGATGAGAAGCATATAAAAGTTGCAGGAGGAAGGATTGGTATTTCGTGTTCCTCTGCTAGTCCCTGATATTTAATTGTTTACACCACCTGCCTTCCCCTTCCTTCAACAATCCTGTAGCATGCAGCTAAAATAGAGCAGCATCCTCATACACACCCTAGTGAGACATGAAGTAGCGAGACATGAGAGCCCTGTGCAACGAAGCTGCTTGTGGATCGTTACTCAACATGTTCACTCCATTCTGCTTCACTGACTTAAATATATATATATTTTTATTACAGTATAAACATCAACTTCGTTCACATGTTTAATGGCTTTGATGTGCTCATCTAGGTGGTCTAAAACTTTAAAATGAAGGAGTAATAAAATGGTAATGGTGTGAAGCAGTTTAACCGTATAGGGGTACGAAACCTGCGAAAGGATTGTTGGAATGTCCATTGATTTATCAGAATCAATCAGTAAAATAAACTGTAAGGGGCTGTGGGCAGCAGAGCCTCCAAAATAATGTTTTTAACATAAATTAGTGTGTACCTGAATGAGACTAGATACAGTGAATGAGACTAGATACAGTGCCAGGGTATTAAGAAGTAAGTATTTCCAGACATGTTGTACTACTATTTCCCCCCTAACCTCTCAGTATGCTCCACCAGTCTCAGTGAAACCACTGCCCTGCCCAGCCTCAGTGCTGAGCCCAGCCCAGCCAAGCCTGGCAGGCTGGGTGTAATGGCAGCAAGCGGAGGTTCATCCCAGCGATCTTCTGTGATTATTGTTAGAAGTGACTGTTGACATACACTGAGTATACAAAACATTAGGAACACCTTCCTAATATTGCGTTGCACCCCCATTTGACCTCAGAACAGCCTCTATTCGTTGGGGCATGGACTACAAGGTGTTGAAAGTGTTCCACAGGCATGCTGGCCCATCTTGACTCCAATGCATCCCACAGTTGTGTAAAGTTGGCTAGATGTCCTTTGGGTGGTGGACCATTCTTGATACACACAGGAAACTCTTGAGTGTGAAAAACCCAGCAGCGTTGCAGTTCTTGACATAAACCAGCGTGCCTGGCACCTACTACCATACCCTTTCAATCTTTTGTCTTGCCCATTCACCCTCTGAATGCAATCCATGTCTCAATTGTCTCAAGGCTTAAAAGTCCATCTTTAACATGTCGCCTCCCCTTCAACTATACTGATTGAATTGGATTTAACAGGTGACATCAATAAGGGATCATAGCTTTCACCTGGATTCACCTGGTCAGTCTGTCATGGAAAGAGCAGGTGTTCTTAATGTTTTGTACACTCAGTGTAAATCCCAAACTTACTAACTGTGCATAAAAGGTGGTAATTGGAGAGGCTGTGCTAAGAATGAATGTAAGGTATCAACACTCACAATGGAGTCCTTTGAACACTGCAAATTACATCATTTAAGGAGTAACCTAAAATGTAATTGCCATTTTGCCTCCACCGTACATGTGTAACGGATGTGATACGGCTAGCTTAGTTAGCGGTGTGCGCTAAATAGCGTTTCAATCAGTGACGTCACTTGCTCTGAGACCTTGAAGTAGTTGTTCCCCCTGCTCTGCAAGGGCCGCGGCTTTTGTGGAGCGATGGGTAACGATGCTTCGAGGGTGACTGTTGATGTGTGCAGAAGGTCCCTGGTTCGCGCCCGGGTATGGGCGAGGGGACGGTCTAAACTTATACTGTTACACATGTTCAATTACTCATTTTCCAAACAAACCAGCCGCATTTAGTCCCACAGAGTGTGTTTGTTGCCCAGAAATAAAGATCACCTGGGCAACAAACAAATATTGTACAGTAAGTTACATGATTTCATGTACAAGACTACAATAGGCATCTTAAACGACTGTATCTAAGGATTAAAGCAAGTTGAGATTCTGTACGGAGATATAAATAAATGTTATTCAAATACAGTTGCACTGGTTATTAGTTAGTTAATAAGCATACAAAATAGTGGAAATTGCAGATTTTTCTTTAAAATGACAAACGCATATAGCATACATAAAAGCTTCATAAGCACTACATAAATGCTTCACACATCTATAAGCGTATGTTATACTCAATAAATGGTGTATAAACATACATAGTATGTTATGTCACATTTGGCAATTCACCCAACAGTGGGAATGGTTGTCACCCTTTATACTGTACACCATTTATAGAGGATGGCATAGGCTTATAGATGATTTGTGAAGCCTTTATGTATGCTATATAAAGCCTTTATAAGTTGTGCTTCTTTAAAAGTGGGACCGAAAAGGGACTTAAAGGCACGGCAAAACTGAGATTTACGCAACAAGAAGACATCTGGGAGATTATGAAGAAATGATCAGAAGATAGATAGGAGTTACAGAATACACAAGATCAAGCGCACACATTTTGAAAGTCATATGTCATTGACAAGCTACAGTAAAAGTGATTTATTGATGACTAGAGCTGTAAACAGATGGCTTCCACAACATGTGAACAATATCAGAAAAAAAGGGATTGATAGACCTAACAACCAAAATGGGCAGATGTTTTTGAAAGTGGTGTCATGTGTTGTCACGGGACGTTTCCATGTGTCCCTAAACCTCTCCAAAGTGGCGTAAATTAGATAATTCCAGTGCTTTTACATATTTGCAATCCCTAAATGCTATTTGTTTAGTATAAAAACACAATTTCTACCATATCAACTTCACTCAAACATTGTGGTGGTGTTATGGGTTATCCAACGTACATTCAAGTGTCCTTTCAACCTCTCCAAAGTGTCAGAATGTAGTAATTGCACTGTTTTTACACGCTGGATGTGCCTAAAAGTTATTATTCACTATACAAACAACATTTCTACAACACCAGCCTCTCTCAAACATTGTGGTGGTGTCGGGGGACTTGCAGGGGATATCCAAGTGTGTTCTCAACCTCTCCAAAGTGCCTGAACGTTTAGCCTAGGCATATCCAATGTACTGGTCCCACATACAAATGAACTGTTTACAAAAACAATATTAAAGCAAAAGATATATATAAAAATGTAATATCAAACACAAACTTGGTTACACACCTGTCCTTCACTAAAAAAGGTGCAAAAATAGGAATTAGCTGAACTATTTACAAATGGCATTCATGTTGGTTTTACATCCCAGGTGTAGATGATTAGACTTCACTTTCAGCATAGCGTGTGCATGTCATGAAAGTCTTTGAAGCAGTCCCTCTTTGCCAGGAAACAAAAAGCGAACTTGCATTTTGGACAGAAGATCTGGAATTTCCCCCTTTCTTCCCCCTGTGTTTTGTGCAATGCTTGCAGTTCTTCCTTTTGTCTTTTGGAATATGTGTTAGATAGTGGTGCTCACCTTGAGTGGGGGTCTTGTGATGGTTGTGAGGTTGCTTTGGGCCCCCAATTCAGCCATTTCCAACACCAGCTCTTCTAAGAAGGCCAACTGGGTGAGAGGGGTTTGACTTTTGCTTTGGCCATGTGCTTGTGGAGAATAAAAGCATTTACTGTAGCGATGTCCACAAGGTGGTAAAAAAAGTATTATACCACTTCCTGGTCTTGTGGAGGACTGGTAGTAGCCTATCAGAGCATCAGATCAACATCCCCCATGCTGGCATTGTAGTCCTTCACATAAAAAGGAATGGGGACATTCTTCCTCACCCAATGGCATTTTTCACCCATGGTCGTTATTGAATGCCTTCTGCTGTGTGGTAAGTATGCTGTGTGGTAAGTAAAATTGTCCACAAAGAGCTTGTACACGCTGCCAAGTAAGGGAATGCCATCAGCTGCATTCCTAGTGGGTGTGATCTCCTTGCCTTCATAGATGAAAAAGTTCTACATGTGGGCAGAGGCTGAATTGGCTAGCACAAAGAGCTTGTAGCCCCATTTGGTCGGCCTATTTTTCATATATTGCTTCAAGCCAATTCAAGCCTTTGAGGCAACCATGCGCTCATCTATAGATAGATTTTGAGCAGACTGGAAGAAAGTTTTGCATGCCTCCATCATGTCATGATAATGGGGCTTGACTCTTGCAAGACGATCATACCCTGCAGTCCCCTTCTTCTGGTCATTCACCTGATCCTTTTGTGGATCACTCATGTGAAGAGTATGGTTAATGGCCAATAACCTGTTTTCACTCATGATGTAGGTGGGGAACTCGAACCGACAGAGTGGGGACTTGCTCCAGTTGTCAACTAGTCTTGATACCTTCACCAGTCTGATGTAAATCACCAAGGAAATGTAGTTGATCTTGTCACCCTGCTGCTTCTTGACCCATACATGTTAGTATTACAAATTAGTATTACCAGTACAGAAGTGGTAAAGTAGAGCTGAAACAGCTGTAATGTGGTGTATGTTTCATCACTAACCAACTGTTGGCCTTCAGGTTGTTTGAGTTTAAACCTAAATTGTTCTGGCTCCCCATCATCTTCAAGGACTGTATGCCACCAGTCCTTAGTTTCATCTCCCACTGTTGTGCTGCTTCCACTGTCTCTCCCTCTTCTCTGTTGAGGCCTAGATCTCCTCCCTGCCTCTGCACCTCCAGATGAACTTGCAGAGAGGGGAGTGGTGCCAGGGCCTGCAGTGAGAGTGATTGAAGAGGAGTGGGGCCTTTGTCGAATGGTGGATGTAAAACCATCAGATAGGGTGATTGACATAGCAGTGAGGGGTGAAGATCTTGACCGACTGGGTGCTTGCTGGGGAGGGGTGGCTCCAAAATGTCATCATCCAAATCCTCTGCATCCTCCGCTCTGTGGTGAATAAAATAAAGGGATATACTGTATTGTTGTAAGACACACAGAATTACAGTTTAAAACATTTCAAATTACATTACTGTAAAGTAAAAACACCAAGCCTAAACTTTATCAGTACAGTGACTCACATAGAAGGTGTGAAGCACACACACAATGCAAACACTTTGGAGACAAAGGCAGAGGTGAGAACCACAAATAAACAATGGCCATGAGAGTTTAGTGGCCTCTCCAAAGTTACAAGGATGAAACGTAGAACAGCAAACAGTGAACTAGTATGAAACATAGACAATAACTACTTTGTAATTATATAACATTGAAATGACTTGTTACATAGGCATATGTCAATTAAATCCAAAGCACAAAAAGCAGACAACTGAGAAAAAAACAAAATACATGTAGTAAATTAGCTACACAAAGTCATGAAAATAATTTACTTACAGATCTAAAAGAGGATCCAATCCTTCTAGAATGCAATCTTCGTCGGCCAAGTCGAATTCCTTGTTGTCCAAATCGCTCCCCTGATCTGAGTCGGACTCCAGTATTTTATTCAAAGCTTCTATGTTGGTATAATTATTCATAACTACCTTCTTTTTAGGTTCCTGTTCAATATTCTTAGCTTTTACCTTTCTTTTCCACCTTGAGAAGCCATCTTTTATGCTAAAGTGATGAAATTAAAGCGATGAAATCTGTTTACAATGTCATGTAGCGTGCTCGGTGTGTCTTGTCTCTGAGCCAGGTAACAATAGGTAGCAAAAGGTAGCATTACGCATAAAAGGTTCTAGGCCTTTGTCCCACCCAGGTCAACTGCATATCCTGTAAAGGTTATCTCATTGGCTACAAGACTGTCAAGGTTACATAGTAGCCAATCCCCTGTGTAATGGATGCGCGTAAGCAGGACACATCATATTTTTGATGCTCATAGATATAGTCACTCAGTGGACATCCAATGTTGCCATTAAGTCATAAATCATCAGATAACATGGCAATAGGCTAGATAGGCTTTGTTCCTACCAACCTAAGGATTAATTTTATACCGCCATGTAGCTATAGCTCAAACACAGACCAAATCGAAGCTTACCATGTGGGCTGTTCAGATGTTTTCAGAAGATGGGCAAGGACTCTGCTGTCCTAGCTTCAGGAGGAAGTTGGTTCCACCATTGGGGTACCAGGACAGAGAAGAGCTTGGACTGGGCTGAGTGGGGGAGGGAGGGCCAAGATACCTTAGGAGGCAAAATGGAGTGCTCAGGTTGGGTGTAGGGTTTGAGCATAGCCTGAAGGTAAGGAGGGGCAGTTCCTCTTGCTGTTCTGTAGGTAAGCACCATGGTCTTGCAGTGGATGCAAGCTTCGATTGGAAGCCAGTGGAGTGTGTGGAGGAGCGGAGTGACATGAACACCAGGCAGGCTGCAGCGTTTTGGATAAGTTGCAGGGGTTTGATGGCACAAGAGGGGAGACTGCCAACCGCAAGATGCAGTAGTCCAGACAGGAGAGGACAACTGCCTGGATTAGGATATGCGCCGCTTCCTGTGTGAGGTAGAGTCGTACTCGACGGATGTTTGCAGAGAACGACAGGGTGTTGTCCATGGTCACGCCAAGGTTCTTTGCCCCCTGGGATGGTGACAATGAGGAGCGGGTAGGCCTTCCCCGGGAGGAAGAGCAGTTCCGTCTTGTTGAGCTTGAGCTTGAGATGGTGGGCCGACATTCAAGTTGAGATATCTGCCAGGCACGCAGAGATGCGTGTTGCCACCTGGGTGTCAGAAGGGGGGAAGGAGAAAAGGAGTTGAGTGTCATCCGCATAGCAATGATTGGAGAGACCATGTGAGGATACGGAGCAGAGTGACTTGGTGTATAGAGAGAAGAGGAGAGGGCCTAGAACTGAGCCCTGTGGGACACCAGTAGTGGGAGTATGTAGTGCAGACACAGATCCTCTCCATGTCACCAGGTAGGAGCGGCCTGCCAGGTAGGATGCAATCCAAGAGTGTGCATAGCCTGAGACGCCCAGCCCTGAGAGGGCGGAGAGGAGGATCTGATGGTTCACGGTGTTGAAGGCAGTGGATAGATCAAGAAGGATAAGAACAGTGGAGAGAGAGTCAGCTTTGGCAGTTCGGAGAGCCTCTGTGACACAGAGAAGTGCAGTCTCGGTTGAATGACCCGTCTTGAAGCCTGACTGGTTAGTGTCAAGAAGATCATTCTGAGAGAAATAACGAGAAAGTTGATCAGAGACAGCAAGCTCAAGTGTTTTGGAATGAAAAGAAAGAAGGGATAGTTTTTGACATCAGATGAGTCGAGTGTTGGTTTCTTGAGGAGGGGAGCAACTCAGGCCATTTTGAAGTCAGAGGGGAAGCAGCCAGTGGCCAGGGATGAGTTGATGAGGGAAGTGAGGAATAGGAGAAGGTCTCCAGAGATGTAGGAGGGGATGGGGTTGAGCGATCAAACCTCACTAGTCGCAGGATTTCATCTGGAGAGAGAGGGGAGAAAGAAGTCAAAGCGCAGGGTATTTCTGTATGAGTGAGACCAGTGGACTCAATAGGCTGAGTGAATGAGTAGCAGATGTCTTCCACTTTTTTTTCAAAGTGGTTGACAAAGTTGTCTTCAGAGAGGGAGGAGGAAGGAAGAGGGTTGGAGAATTAAGGAGGGAGTAGAAGGTGGAAAATAACAAAATACCAGTGCTGTAGGCTACCTCACCTGTGAGAGTCAGATGGAGAAACACAGGAAGTAATCAGCACCTACGTCACAATGTTGTCCTTTTCTGCACTACACTGTTGTATGCAAGTAAGTTTGTCAAAGAGGATGCCTACTGTAACTGTTGAGAGATATGTCATAACATTCTCTGTTTCCTGTTTGGTTTGCGTGTAGAGAATTGTAAACAGTGTCTCAGACAGAGTCTGTTTGGTTAAATCAACATTGTCCAATAGCTGCAACGTGGGTTGGCAGTATCAGGCATGGTTTAAGGACTGCCAATGTCTTCATCTTATTTACATGAGCAGCAGCGGAAACTAGAGAGGATGATATATGGTGGATTGATCTTGGAAGAAATGTAAAAACATCATCCAATGTGCATATTTCAACTGCCAATTGAGTTACAACTTGACCAATGCCACTGTACTGGCTGCTACACATACTCTTCAATGTCCAGGTCATGGCATAAGTGTTGTATCTGTGTATGGTACTGTTGTAAATAGATGTGTACTTGCTTACATGTACTTGTTATCTGTGTAAGTGGATATGTGAGTCTGTGACTGAATGGGAGTGCATGCTGAGCGATGCAGAGCTGATCGATTTTCTTCCAGCATATTTGAGAGGAAGGCATCTTCTCGTTAATATGTTTACTGACTCTGTGGAAAAGGCGGGGGCAGGACAGGGAGGGAAACTTGCTCAGGCTATCAGGAACATATTTTGGGCAGTACAAAATCTGTTTAAAATGTGTTAACTTTTCACTGTCATCATAAGGAAAGGTTTTAAAGCTTTAAAATATAAACATTTTATCAAAACTTTGAATTCAAAATGGAACAAGTGGTATAATTTCCTTTGATAGATGTTTCTCAGAAGATATGCATTATACAGTATGATGTTTCAATGTAATTACTATGTAATGACTCAGAAAATACCTAGTAACGAAAAGGAAATACATATTTAGTCCCAAACGTACTTACTAGGAACCAAGCAAGTGTGTACTACATATTTAACTAGTAAATACAAACAACATGTAATTATTACATAGTATATTTTTTGTCTCAAAGGTTAATATTGAGAACCTTATAGTTAAGTACAAGGTACTTACTATGTAAATACCTAGTCACAACATACACTACTGTTCAAAAGTTTGAAGACACTTAGAAATGTCCTTGTTTTGAAAGAAAAGCATATTTTTTTGTCCATTAAAATAACATAAACTTGATCAGAAATACAGTGTGGACATTGTTAATGTATTAATGACTATTGTACATGGAAACGGCTGATGTTTTATGGAATATCTACATAGTTAAACAGAGGCCCATTAGAACAGCGCAGAACTGGCTCTAACAAGAATCGAAAGAGGAGTGGGAGGCCCCGGTGCACAACTGAGCAAGAGGACAGGTACATTAGAGTGTCTAGTTTGAGAAACAGACACCTCACAAAAGTTATTTCTGCTTTTCAGTCCTCAACTGGTAGCTTCATTAAATAGTACCCTCGAAACACCAGACTCAACGTCAACAGCGAAGAGGCAACTCTGGGATGCTGGCATTCTAGGCAGAGTTGCAAAGAAAAAGCCATATCTCAGACTGGCCAATAAAAAGAACGAATGCCATCGACTCGGAATTGCCTCTTCAATGTTGAGACTGGTGTTTTGTGGGTACTATTTAATGAAGCTGCCAGTTGAGGACTTGTGAAGCGTTTGTTTGTCAAACTAGACACTCTAATGTACTTATCCTCTTGCTCAGTTGTGCACCGGGGCCTCCCACTCCTCTCTCTATTCTGGTTATAGAGCTAGTTTGCACTGTTCTGTGAAGGGCGTATTACACAGCGCTGTATGAGATCTTCAATTTCTTGGAAATTTCTCGGATGGAATAGCCTTCATTTCTTAGAACAAGAATAGACTGACGAGTTTCAGAAGAAAGGTATTTGTTCCTGTCCATTTTGTGCCTGTAATCAAACCCACAAATGCTGATGCTCCAGATACTCAACTAGTCTAAAGAAGGCCAGTTTTATTGCTTCTTTAATCAGCACAACAGGTTTCAGCTATACATACTGTAATTGCAAAAGGGTTTTCTAATGATCAAAAAGCATTTTAAAATGATAAACTTGGATTAGCTAACACAACGTGTCATTGGAACACAGGAGTGATGGTTGCTGCTAATGGGCCTCTGTACGCCTATGTAGATATTCCATTAAAAATCAGCTGTTGTCATGCCCTGACCATAGAGAGCCCTTGTTTCTCTATGGTGTAGTAGGTCAGGGCGTGACTAGGGGGTATTCTAGTTTATAATTTCTATGTTGGTGTTTTGTATGATTCCCAATTAGAGGCAGCTGGTAATCATTCTCTCTAATTGGGGATCATATTTAAGTAGCTATTTTTCCCACCTGCGTTTGTGGGATATTGTTTTGTGTTTGTGCATGTGCACCACGTAGTCACGTTTAGTTGTTCGTTTATTGATATATTTAGTTTTGTTTAAGTTTCTCTTTGAATTAAATACATTGGGACAAAAAACTATTTAGTCAGCCACCAATTGTGCAAGTTCTCCCACTTAAAAAGATGAGAGAGGCCTGTAATTTTCATCATAGGTACACTTCAACTATGACAGACAAAATGAGAAAAAAAATCCAGAAAATCACATTGTAGGAGTTTTTTATGAATTGATTTGCAAATTATGGTGGAAAATAAGTATTTGGTCACCTACAAACAAGCAATATTTCTGGCTCTCACAGACCTGTAACTTCTTCTTTAAGAGGCTCCTCTGTCCTCCACTCGTTACCTGTATTAATGGCACCTGTTTGAACTTGTTATCAGTATAAAAGACACCTGTCCACAACCTCAAACAGTCAAACTCCACTATAGCAAAGGGTCTGAATGCTTATGTAAATAAGGTATTTCTGTTTTTCATTTTAAATCAATTTGCAAACATTTCTAAAAACCTGTTTTCTCTTTGTTATTATGGGGGATTGTGTGTAGATTGATGAGGAACATTTTTTATTCAATACATTTTCGAATAAGGCTGTAATGTAAAAAAAAATGTGGAAATAGTGTGGAAATAGTGAAGGGGTCTGAATACTGTAAGTAGAAACACGTTTGTAGCCATGTACAATCATGTAATCATACAAGCTAGCACAACAAGTAAAGTGAACTGCATTCATTTCTATGTGGAAACCTACCTGGATAGAGAAAATTAATTTGAATGGACGGATAATGTGAACATAGATCTATTAACTCTGGTAAAATAAACTCAATAACAACATGTAAATGTTCACATCATGATAGTCAATATACTGTATGTACTCACAAATGATGTCTCTTTAAAGGCTATAAAGAGAAGGATTGCTTTGGATTGTGGCAGACTTGTACAATCATGGGTAACATTTAAAAGTAGATAGCCTAGTGCAGTGGTTCCCAAACTTTTTATAGTCCCGTACCCCTTCAAACATTCAACCTCCAGCTGCGTACCACCTCTAGCACCAGAGTCAGCGAACTCTCAAATGTTGTTTTTTGCCATCATTGTTTCCAGTGGTTTGCAGAAGCGGATGTCTTCCTTAATTGACCGGACATATACCAGGAGCTGTGCCAGGCCTGCTGTAACGCATAGAATTCACTGGCTTGTATGAGAAGCAGTTGATGGGGTTAACTTTCAGTTGACTTTAACATTGCATCATTTCCGGTCACGACTTGCAGACTTGTTTTTGAGTTGCTGTGCGTTTTGTTGCCAACCTGTTTTGCTACCTGACAAATTTACGGTTTTTACTTTTTAATTACCGTTTATATTTTTGTTTTTTCCTACTCAACTTTTTCACTCCGGACGCTTTATCTGGACACGATTCGTCAGGACCTCCAACAGCCGAAGCTAAGTAGTAACATTAACATGATGCCTTCTAATTGCAGTCGCTGTACTCGCCTTACGGCGAGGATAGCTGTGCTACAAGCCCAGCTTCAGACGCAATCGCTAGGCAAGGGTAATTTCAGTGTAGGAAAGGATGAAACAGCGTCTGTGCCACCAGTAAGTACAGATAGTAGTATAAATCCCCTGGCACAGTCCCCGCAGCCGGACAACTTTCTCACGGTTTCTGGAAGGAAATGCTGTAGGAACGCTCAACCGGTGTCGCTCATTCAGCCGACAGAAACTTTCAACCGGTTTTCCCCATTAAGCAGCGGGTCGGAGTCAGAGGCCGAGTCTTCTCTGGTCTCTACACCTCCCGTTACGGGGTCTGAGACGCCGAAGCTTCCCACCATTAGCTCTGACAAATTGAAAACTCTAGTCATTGGCGACTCCATTACCCGCAGTATTAGACTTGAGAATCATCCAGCGATCATACACTGTTTACCGGGGGGCAGGGCTACCGACGTTAAGGCTAATCTGAAGATGGTGCTGGCTAAAGCTAAAACTGGCGAGTGTAGAGAGTATAGAGATATTGTTATCCACGTCGGCACCAACGATGTTAGGATGAAACAGTCAGAGATCACCAAGCGCAACATAGCTTCTGCGTGTAAATCAGCTAGAAAGATGTGTCGGCATCGAGTAATTGTCTCTGGCCCCCTCCCAGTTAGGGGGAGTGATGAGCTCTACAGCAGAGTCTCACAACTCAATCGCTGGTTGAAAACTGTTTTCTGCCCCTCCCAAAAGATAGAATTTGTAGATAATTGGCCCTCTTTCTGGGACTCACCCACAAACAGGACCAAGCCTGACCTGCTGAGGAGTGACGGACTCCATCCTAGCTGGAGGGGTGCTCTCATTTTATCTACCAACATAGACAGGGCTCTAACTCCTCTAGCTCCACAATGAAATAGGGTGCAGGCCAGGCAGCAGGCTGTTAGCCAGCCTGCCAGCATAGTGGAGTCTGCCACTAGCACAGTCAGTGTAGTCAGCTCAGCTATCACCATTGAGACCGTGTCTGTGCCTCGACCTAGGTTGGGCAAAACTAAACATGGCGGTGTTCGCCTTAGCAATCTCACTAGGATAAAGACCACCTCCATTCCTGTCATTATTGAAAGAGATCATGATACCTCACATCTCAAAATAGGGCTACTTAATGTTAGATCCCTTACTTCAAAGGCAATTATAGTCAATGAACTAATCACTGATCATAATCTTGATGTGATTGGCCTGACTGAAACATGGCTTAAGCCTGATGAATTTACTGTGTTAAATGAGGCCTCACCTCCTGGCTACACTAGTGACCATATCCCCCGTGCATCCCGCAAAGGCGGAGGTGTTGCTAACATTTACGATAGCAAATTTCAATTTACAAAAAAAAAAATGACGTTTTCGTCTTTTGAGCTTCTAGTCATGAAATCTATGCAGCCTACTCAATCACTTTTTATAGCTACTGTTTACAGGCCTCCTGGGCCATATACAGCGTTCCTCACTGAGTTCCCTGAATTCCTATCGGACCTTGTAGTCATAGCGGATAATATTCTAATCTTTGGTGACTTTAATATTCACATGGAAAAGTCCACAGACCCACTCCAAAAGGCTTTCGGAGCCATCATCGACTCAGTGGGTTTTGTCCAACATGTCTCTGGACCCACTCACTGTCACAGTCATACGCTGGACCTAGTTTTGTCCCATGGAATAAATGTTGTGGATCTTAATGTTTTTCCTCATAATCCTGGACTATCGGACCACCATTTTATTACGTTTGCAATTGCAACAAATAATCTGCTCAGACCCCAACCAAGGATCATCAAAAGTCGTGCTATAAATTCACAGACAACACAAAGATTCCTTGATGTCCTTCCAGACTCCTTCTGCCTACCCAAGGACGCCAGAGGACAAAAATCAGTTAACCACCTAACTGAGGAACTCAACTTAACCTTGCGCAATACCCTAGATGCAGTTGCACCCCTAAAAACTAAAAACATTTCTCATAAGAAACTAGCTCCCTGGTACACAGAAAATACCCGAGCTCTGAAGCAAGCTTCCAGAAAATTGGAACGGAAATGGCGCCACACCAAACTGGAAGTCTTCCGACTAGCTTGGAAAGACAGTACTGTGCAGTACCGAAGAGCCCTTACTGCTGCTCGATCATCCTATTTTTCTAACTTAATTGAGGAAAATAAGAACAATCCGAAATTCCTTTTTGATACTGTCGCAAAGCTAACTAAAAAGCAGCATTCCCCAAGAGAGGATGACTTTCACTTTAGCAGTGATAAATTCATGAACTTCTTTGAGGAAAAGATTATGATTATTAGAAAGCAAATTACGGACTCTTCCTTAAATCTGCGTATTCCTTCAAAGCTCAGTTGTCCTGAGTCTGCACAACTCTGCCAGGACCTAGGATCAAGAGAGACACTCAAGTGTTTTAGTACTATATCTCTTGACACAATGATGAAAATAATCATGGCCTCTAAACCTTCAAGCTGCATACTGGACCCTATTCCAACTAAACTACTGAAAGAGCTGCTTCCTGTGCTTGGCCCTCCTATGTTGAACATAATAAACGGCTCTCTATCCACCGGATGTGTACCAAACTCACTAAAAGTGGCAGTAATAAAGCCTCTCTTGAAAAAGCCAAACCTTGACCCAGAAAATATAAAAAACTATCGGCCTATATCGAATCTTCCATTCCTCTCAAAAATTTTAGAAAAGGCTGTTGCGCAACAACTCACTGCCTTCCTGAAGACAAACAATGTATACGAAATGCTTCAGTCTGGTTTTAGACCCCATCATAGCACTGAGACGGCACTTGTGAAGGTGGTAAATGACATTTTAATGGCATCGGACCGAGGCTCTGCATCTGTCCTCGTGCTCCTAGACCTTAGTGCTGCTTTTGATACCATCGATCACCACATTCTTTTGGAGAGATTGGAAACCCAAATTGGTCTACACGGACAAGTTCTGGCCTGGTTTAGATCTTATCTGTCGGAAAGATATCAGTTTGTCTCTGTGAATGGTCTGTCCTCTGACAAATCAACTGTAAATTTCGGTGTTCCTCAAGGTTCCGTTTTAGGACCACTATTGTTTTCACTATATATTTTACCTCTTGGGGATGTTATTCGAAAACATAATGTTAACTTTCACTGCTATGCGGATGACACACAGCTGTACATTTCAATTAAACATGGTGAAGCCCCAAAATTGCCCTTGCTAGAAGAATGTGTTTCAGACATAAGGAAGTGGATGGCTGCAAACTTTCTACTTTTAAACTCGGACAAAACAGAGATGCTTGTTCTAGGTCCCAAGAAACAAAGAGATCTTCTGTTGAATCTGACAATTAATCTTAATGGTTGTACAGTCGTCTCAAATAAAACTGTGAAGGACCTCGGCGTTACTCTGGACCCTGATCTCTCTTTTGAAGAACATATCAAGACCATTTCAAGGACAGCTTTTTTCCATCTACGTAACATTGCAAAAATCAGGAACTTTCTGTCCAAAAATGATGCAGAAAAATTAATCCATGCTTTTGTCACTTCCAGGTTAGACTACTGCAATGCTCTACTTTCCGGCTACCCGGATAAAGCACTAAATAAACTTCAGTTAGTGCTAAATACGGCTGCTAGAATCCTGACTAGAACCAACAAATTTGATCATATTACTCCAGTGCTAGCCTCTCTACACTGGCTTCCTGTCAAAGCAAGGGCTGATTTCAAGGTTTTACTGCTAACCTACAAAGCATTACATGGGCTTGCTCCTATCTATCTCTCTGATTTGGTCCTGCCGTACATACCTACACGTACGCTACGGTCACAAGACGCAGGCCTCCTAATTGTCCCTAGAATTTTTAAGCAAACAGCTGGAGGCAGGGCTTTCTCCTATAGAGCTCCATTTTTATGGAACGGTCTGCCTACCCATGTCAGAGACGCAAACTCGGTCTCAACCTTTAAGTCTCTACTGAAGACTCATCTCTTCAGTGGGTCATATGATTGAGTGTAGTCTGGCCCAGGAGTGGGAGGGTGAACGGAAAGGCTCTGGAGCAACGAACCACCCTTGCTGTCTCTGCCTGGCCGGTTCCCCTCTTTCCACTGGGATTCTCTGCCTCTAACCCTATTACAGGGGCTGAGTCACTGGCTTTACTGGGGCTCTCTCATGCCGTCCCTGGAGGAGGTGCGTCACCTGAGTGGGTTGAGTCACTGATGTGGTCATCCTGTCTGGGTTGGCGCCCCCCCCCCCCCCCCCCCCCTTAAGTTGTGCCGTGGCGGAGGTCTTTGTGGGCTATACTCAGCCTTGTCTCAGGATGGTAAGTTGGTGGTTGAAGATATCCCTCTAGTGGTGTGGGGGCTGTGCTTTGGCAAAGTGGGTGGGGTTATATCCTTCCTGTTTGGCCCTGTCCGGGGGTGTCCTCGGAGTGGGCCACAGTGTCTCCTGACCCCTCCTGTCTCAGCCTCCAGTATTTATGCTGCAGTAGTTTATGTGTCGGGGGGCTAGGGTCAGTTTGTTATATCTGGAGTACTTCTCCTGTCCTATTCGGTGTCCTGTGTGAATCTAAGTGTGCGTTCTCTAATTCTCTCCTTCTCTCTTTCTCTCTCTCGGAGGACCTGAGCCCTAGGACCATGCCCCAGGACTACCTGACATGATGACTCCTTGCTGTCCCCAGTCCACCTGGCTGTGCTGCTGCTCCAGTTTCAACTGTTCTGCCTTATTATTATTCGACCATGCTGATCATTTATGAACATTTGAACATCTTGGCCATGTTCTGTTATAATCTCCACCCGGCACAGCCAGAAGAGGACTGGCCATCCCACATATGCTCTCTCTAATTCTCTCTTTCTTTCTCTCTCTCGGAGGACCTGAGCCCTAGGACCATGCCCCAGGAATACCTGACATGATGACTCCTTGCTGTCCCCAGTCCACCTGACTGTGCTGCTGCTCCAGTTTCAACTGTTCTGCCTTATTATTATTCGACCATGCTGATAATTTATGAACATTTGAACATCTTGGCCATGTTCTGTTATAATCTCCACCCGGCACAGCCAGAAGAGGACTGGCCACCCCACATAGCCTGGTTCCTCTCTAGGTTTCTTCCTAGGTTTTGGCCTTTCTAGGGAGTTTTTCCTAGCCACCGTGCTTCTTCACCTGCATTGCTTGCTGTTTGGGGTTTTAGGCTGGGTTTCTGTACAGCACTTTGAGATATCAGCTGATGTACGAAGGGCTATATAAAATAAATTTGATTGATTTGATTAATTGTTTCAATACATCTCCTGCCATGGCACTGATGTATCGTGAAACAGTGTTGTTTGATGAAGGCATTGTCTGTATAGTTTTTTGGGCCTTTTCCTCCAGCATTTCCGAGCCATATCCGCGGCAGCAGGAAGAATTAAGTCCTCCACAAAAGTATGAGGCTTGCCTGTCCTAGCCACTCGGTAGCTCACCATATAAGACGCTTCTAGCACCTTCTTATTAATGGTATCTGTTGCTTTTATACATGTCTTACTACTCAAAAATCTTAATTCTCGCTAAAAAAAGTAATGTGCCTTGTTATTCAAATTGCCATGTTTTGTTTCTAAATGTCTGCGCAGGAGTAAAGGTTTCATAGAATTGTGAGATAGTACTTTTGCACATATAACACGCTGTGGCTGAGGAAAGGCACTACTCCCAGTATAAGTGAACCCCAAATCAATGTAGTTCTCATCATCTTTACGCCTCTTCGATGTCTGTTGTTCGGTGCTTTCCCGGATAAGGGGGCAGTAGCTCTTCGGCTGCATCAGATTCACAACTGTCAGTGTCCATGCTAGCTGGGCTAACAACAAATGTAGAATTACTGATGCTAGCATTGGATGTGCTCGTGGATGCAGAACAACTTGTTTCATCGACAGGTGCAGGTGTAGTACTGCTGGTAGTAGCAGTACTACCAGTAGACCTGGTATGTGTCTCTATGGATGCGGGCCTTACTTTTTTAACCATTTATAATTTTTTGAGCAAACGGAATGAGCAGCAGCTACATTTGGCTATATACGGACCGTTAGTGGAATTTTTGCGAGAGAGTAACGGTTAATGTGATTGGATGTTAATTAAATGACTAGGCTACCTGTATTTGACATTGTGTTGTTATTTCGCTGAACACTAGATGGTTTCATTTTATTTTTGGCAGTGAAACAAGGCTACTCAGGCGAGAAGAAAACCTCACCATATGTATAGCCCTGTTGGAAAATATAAATGGACTGTTCGAAAATGTGAAGACATTTTTATTTGTCTTCTAAAATACATATATTTTTATATTTAAAAAAAATGGTGAATCACATTTTTATTTGGCATACCCCCAATGGCATTTGAAAATACCTGGTCTAGTGTATTGCTACTGTAGCAACACTAACTAGTCATTTCTGGGTTAAGTAATTTTCTAAATTTATCATAGTTGAAAAGTGTCGATCACATAACTTGTAGTAATCATGGCCGAATACCGACCATGAACGCAGGGCACGTGCCCAGGCCCTGACCTTCAGGGGACCCCTATTGATTTTTTAAGTAATTCTCACTCAGATATCAATGGGTAGAATTTTAAAATTTTAGAAAATTTGCTTTAACGGTCCAATGCAGCTGTTTTATCTCAATATCAAACAATTAATGGTAACAATTAAGTACCTTACTCTGATTGTTTTTAATTAAAATTGTCAAAAAGAAACAAATAGCTTTTTAGCAAAGAGCAATTTCTCAAAGAAGAATTTTGGTAGGACTGTCTGGGAGTGGTCTGAGTGGGGAGGAGTAAACTGAAAAATTGCTGTTATTGGCAGAGAGGTTCGGAACTCTCATTCTTATTGGTCTATTAACTAACTAATTTACCGCATGGTGATGTCACTATGGAAGGCCAAAACTTCATCCCACCAAAACAAGCTGAAATTTCAGAAGGTCTTTTCAAACAGCTCTTACACTTAAAGGGCATTATCATCATTTTCACAATTTCACAGTATTATTCCAACCTCAGTGTGGAAATATCTATAAAACACAAGAAAATCTACTAAAAACTGCAACATTTTCTCTACTCTCCATGTCAAAATGTGTAGAATTGCAGGAAAGGAACTTTAAAACAATAAATATTCTCCCCACTGTCAAGAGGGGGGTCACTAAAATGTTTTGCTGCGAGGTGGGGGCGGGGGGCCCACCCCAAACAAATCACGCCCCAAAAGGTTAGAGTCCTGACTATGAAAGACTGCTTTTAAATTGTTCGTTTGACCTGCTGGCCACAATTAATTCTACAGCAGGATTAATGCACGCTTCTCCGGCTCAGTGGCTCCAGAGACATGCTCTGACCACCACCTGTCTATCATGTGCTCACAGAAAAAAGATCACGCTGCAGGCAGCATAGAGAAGGAAAAGACATGTTTAGAACTGATAAATGATTGCATGGTGCAAGAATGAATGCAATCAATTCATTATTGAATGTTATCGATGGACACAGCTTTGTAGAACCAAAACATACACAGCCTGTCTCTGCTTAACACTCGACCAAAAACAAATCTAGAGAACAAATCGTTTGGGTGGCTGCTGCAGTTAGCAAACGATAGCCTATTGGGCAAATCTCCCTCGAGCCAGTCAAGCAATTGCATTATGCCAAGAGTCATTCAAAATGGTAGGGATAAAAACACAGCAAAGAGAGGAAATAGAAAGCACAGTATGTGGGTATGTGCGGGTGTATTGTGATGGAAGGTTGGGTGTGTGTTTTGTGTTTGGAAAAGTGAGTGATAAAGGAAAATGGCTGCAAATGCCAGAGCCCATGTGTGTCTATGAGCAGGGGTTGTGACAGAGAGCTTTCCATTTTGTGCAAATAAAATACATTCAAAATATAGTTGATTTATTTATCCTATCATGATGGAACGGTCCCCAACCCTATACCCTAGAAACCCACCTGAACAACCCATACACAAAGTAGAAGTCCTTCTCTGTTTTATAGGCCTACCGCAAGTAGTCTATATGCAGCCAAGACAGAAGGATAAATGTGGTCAGAGATCCACTAGAGCAGCACCGCCCCCTCAAGATTCTGAGCCTGCCTGGCAGGGTTGGTCCTACAAAGCCAAAGCCCCCTGATGGGAGAGCATAATATACAAGGAAATTCTCAAAGCTGCTATTGAGAACCTTGACGACCTTGTACCTAGCCGGTGGTGATTCCGGTGGGGTGCCCCCACCCAGGTAGTGGCAGTGCTGGCAACACTAGCTGCAGTAACAAATGGGGAGGGGTCACACTCGGGCAATCAGAGAGGGGGGAAATTATTGTGGCTCTGGTGGCACAAAATAATCAAAGGTCTCACTGCACAGAGATGCTTGGGAGAATGGTCACAACAAGGGGACCAGCGTTTGTATGTTTCAGGGGAAGGGGGTGTATCGGAGCTCCACCAGCTAAGACTTGACATTGGTTAAATCAAATCTCCCCATTCTTGCTCAATATTGCATGCCTTCCCTAACAGTTGTATATGCATTCTCACATCAAGTCTTCTCTTGAGTTGGGCTCGGGGATGGAACAACTTTTGAACGTGGAGGAAGTGTGGGAAGTGTGTATGTGTGTGTGTGTGTGTGTGTGTGTGTGTGTGTGTGTGTGTGTGTGTGTGGGTGTGTGTGTGTGTGTGTATGTATGTATCCCACATCTGTTGCTATGGGGTGATGATGTTAGGGACAATATAGGATGAATGAAAATAAATGTTTTTGTAATGGCAATCCTGGTTATAGGTAACAAACCTGGTTAGAGGTAACAATCCTGGTTATAGGTAACAATCCTGGTTATAGGTAACAATCCTGGTTAGAGGTAACAATCCTGGTTATAGGTAACAATCCTTGTTATAGGTAACAATCCTGGTTAGAGGTAACAATCCTGGTTAGAGGTAACAATCCTGGTTAGAGGTAACAATCCTTCGCTTGAACTGCCTACATTATTACACATATTATTCGTTAATTCTGGAAATAAAGACATGCAAGATTTTTTATATACATTTTAATATATTTTATACATACATGTATATATATATTTTAAATAACTGTATATAATACAATTGAATTGAGGGAAAGGCTTTTGGCGGATGATCTGCTTCTGTTCTGTGAGTGGCACTGTGTGCTCTTTATGAAGAATGGGTCCCGGTCTCTCGGGGGCCCTGGGATCCGGGGGGACGGCGGGTGGTCTGTCGGTCACTGGGACGACAACCCAACTTCGGATGGGGGTAGGTTTTAGTGGGTGGAATAGTGGAGAACAATTAGAGGTTTACTTAGTAGCAATGCAAATATCATGGTACAGTTATATGGACACTCAATCATTATGGTACTTTTAAATGGTAAGTTTACAAACATATATTATGATAAATAGAATAGAAACTTGTATCTCATTATGCTAAATAGAATAGTGAAATAAGTATAGCCAGTTGTAATTGTAATGGCTTAGCAGATAATATGAAAATACGATCAGTATTTACCTGGCTAAAAGAGAAGGAATATAATATCTATTGTTTACAGGAAACTCCTTCAACTATTTTAGATGAAGTTGTATGGAAAATGGACTGGGGGAGTGAAATATACTTCTCCCATGGGCAAAGAAATTCAAAAGGGGTGATGATATTAATTAACAATAATTTTTATCTTAGTGTGCAAATTGTCCAAACAGATCCGGTAGGTAGAAATATGTTATTGGGCCCTACTAAACAGGCACATTTATCTATACGGTCCAATAATGATGATTCACGCTTCTTTGAAAGTATATTTAATAATTTATCAAACATACAAGCATTACACAACTATATTATTATGGTGGGAGATTATTCTATGGTTTTAAAATACCTCAATGGACCGTAAGGAAATTACACAAAAAATATCACCCTCGTGCACTTAAGGAAATCACGAACATCACAGGTATATTGGAACTAGTGGAACCTTAGCCAAATACATTTAAACTCAGTTTTTCACAATTCCTGACATTTCATCCTAGTAAAAATTCCCTGTTTTAGGTCAGTTAGGATCACTACTTTATTTTAAGAATGTGAAATGTCAGAATAATAGTAGAGAGAATGATTTATTTCAGCTTGTGTTTCTTTCATCACATTCCCAGTGGGTTAGAAGTTTACATACACTCAATTAGTATTTGGGAGCATTGCCTTTAAATTGTTTAACTTGGGTTAAACGTTTCGGGAAGCCTTCCACAAGCTTCACGCAATAAGTTGGGTTAATTTTGGACCATGCCTCCTGACAGAGCTGGTGTAACTGAATCAGGTTTGTAGGCCTCCTTGCTCACACACGCTTTTTCAATTCTGCCCACACATTTTCTATGGGATTGAGGTCAGGGCTTTGTGATGGCCACTCCAATACCTTGACTTTGTTGTCCTTAAGCCATTTTGCCACAACTTTGGAAGTATGCTTGGGGTCATTGTCCATTTGGAAGACCCAAGCTTTGTCTTGAGATGTTGCTTCAACATATCCACATAATTTTCCTTCCTCATGAGGCCATCTATTTTGTGAAGTGCACCAGTCCCTCCTGCAGCAACGCACCCCCACAACATGATGCTGCCACCCCCGTGCTTCATGGTTGGGATGGTGTTCTTCGGCTTGCAAGCGTCCCCCTTTATCCTCCAAACATAATGATGGTCATTAAGGCCAAACAGTTCTATTTTTGTTTCATCAGACCAGAGGACATTTCTACAAAAAATACAATCGTTGTCCCCATGTGCAGCTGCAAACCGTAGTCTGACTTTTTTATGGCGGTTTTGGAGCAGTGGCTTCTTCCTTGCTGGGCGGCCATTCAAGTTATGTCGATACAGGACTCGTTTTACTGTGGATATACATACTTTTGTACCTGTTTCCTCCAGCATCTTCACAAGGTCCTTTGCTGTTGTTCTGGGATTGATTTGAGCTTTCCTCACCAAAGTATGGTAATCTTTAGGAGACAGAAAGCGCCTCCTTCCTGAATAGACATGATTTAGAAAGGCATACATCTGTCTATATCTGTCTATATATAAAACCAAGCAATGACGTTGAAGGAATTGTCCGTAGAGCTCAGAGACAGGATTGTGTCGAGGCACAGATCTGGGGAAGGGTACCCAAAAATGTCTGCAGCATTGAAGGTCCCCAAGAACACAGTGGCCTCCATCACTCTTAAATGGAAGAAGTTAGGAATCACCAAGACTCTTCCTAGAGCTGGCCGCCCGGCCAAATGAGCAATTGGGGGAGAAGGGCCTTGGTCAGGGAGGTGACCAAGAACCCGATGGTCACTCTGACAGAGCTCCAGAGTTCCTCTGTGGAGATGGGAGAACCTTCCAGAAGGACAACCACCTCTGCCGCACTCCACCAATCAGGCCTTTACGGTAGAATGGCCAGACGGAAGACACTCCTCAGTAGAAGGCAAATGACAGCCCGCTTGTAGTTTGCCAAAAGGCACCTATAGGACTCTGACCATGAGAAACAAGATGCTCTGGTCTGATGAAACCAAGATTGAACCAAGATTGTCTGGGGGAAACCTGGCACCATCCCTACGGTGAAGCAAGGTGGTGGCAGCATCATGCTGTGGGGATGTTTTTCAGTGGCAAGGACTGGGAGAATAGTCAGGATCGAGGGAAAGATATTCGGAGCAAAGTACAGAGAGATCCTTGATGAAAACCAGCTCCAGATCGCTCAGGATCTCAGACTGGGGCGAAGGTTCACCTTCCAACAGGACAAAGACCCTAAGCACACAGCCAAGACAATGCAATAGTGGCTTTGGGACAAGTCTCTAAATGTCCTTGAGAGGCCCAGCCAGAGCCCGAACCCAATTGAACATCTCTGGAGAGACCTGAAAATAGCTGTGCAGCGACACTCCCCATCCAACCTGACAGAGCTTGAGAGCATCTGCAGAGAAGAATGGGAGAAACTCCCTAAATACAGGTGTGCCAAGCTTGTAGCGTCCTACCCAAGAAAACTTGAGGCTGTAATTGCTGCCAAAGGTTCTTCAACAAAGTACTGAGTAAAGGGTCTAAATACTTATGTAAATGTAATATTTCATTTATTTTTGCATGTATTATTTTTTAGCTTTTTTTCTTTGTCATTATGGGGTATTGTGAGAGGGAAAAAAACAATTTAATCAATTTTTTGAAAAATGTTATAACGTAATAAAACTTAGGAAATGTCAAGGGGTCTGAATACTTTCCGAACGCACTGTAATTACATTTGGTTACTTTGTATTTACCAAGTAAGTATGAAGTACTTACTTGCTTTATTCCTAGATAGTACGTTTGGGAGTAAATAGCTACTATACTGTATATTTACTTTTTATTACTAGGTATTTACCTAGTTATTACCGGGCTTTCCCAATCCTTTTCTATCCGATCAAAAAGTTTCAAAATACAACCACTACAATTCCATGGTAGGATAACTAAATTATGGCCTGTGCTAAGATATTTCAGAGTGTTTATTATTGTAAACTGTAGTGCCATGCCTTGGGGACAATAGCTAGATTCATTATTTTTCCTCCATAAATAAATCCTATTTTTAAATACCTTGGCTATTCCCAAATGAATGGTTCGCTCCCTAATTTTCAAGATAAATCAATATACACGTTCAGTGGTTGATATTTTTTCATTGAGGATATTTATATAGTCCAATAATTTGGATTAACATAATTTCAGGTTGTCCTCCAACAATTCAGATTATCCCCTCTGAATACATGATGAGGATAAAGGCTATGTAAAGTCATCGCCTCTGAAAAGAGAACTGCATTTAAACCTAGTCTACAATACACAATATAAGCCATTTATAAACACAGCACACAAAATAAGTAATTTATTGAAATAGCTGTGCAAAAGAAGTCAATGTAAACATTTTGTCATGCAACAAAACCCTCTGAGTAGAGACTAAGAATCTTACTCAAGACGTGATCTCTAGCATCTTCTTACAGTGAAATGGGGTGAAAATGTGGTCTGGGGCTGGTCTGGGGCTGCTGAATAAAGTCATGATTTGAATCCCCTGTATTTACCCCTCAAGACAACAAACAAGCATCATAATAACCATATACATGAAGGATCTTGAACCACAGAATGGGCACAATTAGAGTAAGAGTGTTAAATTGATTAGACACGATCATGGAACTCAACAAGATAAATGGCATGCTTATGCGTCTAATAAACCAGAGCTATCTAGTGTAGTAATATGTGGGTCATATATATTCAACACACAGTAGAGACAGAATGTGAACACTGAACAGAGAATAAAACCATTGCATTGCAGTTTTAGCGTGTTGTGTTATTTATTGGGTACTATGCATAGAGTTAAGAAGCTCCCATTTGAAACAAATTAATATGAATCACTCTATGTGAGGGTCATCCTTGTTATTTTCATCTCAATGTGAAGGTTGAGCTCAGTTATATTCTAATAATAACTCACAATCTCATATTTTGGCTAGGCTACATATGTACTGCATGTGTGCGTGTATGCAAGTGTTATATTCTCAAGTAACACAAAACCATGGAAACAAAAGAATGATAGCTTAGCCAAGTGAGGATTTCAACATACAATATATATACAATATATATACAGTATATAGAGGATTTCAATATTTGAATATACACTTTGAATATACACTGGGGCGCATGACATTCGGAGAGGCACTTAGAATTGCAAGGAAACTTAATGAAAATAATTGATGAGAGTAGTGTATTCGCTGGAGTTTTTTTTTTAGTGGCTGTGTTCTCTGCCTCAGTGAGAGAGATATTCAGAGACAGAGTCTAAGTGGTCCAGCTGTGCAGTGTCTGCCCATTCCTGAGAGTTCCACAGGGAGAGGTGTGGTGTGGACACTATCGAGGCAGATGGGGACTTGGGAAGAAGATAAGTCAGCTTTGTCATCCCACCACATAGCCAGTAAATAGGTCAGCTTGAGAAGGCAGAAGGGCCACAGTGAGAGCCTGTCCAAAATTGTGAGCACCCCAATTACTTAGAGAGGAAGTCAACTCAAAGCTTCATAGAGTACAGGAAGAAGAAAAGGGGAAGAGCAGCATAAGATGTATTTAGTCTACTTAAACAATCCCACATGTGAAGAAGTTGGATGTGGAGGTCCTGGGCTGGCATTGTTACACGTGGTCTACGGTTGTGAGGACAGTTGGACATACTGCCAAATTCTCTAAAATGACATTGGAGGTGGCTTATGGTAGAGAAATGAACATTTAATTATCTGGCAACAGCTCTGTTGGACATTCCTGCAGTCAGCATGCCAATTGCATATTCCCTCAAAACATGAGACATCTGTGTCATTGTGTTGTGTGACAAAACTGCACATTTTAGAGTGGCCATTTATTGTCCCCAGCACAAGCTGCACCTGTGTAATGACCTTGCTGTTTAATCAGCTTCTTGATATGCCACACCTGTCAGGTGGATGGATTATCTTGGCAAAGGAGAAAATGTTCACAAACATGGATGTAAACAAATTTGTGCACAGCATTTGAGAGAAATAAGCTTTTGTGCGTATGGAACATTTCTGTAATTATATTTTTGTTCAGTACATATAGACAACATAGAGATCACCATTGTGACTGATTTTACAGTATACAGTACCATTAAATAAAAGAAGGCCTCAATGGACTATTCAGTTGATACTTTGTTCAGTAGATGCCTACCCCTCCATCTGTTCAGTCACTGTTAAACTCCCTGAGTGCAGAAGTATACCACTTCATGATATGAAATAAGGCAAGGGCCAATACCTTCAGCCTGTTGTGTTTTGCTTATGTTGCCTTCTTTGGAGTAGAATCCCCTACAGAGCCACGTCTCCTCACTATGTGCTTTATTCTCAATGTTCGTCATAGTCCACAAAACAACTTTCATTCTCATTCTATTGCTGTGACCTGAGAATGGTCCCTGAAAGAACTCAACTCAGCTTAGCATTTGCACAGTGCACATGGAATATATTCTACAACAACTGGGTTATAACAAGAGTGTTAACCTAACACCAATTATCCTTTCCATTTCCATTGACCAATTTTCTAGACCAGAGAAAGTAGCATACTGTACAGCAGACCATTTGACTCCCAACTTGCAGTTCAGTGTCAATGGGTGGTGCCTTCATGACACTAATCTGCTCAATGCACCCTGTAGACCTTTTAGGGGTCAACAAATCCAGTTATCTGGAGAAAATCCAGTTGTCTGCTTTTTCCATAGATTATGAATAGCTTGTTACTGTCAAACTGCAGAGTACTGTCAAAATGGCAGCATAAGCATAAACTATAATGGTATATAAAACGGCTTAGGTATGCCTCCATGAAAAATGAACCCTCTCATGCCCTGACAAACAGTCAACGTCTCAGAAAGTAAAATATATAGTGAATGTTAGATTGCTGCTTTGGCACAGGCCTCTCTTTCTCCCTCTGAGAAGTGTTGGCTCCTAGGAACACTTTTTGTCATGCCATCCAGTGAATGAGAGCAGTTTGGGAACAAAAGGTCAGACCAATATGAAACATCATACAACACATGGCACTTGGATGACATGGTTCAAATCAGATTCTTCAACAAAATAAAATAAAACTAATTTCAAGTCAACTAGAATCATTCTCTTTATGGGTCTCCTCGACCTCCAGCAGCAATGTTAATACCACCAGCAGGTAGACAAGACAGGCCGTCTGGTACAGTACAGTATTTGGCTAGTGGAAGGCAATTTCTAAGTATCACATAATTCAGAAACTAGGATTAAGCCAGGTTACATCACAAGATAATACAATTATTCATAAATACTAAACCCAATCTCATGCACAGGAGCTCATGGTCAAACCTACACATGCATATCCAACAATTTGTCACGAATGATATCTGAAGTCAGTTATAAAACACTTTGAGTTATAAAACAGTTGGTGAGCCGTCAGTCAGCCTACTATTGTTCAAGGACAGCGGTGCTCCCAAAAGGCACTTATGTAATATAATAACAGATGGTGACTGAAGTGTATTGGGAGTGAATTACTCAAGAAAGGGGAAAGTGACGCAACGGGAGTAAAGAGGCTTGTCTTTTAACTGAAATTGAGGATTAGGATCAAAGTCAATAAGGTATTTCACATTTTAAAACGTATTTCACCTGTTCCTGATGGGATTGGACAGTTTTCGCTATCAACAAGGTATGCAAGATCTAGAAATACTGTATCAATATTAACTATTTGTTAATAAGAATATTTGTTGTATTCAAAGTTTAGAAATAATTGCTACATGTTGTGGGCAGGTTTTCACAGCTAGTTATTTCCTCCTACGCTATCTTGAATACTTATTTCCTTTCCTTCTAAACTATTGGCCAATGTGCTGGATGGGAATAGACCAAGGTCAAAATGGGAATGAAAAAAGCTCGATATGAAGTCCCATTAATGAGGAATCAAGTCGGTTGCCCCAGAGACGGGGTCAAGTAATTGCAAATAGAAACGTGTATTTATTGGAGCATCTATAAGTCTCCGAGTCTTTTCCCCTATGCTTGGATCAGCATACATGACTTGCAATCTTTCTGCTAACTAAGAATAAAGTATAACGTTTAACAAGCTATCATCAGTCTAGCCTGAACAGAATACATTACAGGAGATTGAATAACCATGCCAGCATAACACATGAACAATTTCCATTTTTTTTTTTTTATTACCATTGAGAATTACAGTGTACCGTTCTAATCTGAGCAGGAGTGGTTCCTTACACTATTAGGGAATCGTTCCATCTGCCTGTAATTCTGCCAGATCAAACCTCCTTGGCAAGCTGATAACCGTTTTTTGGACCGTATTAAATTCCTCTTCCGTATACACATTCTACTACAGCACAGTGCTGCATTTACATCTGGCTAAGACCAACTAAGGCCAAAATCAGTGTCATTAAGCCACTTCAAAGAAGTCTGAACATCAGTGAGGGATCGATCATCGGTTTGCTCTAACAATGCTAATACCATTATTGGAAACATGTTCCTAAATAGAAGAAAACATGTGTTCTGTAATAGTGTAACAGTCATCATCAGAACACAATTTTCAAATCTTTTTTCTCTTCAATTGAACTAGAATTCAGAGTAAAAACGGCATGAATAAGGGATTTGGGGAAATTATGCATGTTTCCATTTTGGGAGGATAGTGTCATATAACCGTTGACATACTCCAAACCTGAGTGGGTGCAATGATCGGGTTGGCAGAGGCCAATGAAATGTTCTTGTTAAGGTATATTTGGTAAGTAGACTACAGTATAATGGCAAAATGTTAGAATGTATCTTTACTTTCTATATGTTTCAACAATTGCACCAAAAAATGCAGCATATATCATAGAATACCGACAGCACAGTAGTCTCCAATCCTGAGTCCCTTCCCTCTGAAATGGTTAACACTGCACTGCTATTCACTCCATTAATAAAGGGTCCAGCTATATGGTAACATTTGATCAGAAATACCACAGCAAAATTATTTTCATGCAGTAGTTAGCCACAGTTTGGATAGCTTGTTAGCTAGCTGGCTGAAGCCAGCATCAAAGCTGGGCTGCGTTTCAAACTCAGAAAAGACACAACCTCGTCCACTTACCCTTGCCTTATGCCCTTGAGGGAATCCCCGAGGCCATATTTGTCGTCGGTCCAAATGATTAGCCAAGCAAGGGAAGTTTGCAACGTAAGCCCCTCAGCCCTAGTTTTTAATGGAGTTTGCGAGTGTACAATTATGTTCACTTCGGGGCCTGAAACGTCCCATAATTCAATTCACGATGATTATACATCCGCTAAGAAAAGTCAGCCAAAACTTAAAACCTCAACATACATGTGTAAGTAAAAACTAATGTAAATAAGTTAGAAATTGTGCTACTAATGCACAAACACGTCTCGTAAAAGTAATGATGTTTTTGTTTGGTTAGCTTTTGGAAATTGTAGAAATAAAATATGTTCCTTCTTCAGAAGTTTCAGCTAGGCAGGCAAATGTTAGTTAGCTAATTAATTTGCTAGCTATCATACAGTATACATATATTAATAATTATATAGTTAATATAAGTAGACATGCAATCATAATTGACTGTAGCGCATATAATGCTACCAGTGGCAGAAAACACAATCGTCGCAGGACGAATGAGTGACGAATTTCCGGGCAAGGGCGGTCCATTTAAAATTCACTCCTTCCTCCCTCGCCCCTTGACCTGCAAGTGTAAGCTCGTCAGACATCATGATACGTCATCAGAAGTGTCCACTTAATTTGAGGGTTAAGACGAGAGGTTGTGTCTGTTAAGTGTTTAGAATGCAGCCCTAGATTACTTATTGGGAAACAATATTTCTGCTAAATGTATACGTTTATTACGTTAATTAAGACACCTTATGTTGATGTTTACTTTATTTGGCAGTTACCTGTATATGAATGTTAGCTAGCTAGTTGCACATGTGTTGTGTCATTCAACAATTTCTTAACTCAAAAATGTTGCTTGCTAGCTAGTATTAGCTATTTGAATGGCAGCCTCATCACATCGATTGGGAATTCACTGACTGGCTATAGCTAGCGAACTAACTACATCATATCTATCTGCATATGAGTGAACATTTTTGTCATAAATGTTTATTCCCCAGATATACGAGGGCCTTCTCACATCATGTCGGTATCATTTCTGTTGTAATTTCTGATCCAGAAAAGGACTCACAAAAACCATGTCTGTAGCTTGTGTTGCTTGCAGTAAGCCATTGTTCTTTTCTTTTTGACCTGAAATGATGTAATTCATGACATCTTCACAAAAAAGTAGAAATGACAGCCAAAATGTAGCGATATACAAAAATGCTGTTGAGGCTTATTTAATGAAGCCTAAATTAGCATTGGCATTATGTTTTATAGATTGTGTCCTTTGCCTTTCACCTTTAATCAATTCCTGAAAAGAAGAGAAATGTCACTGCCATACATCTACATTGTTACATCTTCTCAGACTGCCTCCACACAATGCCCGGATCCAAAGTTCAAAACATGCCAAAATGACATCACACCTAAATGTGTCAAGTGGATTCGGGGGAAGGAAACAATAGGCCAAGGGAGCACTCCCTTCTCTCCTCTCCTTGGTTCTTATCGTTTACACACTGACACAGAAAAAGGCTCCACCTCCATCAATCAAATGGAAAGATGATGCTGTTGCAGTGATGAACAGAAACCTCGAGCAGTCCCTCCGACAGAGCTTATTTGTCCATTGATGGCAAGGCTGCTACACTGCTCATCAAGCAGCTCTTGCTACATCATTACCTGAGGGTGAAGCTACATTAATAAGCCAGCATTGGATAATGTAATTCAACATGAGATAAGATGGACACACAGATATATGTTACAAATCCACACCACAGGTGCTACATTAAAAGGCCAAAACCACACATATTATCCATTCTAGCAGTGCCAAATGGCCTATCTGAAATTCAAACAGCCATCTTCAAACGCAGATATTTTCCCCCCGGATGACTGTAATTCTACAGAGGAAATCAAGGAGATTGCATGAAGTTGTATGGCGTCATGGTACATTATCTCTCTACTCTACATGTCAATACATTGGATCGTCTCAGACTCCTGTTGGTTTGAAGTAGAAATTATAAAGGGGCCAAATGTTGTCAGGCAATATGGAGACGGTAGTAAAAGCATCTGTGCTGCGTTTGAGCCCATTTAGTGCTTGGACACATACTGTTTTGAGTTTAATGGCCTGGGAGATTGCCATCAAAACAAGCCGGATTACTCATGGACGTATTGGAGAAAGAGGCCTGGGAAAACACAGGGGCGAGGACCATGGCTCACTGGGGTACTGTTGTTCCTGTGGCCCAGCTGCACTTGAAATAATCCAACAGATGAGTCCTCAATCAACATAACAACATGTAGTCTCTGCCGCAGTGGTAGTCAGATGAAGGACAGTTTGAAACAGGGTGCAGCTCATCTGAGGTCCCTTAAATATCCCTTTTCCTGCACTCATTCTGCCTATTTAACTACCCTTCATCACAGTAAGATACTCATCTGCAAACCACTGCTTTTATTTCAGGAATTATCTTTGTTAGGATTTTGATGAATTAATAATGATTACATGTTTTCAAACCAAATTAAATGATGCGACAGGTTCCCTACATTGGGGAACTGTCATATAAAATTCTGCATCTTTGTACAGCACAAAATACTATTACATAACAATAAACCTTATGTCAAATTAAATAAGGTTACATGATTTTTGTACTACTCGATCTCAAATACAAACTGAAGACAATATTCTTAAACCCTGGTCGTTCACATCAAGTGCATGGAGTGGGCTGTAAAATCTTCTTAACACCATTCATTTCCCATTCACAGTAAACAAGCCATTACTCTCCCATTCATAACACACCTGCAGGGAGAGTGTTGGAGTGTGTGACACCTGAGAGCAGTGTAAAGATGAGGTGACGACAGGGGATTGAACAACTAAAATGACTCATTCACAGTCCAAGATATTTCTCAATTGATTCCACTGAGATTAGTACCACCATTTCATATTCAAGCAACACTGTATGTGGGTGGTAGAAGTTGCTATGGAACTGGTTATGATACTTTTACAGTTTATAAAGGTTAAGTAGTATAACAACATCCAAACACTTACCCCAGTGTTGTCATGGTGACGATGGTGTACCAGAAGGAGGCAGGGATGCTGGAAAACGTGGTTCCCTTGGTGCCTTTCTCAGCGTAGAACATGACGGTGGCAAAGATGATGACGGCCATGGTGAGGGAGAAGAGGAGGAAGCCCAGCTCCGAGGCGCAGGCTTGCAGCGTGCAGCCCAAGATACGCAGCCCCTGAGAGTGACGGGAGAACTTGAAGATACGGAACACCCGGAAGACTCGCAGGGTGACAAAGGCCCCACTGACTTCCTCATTCTCTGGCATGACAAGGCCAATGTAGAAGGGCAAGATGGCCACCACGTCTATCACGCTCATCACCGAACGCGCAAAATCACAGCGGCTGGGGGCAGCATACAGTCTCATGAGGTACTCAAAGGAGAAGATAAGCACACAGGCCGTGTCCAAACAAGAGAAGGCCACTGAAAACTTCTCACCACATGGCAGGTCCTTTATACTCCCTTTGATTGGTCGGCAGGGAACTGTTTCCACAACGTTGGCAATAACAGACACAGCGATGAAGAAGCCAGTGACATAGTAAAAAACCAAGGCCATGGTGCTCGTGTGAGGGTTCTCAAAGGCCCTCCATAGCCTCTCTCGTAATGTGGCGTCTGGGGGCAGGGGAGCGTCTCCAGCATTCTCTGCCTCGGTGTCCTCAGCCAAACGCTCCTGGTTCTCCTTCTTGCGATCCCGGTACTCTTCCATACAGCAGTCACCTATGATCTCCGGTATTATGCCATAGAAAGCCAGCTCTTCCTCAAAAGCCTGAATGCATTCATGTCGGGGGTAATGTAGCTTGCCTGTTCGAAAAAAGTTTAGTATATGGCGGAACATCTCTGGATCCCTGTCAAAGAAATATTCCTGAGTTTCCTCATTGTAGAAAAACTCCTTTTCTGAGCTGCCTAGAAGGGTGTCTGGGTAACGGTCCAAGGTGTTCTTCCATGTCTGAAAGCGTAGTCCACTCACATTTACAAACAAGATCTCATCACTGCGACTCTTTTTGTCCACAGGAGGCTTGGGCATGGTCTTTTGGGCCAGTGGTAGCCAGCCTACGGCTGCTGCCCGAGCAAAGGGCATCCATGTTGCAACTCCAGCAGCCATTTTTGTTTAGTAGCTTTTGTTTCAGGAGTAAGCCGGGATGGTGTGTAAAGGTACGGAGTGTTGTCTAGGTACTTGAGGGCTATTTCTGGGCCTTTTTCCGGATCAGGAGGAAAAGTATAGGTATATCCGATCTAATCATCCGAACTGAAGGCCTCAACAACCGGGTTGGCTTGCCTCCATTTCCAGTCTGTCAGTTTGTTTGTGCATTGGCTTCAGTAGGAGGGAAATGTAAGGCAGGCAGGGAGATGATAGTGTTTACATCATCAAAGAAAAGGGTCAAGATAAGGCAGTTGGGGACTGAACCTAAAGTTCAGGCCATTGGAATAGCTCAGGAAAACTAGGCCTGATTCATAAAACATCAGACTATTGACAGGGTTTGTATAAATAATAGCACAGTAATATTGTAGAACAATACTGTATATGGCTTTTCAGTAGTGTTAAAAATAAAATAAATAATAAGTCTCCGACCTTCGCTCACTGCCTCCCCTTTCTCAGAAGACAGATTAGTTGCAGCGCTGTGGTTTTTCAAATTCGTATTCAATTGTGATGATGGTCGCCGACGTTGCAAGATAGACACATTGCTTTCTCCCTTTCCCTCTCACTGTTGCTCTCCAGCTTTGATGATGGATGCCTCTCTCTGTCCCTTGGATTCTCTGCACAACCAAACCTTAAGTGTAATCGATTTCTTTGGTGTCAGAGGTCTTGTGAAAGGAAACGTTTGAGTCTTAGGCATTTCTATTCCTTGTATGGTCGTCCCTTTTTATACCTGTCAAGAAACACAACACACACAACTTAGATATTCCGCAGCACAAGCTGTAAAGGCATGCTATGTCTCTTTGTGTCACAGCTTGGGTGAACTTAGCATACAGTTTGCGTCAGTCTGTTTAAAAAGTCTGAGCTTCAATATACAAACAGAGTGGTCCCTCACAAAGAGAACTTTCAAGTTGACCACATTTTAATCGTATTTAGAACCTAGACCAAACATTTGTCCCAATAGAAATACACATGTTCATTTTGCACTGATTCTCAATTTGTACACATCAACCACTCAAAACCATAGGATAATGACATGACAAAATGCTAAAACACAACTGTACCTCTTCAGTATTAATCCACAAAGGGATTATGCTTTAAATGTGCAATAATGTAAACAACGCTAAATTGTATTTCAATATAAAAAGGTTTAACATTAAACGTCGAGATTAAATCAATTCTAAACAAATACAGATGACTGTATGTTCTTGTTCTTTTTATGTCACTCTTCTAAATAAGAGATGTGTGAGGGTGTATCCATGAAACATCTCGTCTGTCTTGTGAGGGGAACTGGAATGTGCCCCGACCCTAACCAACAGACAGGTGACCCAACCCAGATGCATTACAGTGCACAACATGCTCACCCAATCAAAAATCAATAAGACTCTATAACACAGCAACGCTGCTGCAGTGGACGCAAATTACATCCAAAACAGCTACTTCAGTATATAAAGAAAAACACAGCAATCTCACATATCAGTCGAGCACTAACGATTAGTTTACAAGTGAAATGAGGCTTTCATGCTGTGTTCACTTAGCCTTCTATGTAAATTGTTACTTCCATGTTCTCGTCATGTTGCTTAAAACCACATGGTCACGCAGTCAATGGAAAATGAAATACGAAATAGTCCTAAGGAAAAGGCATAATTTCAACTACATTATCTTTAGACTTAAATTCAGACAAGGGTCATAAAAAAATGTATGTGTATATGTCAGTGTATAGTAGAGTATGTTATGTGCATGTGTTGACATATGAACAGAAATCTGAATAACTCGTGAAGTTCTGTATTCCGTTACTATTAAGGCTTGGGTTGTAGCTAGAGCAATTAAGAGCTTACTTACCATGCATTAAAGCTGCAGACAATGTGGAAGAGAAAGCAAAGGCAATGAGAGAATTATAAGCAGCCCCTCTCCTGGAATCGAACCACATCGCACACCGGAGAGTGAGGGAGTGATTGTCATGCTTAGCCTTAGCTCCTCTCCTGTCCACTCTCTCCTCTCAGTCAGCTCTGTGCCTCCGCTTGCTCACACTTTCTCTAACTCTACCTCTCATTTGCTTGCACGACCCCCCCCCCCCCCCCACAACCTCTCTCTCTTTCTCTCTCGCTCTCTCTACTGCGCTCTCCCATCACATACACAATCACATACACACACTCCTTACCTCTTGAAAACACAAGAGCATCATACACTGGGAAATAAAGATGATGTTATTTGATACACAGAAATCCCAGACTACTGTTTTTGCATGCACCATGGCTTCAATCTGACTAAGCAATTTTACTGGGGGAATACACTTCACATTTTATACTCAGTCTCAAACCGTTCATAGAGATTCTTTTGCGAGCCTGTTTTCCTACAGTTCTTTTAGGGCAGCTTGATTAGGAAGTAGGGGTGGTATTTCAGGCAGTGTTTAAGCTTCAATTACCTACCCAAAAGAGAAAACAACACAGGCCTGCTATTCCCAAAAGCACTTAAGTAGTGTCACATTTGCCGTTCCACTTAGGATAACAAATAGAACGTTCAAATAGTTCTCAATACAACCTACCTGGATACTGTGCCTGGACTACATTTTAAAAAAGACAAATGAACGGCTGAGGAGAGAAGCTTGTGATGATGACAGACACAGCCTGAGGAGGAACATAGGATAAACAGCACCTTTAAGAAGAACATAAAGAAACAGCATACAAACACAAGCTCTGGTGAATCTATTCCCTCGCTTGAATTATTCATGTGGGCAAAAGCTGCATTCAGCACTCTAACATTCATTCAACCTACCATTTATAACCAGCCAATGGCCATGGACCGAAACAAACATACAGCACAAACCCACGTTTGTGAATGGGATAAACAGTTCATGCAACTGGTTCATTCTGTATGTATGGGTCTAGATTGTCAGCCTCCATAAAATAAATATATACAGTATGATGCACATCACATAGAAAATAATGTTTCGTATCAAAGAAACCTAAAACTGACAAATCTTGTGAAAGAACTGTACTGAACTGTACAGCTATCAGATATTGATCTGTTTGCCTTTGAAACCTTTGATGCAAAGGATCTGGAGCTAGATTAATCATTTTGTGGATCACGTGCTTCGTTTTCAATGCCCACTTGTTTATTTTCAATGAAACCATAGCCATCACAGCGCACATGTGACTCTCTTGCTCAAATTTCATGGTGAAAACCTGGTTTGACTGATACTAAACAAAAGGCCCTAAGACACACAACATGGATTCTTCACTGGCTTAAGCATGGATTTTTATATGGTGTTGGCATTCCTGCATTCAATAGTGAATAAAAACACTACCGATACATTTAACTGCAGTGAAGGGGAAAGCAAGGCAGAGGCGCTTCGTCAAAGGAAGATGGCTGAATTGCATTGAGGTGAATGACTTGATAGTGATAGAGGCTGCATCAAGACTCACTGCTCAAACTAATGTTAATGGTAATCATGGGCATGGCAGTTACTTAAAGGAACAGTTTCTCTCTTCCAATTGGTGAAGTAGTGATATGATATCCAATGGGCTTTGCTTTTCGTTAAAGTCAACTTTGATTGGCTGCTTCTGCAGTATGTATTATCTTATTAATAATTCACCAATCTCAGTGCGGTCAGGTGCAGAGTGGAAGTAATGGGATGGAGAAACATTTCAAGAGTGAATGAATAAATACAATACAAGGAATGATGATGGGAAAAGGAGAAGCTCACTGGTTAGTCTCTACTTGCCCCTGCAGCTGTCTGATGTGTGTGTTTGTGTTCCACTTTAACAGTAACTGTATGACCGTTTTACTTGTTCCATGACTTGCTCTGGTTAGATTCGCCTTGTGTGGGAGGGTGGGGTAAATTGAGCCATTATTATTTTTTATTTTTTACATTCAACAAAGATATCTACATATATTTCAGGATGTTGTGTATCCCTGAAAAAAAATATATATTTCATGTAAACATTACAGTTTTGAAAACATAGCTTGTGCAAAAAAAAAGTGGTCTCTTGGCACAACTTACCCCTGGTATTGGGTAGGTTGAGCCGCGGGACAGGGTAAGCTAAGCCGCCTACACATTTCTGTACTGAATTAAATATTACCAATACCTTTGAAAAACCATGTCTATGTTTATTTCCCAAACACAATTAATCACAATCACCATTTAAAAACACAGGCTTAACACCTATCTCATATCCCAGCGATAATGCTTTACATTACGCCTGGAATGAAAACACTTACATTTGCTCAACTTGCTATTGGCTCAACTTAAGGCAAGCATTTTGACTATATTAGCCCACACAGCTACAAAGATGCACTTTCATGCTAGGTTTAGGACCTCATATTGAAGGTTAAAGGACCCCAACTGACGTATAGAACAACCTTACAACTATCTACTTTGGTTTAGATACAAGCATCATGAAACTGACAACACAATAAATTCCTTTGACACATTTATTTGGACCTAACTTGCTCACCACTTTTTCCATGTGTTTTTTCCCATAAAATCATGACCTCTTCCTAAATACGATATTTTGTCAAATTATTATTTTTATATGGTTTTTGTAGAAACAAGGCTGGTTCAACTTACCCTTTTGGCTCAACTTACCCCACTCTCCCATATGGTTCACTGAGTTATTTTCACCTCCTGTTCTCCAGGTACATTTTCCTCTTAATTCAGCTAAGAGCCGTCAGCTCTTATCACATCCAACAACACAATTCCACAAAGCTGATTTGAGAGCTTTACAGTATGCTACACTAGATTTCAAGAGAACTGCTTTCTTAGCTATGCAAACATCATCACTGCCACGGTGTCACCATCAAACTTCACGTGGTTAGTAACACATCTACTACAGTTAAAATAGCTACCTACCTCAAATACACTGACCCCCCTTGGGTTGTGCCATGGCGGAGATCTTTGTGGGCTATACTCGGCCTTGTCTCAGGATGGTAAGTTGGTGGTTGAAGATATCCCTTTAGTGGTGTGGGGGCTGTGCTTTGGCAAAGTGGGTGGGGTTATATCCTTCCTGTTTGGCCCTGTCCGGGGGTGTCATCGGATGGGGCCACAGTGTCTCCTGACCCCTCCTGTCTCAGCCTCCAGTATTTATGCTGCAGTAGTTTATGTGTCGGGGGGCTAGGGTCAGTTTGTTATATCTGGAGTACTTCTCCTGTCCTATCCGGTGTCCTGTGTGAATTTAAGTATGCTCTTTCTAATTATCTCTTTCTCTCTTTCTTTCTCTCTCTTGGAGGACCTGAGCCCCAGGACCATGCCTCAGGACTACCTGACATGATGACTCCTTGCTGTCCCCAGTCCTCCTGGCCGTGCTGCTGCTCCAGTTTCAACTGTTCTGCCTGTGATTATTATTATTTGACCATGCTGGTCATTTATAAACATTTGAACATCTTGGCCATGTTCTGTTACAATCTCCACCTGGCACAGCCAGAAGAGGACTGGCCACCCCACATAGCCTGGTTCCTTTCTAGGTTTCTTCCTAGGTTTTGGCCTTTCTAGGGAGTTTTTCCTAGCCACCGTGCTTCTACACCTGCATTGCTTGCTGTTTGGGGTTTTAGGCTGGGTTTCTGTACAGCACTTTGAGATATCAGCTGATGTACGAAGGGCTATATAAATACATTTGATTTGATTTGATGATCTCATCTATACTGAACAAAAATATAAACACAACAATTTCAAAGATTTTACTGACTTAGAGTGCACATAAGGAAATCAGTCAATTGAAAAATTAATTAGGCCCTAGTCTACGGATTTCACATTATTGGGAATACAGATATGCATCTGTTGGTCACAAATACTGAAAAAAAAGGTAGGGGTGTGGATCAGAAAACCAGTCAGTATCTGCTTTGACCACCATTTGCTTCATGCAGCGCGAGACATCTCCTTCACATAGAGTTGATCAGGCTGTTGATTGTGGCCTGTGAAAGGTTGTTCAACTCCTCTTTAATTGCTGTGTGAAGTTGCTGGATATTGGCGGGACCTGGAACACGCTGTCGTACCCGTCAATCCAGAGCATGCCAAAATAGCTCAATGAGTGACATGACTGGTGAGTATGCAGGCGATGGAAGAACTGGGACATTTTCAGCTTCCAGGAAATGTGTACAGATCCGTGTGACATGGGGCTGTGCATTATCATGTTGAAACATTATCATGTTGAAACATTATCATGTTGAAACATGAGGTGATGGCAGAGGATGAATGGCACCACAATGGGCCTCAGGATCTCGTCACGGTATCTCTGTGCATTCAAATTGCCATCGATAAAATGCAATTCTGTTTATTGTCTGTAGCTTATGCCTGCCCATACCATAACCCCAACACCATCAAGGGGCACTCTGTTCACAACGTTGACATCAGCAAACCGCTCGCCCACACAATGCCATACACGTGGTCTGCGGTTGAGTGGACCGTTGGACGTACTGCCAAATTCTCTAAAACTATGTTGGCTTATGGTAGAGAAATGACAATTCAATTCTCTGGCAACAGCTCTGGTGGACATTCCTGTAGTCAGCATGCCAAAAGCATGCTCCCTCAAAACTTGAGATATCTGTGGCATTGTGCTGTGTGACAAAACTGCACATTTGAGAGTGGCCTTTTATTGTCCCCAGTACAAGGCGCACCTGTGTAATGATCATGCAGTTTAATTAGCTTGTTGATATGCCACACCTTTCAGGTGGATGGATTATCTTGGCAAAGGAGAAAGGCTCACTAACAGGGATGTAACATTTGTGCACAAAATATGAGAGAAAGAAGCATTTTGTGCGGATAGAACATTTTATTTCAGCTCATGAAACATGGGCCCAACACTTTACATTTATATTTGTATATTTTTGTTCAGTGTAGATTACACTTACTTTAGCAACACCCAAATGGACAATAACAAAAGCCACATAAATCAGAAATCATATATGGACATCAATTGGTGATTTAAACATTACAAAGTTACCATAGTAACTGTATTCCACATTTGGTGAGTTCCTTCCTTCCTACACGCTTAGAAAATAATATGATATCTAGAACCTAAAAGGGTTCTTCAGCTGTCTCCAAAGGAGAACACTTTGAAGAACCCTATTTGGTTCCAGGTAGAATCCTTTCCACAGAGAGTTCTACATGGGACTCAAAAGGGTTCTACCTGGAACCAAAAAGGGTTCTCCTATGGGGACAGCCAATGAACCCTTATGGAACACGTTTTTGTAAGTGCACTCCTGATACTCTGAAATGTTAGCAGACTGGCTCACATGAGTCTGGAGAGCAACATCTAACAACCCATTACTTTAATGTGTAGCAACCTGGTTAGAAATAGGAGACTTTACACTTTTACATTTACCATCCAGTGAAACTTTATGTCCACAATTTGACTCTTAGAGCACTACTACGGTACATGAAGAAGAATCATAATACCTACTTGCCATCTGAGCTCCTTGTATGTTGGCCTGTACTATACTTGAGGGCAGTATATGTTTTGTTTAAATTATCGCTACCTTTCTATGAATGATTACAGAGATGTGTAAAAAGGTTAGCACTTCATTCCAACACTTCAGACGCTCGCACAGCTTCATCTGACTGCAGGCCAATGCTTGACTTGTCATTTCTCATAGACCCCTTTCCAATACACGACACACTGACGTCACGCAGAAATGCGTGCGACTCTTGGCAGCAGTAAGAAAGCCATCGCCATCTGCACCCATTCAACATAGCCTGGATTTATGTTTTTATTACTTGTAAACCAAATAACTTTTTGGGGTTCTCAATGATGTTTTGATTCTTGCTTGAACAGCCGTTAAGATTATATTTGGTTGTGATCTTTTCAAAATAACTATTTTGGATGCAGCAGCTCATTGGTATAGGCTGTAGCAAAAGCCAAAGAGCCATTGTACTGGTTGAAGTTTAAGTGTTTTTTAAAGTATAATGCAGTGTATATGCGATGATGACGCACACGCACATATTATATTAAGCAGGACATTCATATGAGCCTTAAAATCCCAAAGTATTGTGTAATGCATACATAAGCAACATGTAAATATAGGCTTTTTTTGCTGCCCTCTTGTTCTGCCAGCAACTGGCACGCATCGCTCTCGTACGGCAAGGTTTGCAAACACAGAAAGGGGTCTATTGGGATGGGCAACTGGCGGCTCTCAGATCAATTCCCTCCAACACACACATTTATTTGTTATAATATTGCGAGTTGCAATAGTAGAACACACAAGGTGCAATTGTGAATTTTGGTTGTGCATCAGCAGTTCTTCTCTTGTATGTCAGTCACTGATAGTCACTCAATTAGCCCATGTCAGCTAACATTTTCAGATTGGTAAGTTAGACTAGCAGCCAGCTACAGTTCCTTCAGAAAGTATTCACACCCCTTGACTAATTCCAAATTTTGTCGTGTTACAGCCTGAACTCAAAATGGATTAAATATATTTCCTCTCTCACCCATCTACATGCAATACCCTATAATGACAGTGAAAACATGTTTTTAGAAATGTTTGCAGATTGATTGAAAATGAAATACAGAAATATCTAATTTACATAAGTATTCACACCCCTGAGTCAACACATGTTCGAGTGATTACAGCTGAGAGTCTTTCTGGATAAGTCTTTAAGAGCTTTGCACACCTGGATTGTACAATATTTTCAGCTCTGTCAAGTTGGTTGTTGATCATTGCTAGACAGCTATTTTCATGTCTTTCCATAGATTTTCATGCCGATTTAAGTCAAAACTGTAACTAGGCCATTCAGGAATATTCAATGTCATCTTGGTAAGCAAATCCAGTGTATATTTGGCTTGTGTTTTAGGTTTTTGTCTTGCTGAAAGGTGAATTAGTCTCCCAGTGTGTGTTGGAAAGCAGACTGAACCAGGTTTTCCTCTAGGTTTTCCTCCCGTGTTGCTCAGTTGGTAGAGCATGGTGCTTGCAACACCAAGGTTTGGGTTCGATTCCCACGGGGGACCAGTACAAAGAAAAGTTGTAAAAATGATGCCCTCATTACTGTAAGTCGTTCTGGATAAGAGCTTCTGCTAAATGACAAAACATTTAAATGTGTTGCATTTATTTTTATCTCCCACCATCATGCTTGAAAATAATGAAGAGTGGTATTCAGTGATGTGTTGTGTTGGATTGTACCAAACACGACACTTTGTTTTCCGGACATCAAGTTAATTTCTTTGCCACATTGTTTGTAGTATTACTTTAGTGCCTTGTTGCAAACAGGATGAATGTTTTGGAATATGTTTATTCTCTACAGGCTTCCTTCTTTTCACTCTGTCATTTAGGTTAGTATTGTGGAGTAACTACAGTGTTAATCCACCCTCAGTTTTCTCCTATCACAGTCATTAAACTCCGTAAGTATTTTAAAGTCACCATTGGCCTCATGGTGAAATCCCTGAGTGGTTTCCTTCATCTCCGGCAACTGAGTTAGGAAGGACCCCGGTATCTTTTTAGTGACTGGGTGTATTAAAACACCATCCAAAGAGTAATTAATAACTTCACCATACTTAAAGAGATATTCAATGTCTGTTTTTTTGTTTTTTTTACCCATCTACCAATATCTGCCCTTCTTTGCGAGGCATTGAAAAACCTCCCTGGTCTTTGTGGTTGAATCTGTGTTTGAAATTCACTGCTCAACTGAGGGACCTTACAGATAATTAATTGTATGTTTGGGGTACAGATATGAGGTAGTCATTCAAAAGTCATGTTAAACACTATTACTGCACACAGAGTCCATGCAACTTATTATGTGACAGGTTAAACAAAGTTTAACTCCTGAACATATTTAGGCTTGCCAGAACAAAAGGGTTGAATACTTATTGACTCAAGACATTACAGTTTTTCATTTTTAATTAATTTGTAAAAATTCCACTTTGACATTATGGGTATTGTGTGTAGGCCAGTGACACATGTCAATTTATTCCATTTAAAATTCAGGCTGTAACACAACGAAATGTGGAAAAGGTCAAGGGGTGTGAATACTTTCTGAAGGCATTGTATCTATAAATCTAGTAATCATGGTCAAATTACCGGCCCGGTGGTCCCACATTGATTTTGCTAGTCAGTCTCACTCAGATATCATATTAAAAACTGCAAAAATGTGTAACGTGTACGCTGGGAGTTAGGAAGAAAGTACAGGGAGTGAATAATTTAATAAATAAACGAACATGGAATTATTAGGAAATGGAAGACATACAAGACCATTGATAATCTCCCTCGATCTGGGGCTCCACGCAAGATCTTACCCCGTGGGGTCAAAATGATCACAAGAACGCTGAGCAAAAATCCCAGAACCCAACGGGGAGACCTAGTGAATGGCCTGCAGAGAGCTGTGACCAAAGTAACAAAGCCTACCATCAGTAACACACTACGCCACCAGGGACTCAAATCCTGAAGTGCCAGACAGGTCCCCTTGGTTAAGCCAGTACATGTCCAGGCCCGTCTTTTTATTTTTTCAATTTTTTTATTTCACCTTTATTTAACCAGGTAGGCAAGTTGAGAACAAGTTCTCATTTACAATTGCGACCTGGCCAAGATAAAGCAAAGCAGTTTGACCCATACAACGACACAGAGTTACACATGGAGTAAAACAAACATACAGTCAATAATACAGTATAAACAAGTCTATATACGATGTGAGCAAATGAGGTGAGATAAGGGAGGTAAAGGCAAAAAAAGGCCAAGGTGGCAAAGTAAATACAATATAGCAAGTAAAACACTGGAATGGTAGATTTGCAGTGGAAGAATGTGCAAAGTAGAAATAAAAAATTATGGGGTGCAAAGGAGCAAAATAAATAAATAAATAAAATAAATACAGTAGGGAAAGAGGTAGTTGTTTGGGCTAAATTATAGGTGGGCTATGTACAGGTGCAGTAATCTGTGAGCTGCTCTGACAGTTGGTGCTTAAAGCTAGTGAGGGAGATAAGTGTTTCCAGTTTCAGAGATTTTTGTAGTTCGTTCCAGTCATTGGCAGCAGAGAACTGGAAGGAGAGGCGGCCAAAGAAAGAATTGGTTTTGGGGGTGACTAAAGAGATATACCTGCTGGAGTGTGTGCTACAGGTGGGAGATGCTATGGTGACCAGCGAGCTGAGATAAGGGGGGACTTTACCTAGCAGGGTCTTGTAGATGACATAGAGCCAGTGGGTTTGGCGACGAGTATGAAGCGAGGGCCAGTCAACGAGAGCGAACAGGTCACAATGGTGGGTAGTATATGGGGCTTTGGTGACAAAACGGATAGATAGACTGCATCCAATTTGTTGAGTAGGGTATTGGAGGCTATTTTGTAAATGACATCGCCGAAGTCGAGGATTGGTAGGATGGTCAGTTTTACAAGGGTATGTTTGGCAGCATGAGTGAAGGATGCTTTGTTGCGAAATAGAAAGACAATTCTAGATTTAACTTTGGATTGGAGATGTTTGATGTGGGTCTGGAAGGAGAGTTTACAGTCTAACCAGACACCTAGGTATTTCTAGTTGTCCACGTATTCTAAGTCAGAACCGTCCAGAGTAGTGATGTTGGACAGGCGGGCAGGTGCAGGCAGCGATCGGTTGAAGAGCATGCATTTAAGAGCAATTGGAGGCCACGGAAGGAGAGTTGTATGGCATTGAAGCTTGCCTGGAGGGTTGTTAACACAGTGTCCAAAGAAGGGCCAGAAGTATACAGAATGGTGTCGTCTGCGTAGAGGTGGATCAGAGACTCACCAGCAGCAAGAGCGACATCATTGATGTATACAGAGAAGAGAGTCGGTCCAAGAATTGAACCCTGTGGCACCCCCATAGAGACTGCCAGAGGTCCGGACAGCAGACCCTCCGATTTGACACACTGAACTCTATCAGAGAAGTAGTTGGTGAACCAGGCGAGGCAATCATTTGAGAAACCAAGGCTGTCGAGTCTGCCGATGAGGATGTGGTGATTGACAGAGTCAAAAGCCTTGGCTAGATCAAGGGTTTGGGGTTTTAGACTGGGTTTCTGTACAGCACTTTGAGATATCAGCTGATGTACGAAGGGCTACATAAATAAATTTGATTTGATTTGATTTGATTTGATTGGGAGAATGTCATATGGTCAGATGAAACCAAAATATAACTTTTTGGTAAAAACTCAACTTGTCGTGTTTGGAGGACAAAGAATGCTGAGTTGCATCCAAAGAACACCATACCTACTGTGAAGCATGGGGGTGGAAACATCATGCTTTGGGGCTGTTTTTCTGCAAATGGACCAGGATGACTGATCCGTGTAAAGGAAAGAATGAATGGGGCCATGTATCGTGAGATTTTGAGTGAAAACCTCCTTCCATCAGCAAGGGCATTGAAGATGAAACGTGGCTGGGTCTTTCAGCATGACAATGATCCCAAACACACCGCCCGGGCAACGAAGGAGTGGCTTCGTAAGAAGCATTTCAAGGTCCTGGAGTGGCCTAGCCAGTCTCCAGATCTCAACCCCATATAAAATCTTTGGAGGGAGTTGAAAGTCCGAGTTGCCCAGCAACAGCCCCAAAACATCACTGCTCTAGAGGAGATCTGCATGGAGGAATGGGCCAAAATACCAGCAACAGTGTGTGAAAACCTTGTGAAGACTTTGACCTCTGTCATTGCCAACAAAGGTTATATAACAAAGTATTGAGATAAACTTTTATTATTGACCAAATACTTATTTTCCACCATAATTTGCAAATAAATTCATTAAAAATCCTACAATGTGATTTTCTGGATTTTTTTTCTCATTTTATCTGTCATAGTTGAAGTGTACCTATGATGAAAATAGGCCTCTCTCATCTTTTTAAATGGGAGAACTTGCACAATTGGTGGCTGACTAAATACTTTTTTGCCCCACTGTACGTGACAAAATGTCTCTACATCCCATGACAAAATGTGTAGAATTGCAGCAAACCTGCGTTTTATTTTTTTCACCCCATGGTGATTTTTTTGTGGCCCCCACCCCCATCAAAGTTGCCCATCCCTGCTCTACACATCCACATTACACTGTATGGCCCGCTATCCAAGAAAGACACAATAGTGAAATATATGCCCACTTGCTTTTCGACCATACAGTTAAATATCCATCACTATCAATCATAGCATTTCCAATTGTTCATAAGTAGGTAGTACAATATGATTTACTATCAAATGAGATTGGCACTTTCCCTTTTATAGGCCCATCTCTATTGCATACTAAACTCAGCAAAAAAATAAACGTTCCTTTTTCAGGACCCTGTCTTTCAAAGATAATTTGTAACAATCCAAATTACTTCACAGATCTTCATTGTAAAGAGTTTAAACACTGTTTACCATGCTTGTTCAATGAACCATAAACAATTAATGAACATGCACCTGTGGAATTAAGACACTAACAGCTTACAGACGGTAGGCAATTAAGGTGACAGTTATGAAAACTTAGGACACTAAAGAGGCCTTTCTACTGACTCTGAAAAACACCAAAAGAAAGATGCCCAGGGTCCCTGCTCACCTGCGTGAACGTGCCTTAGGCATGCTGCAAGGAGGCATGAGTACAGCAGATGTGGCTAGGGCAATAAATTGCAATGTTCCTACTGTGAGATGCCTAAGACAGCTCTACAGGGAGACAAGATGGACAGCTAATTGTCCTCGCAGTGGCAGACCACGTGTAACAACACCTGTACAGGATCGGTACATCTGAACATTACACCTGCGGGACAGGTACAGGATGGCAACAACAACTGCTTGAGTTACACCAGGAATGCACAATCCCTCCATCAGTGCTCAGACTGTCTGCAATAGGCTGAGAGAGGCTGGACTGAGGGCTTGTAGGCCTGTTGTAAGGCAGGTCCTCACTAGACATCACCGGCAACAACATTGCCTATGGGCACAAACCCACCGACGCTGGACCAGACAGGACTGGCAAAAAGTGCTCTTCTGTGACGAGTCGCAGTTTTGTCTCACCAGGGGTGATGGTCAGATTCGCGTTTATCATTGAAGGAATGAGCGTTAGACGGAGGCCTGTACTCTGGAGCAGGATCCATTTGGAGGTGGAGGAGCCATCATGGTCTGGGGCGGTGTGTCACAGCATCATCGGACTGAGCTTGTTGTCATTTCAGGCCATCTCAATGCTGTGTGTTACAGGGAAGACATCCTCCTCCCTCATGTGGTACCCTTCCTGCAGGCTCATCCTGTCATGACCCTCCAGCATGACAATGCCACCAGACATACTGCTCGTTCTGTGCGTGATTTCCTGCAAGACAGGAATGTCAGTGTTCTGCCATGGCCAGCGAAGAGCCAAGATCTCAATCCCATTGAGCACGTCTGGGACCTGTTGGATCGGAGAGTGAGGGCTAGGGCCATTCCCCCCAGAAATGTCCGAGAACTTGCAGGTGCCTTGGTGGAGTGGGGTAACATCTCACAGCAAGAACTGGCAAATCTGGTGCGTGCAGTCCATGAGGAGGAGATGCACTGCAGTACTTAATGGAGCTGGTGGCCACACCAGATACTGACTGTTACTTTTGATTTTGACCCCCCTTTGTTCAGGGACACATTATTCCATTTATGTTAGTCACATGTCTATGGAACTTGTTCAGTTGATGTCTCAGTTGTTGAATCTTATGTTCATACAAATATTTACACATTTTAAGTTTGCTGATAATAAACACAGTTATTTGACAGTGAGAGGACGTTTCTACACAAGGACTAATATTGCAATAGCCACCTGTAATACTAAAACAATGACAGGATGTGTGATGCATACAATGGCAAAGTCAAGGCCTTCGAGCCCTTTATATAACTGTTTTTCCCAGAACATGTTAGTCTAGGTGAAATAGGGACCCATTAATAAAATATGAGGATGAACTCACATGGAATGGGTTTAATTCAGACACAAAGATATGAGTTAAAAGCTATGGAATGGTAATGTGGCTGAAATTGCATTTGACAGCACTCTCCAAAATCCTGAGTGCGACCTCCCAAATGTACTTATCCCTTTTGAGGACATCCAGTGGAACAAAAACATACCATTATTCATAGCAGCCTTCTTTACCTATGCACAGCACAGATCATACCTTACGAAGCATACAGTAGCCTCCAATACAATAACACTATTTTAATTCTGCCTCAAGATTGGTACCACAGAGGTACCAGAGCGACCAGAATAGATAGTGATTTGATCATCAAGATAAGTTAGCAATACAGTTATGCAGTGACTTCTCCATCAAGCCTGACATATCACTTTGATAAGACCAAATCAAATAAGAATGCCTATAATGCTTCCAGAGAAGGCAAGCATCTTAACCACACACATACCACGGTGCAGTATGGTGTACACTTTCCATATGAAAAGAGTATTCTAATGGGACACTGTAGTATTCATTCGAGTTGAATGTTTACCTAACAGGTGGCAGATTTTTTATTAAACCTTTATTTAACCAGGCAAGTCTATTAATAACAAATTGTTATTTATAATGACGGACTGGCAAGAGGCAAAAGGCCTCCTGTGGGGACAGGGTCGGATAAAAAAGAAAACAATGTAAGACAAAACGGACGACACAGATATAAGACTTTGGCAACAGCACAAATACAACAGAAAACAAACAGTGGATGTGTGTGTCCGTTCTATGGAACGTTCTTCCAAGATAGTAATTACCATGCATTTTATTTCAGAGGGATTCAGAACAAACTTCAAATCATGCAGATTCTGTTAAATGATGTTAAAAGCTTTTTGAGCTTTTTCAAAAGCCAAAGTCAAACTGCTGCTGCCACTTGACTAGAGAACAGTGTCATCCGCATAAAAACATGCATCAGCTATCTTAATATGTCTCCCAATGTTGTTGATATAGATAATAAACAGCAGGGGACCTAAAATTGATCGAGGCAGAACTCGGCATAACTCTGCGGTGTCCAACTTACAACCATCTGCCTTAACACTAGGGGTGGAACGGTTCACTAAACCCACAGTTCGGTACGTACTGCGGTTTTGGGGTCACGGTTCAGTTCGGTTTCGGTACAGCAGGAAAATGAAATGCCGTTCACAATGTTCAGCATTCACAATGTTCCTAGCATTGTCTGTTGTGAGAGGATTGTTGGGCCTCTCAAGTTTCCACTCTTATGCTGCTTTTGTAACCATGTGGGAGGTGGGAATTTGCCAGTCGTAAATACCAGTTGGATACATTCATGAGATTTGAACTTGTTTAGAAATGCTGATTGGGGGCCTCCCGAGTGGCACAGCGGTCTAAGGCACTCATTGCAGTGCTTGAGGTGTCACTACAGTCCCATATATGACGGCGCAAAATTGGCCCAGCGTCGTCCGGGTTAGGGGAGGATTTAGCCGGGAGGGCTTTACTTGGCTCATCATGCTCTAGTGACTCCTTGTGGTGAGACGGATGCCTGCAGGCTGACCTCAGTCATCAGTTGAACAATGTTTCCTCCGACACATTGGTGCAGCAAGGTTCTGGGTTAAGCAGGCAGGTGTTAAGAAAAGCGGTTTGGCGGAGGATGCATGACTTGATCTTTGCCTCTCCCGAGCCCGTTGTGGAGTTGCAGCGATGAGGCAAGATCGTAATTGAAATTGGGAGAAAAAATAAAAAATAAAAAAAAACATTTTAAAAAATATTGCTGATTGGCTAATGGCCAACAAGCTGCATCAACCATAAACTAAAAGTACATGCTTGTAAAATAAATTACAGAGTTAAAAAACCACAATAATATATTACTTTTTATAAATAATGCTGTTATAGAGGCCATTTCCTTAGTAGGTGACATTAGAGGTCACCATGTGGGAGAAGTGGGTGCTCAGGATGATGGACGAGTTTCCCACTAGTAATTACCAGTTGGAGGTCCACTCAAGGTGATTTTCCCCGTCTTATGTGGTAAATTCCCACTTCCCATTTGCTTCCCATTTGGTCTCCTTCGGTGCAAAACGCTCACTTGTGACTCTCATAAAGGGGGCTTGTCTGTAGCACGGTACATCTCCCACTCTGGGGTAATGTGATGGGCTGTCACTTAAGTAAACGCAGAGTGTTGGCCGATTAATAAAAAACATCTGCTTTGACTTGGGTAGTTTCCAATTAATTAAACATTTCTGCTTTGACTTAGGTAGCGGGTACTACCTGTTTGCTGAAATGGGTGCAAGAGGGACGTTGTAAACAATGATGGAGGATCCTCCCATTCTGGTTTATCAACCCCACCACCATGATCATACAGAACTAGTTCCCGGCTGCTGCTCACAAAAGGGCAGTTTGAAATGTGGCTCAAATTTACTAAGAGGCATAGCCTACAGATGTAGGATCTTCATTTGATCTGTCTTTTGTTGATGTGAATTTAACTGCACAGCAGGAAATTCAAACTTGTAGTGTATTCCAGGTTTAGAAAGATTCTTTAAACCTTTTACTGCAGTGGACTAAATCACGGGCACAGTGGAATTCTTGGTAGTCAAACAAATCGACTTTGAAACAAAAGTATACACCTCACAACCATGGTTATAGAAGACACCAGCACTATGTAAGATACAGTGCCTTGCGAAAGTATTCGGCCCCCTTGAGCTTTGCGACCTTTTGCCACATTTCAGGCTTCAAACATAAAGATATAAAACTGTATTTTTTTGTGAAGAATCAGCAACAAGTGGGACACAATCATGAAGTGGAACGACATTTATTGGATTTTTCAATTTTTTTTTAACAAATAAAAAACTGAAAAGTTGGGCGTGCAAAATTATTCAGCCCCTTTACTTTCAGTGCAGCAAACTCTCTCCAGAAGTTCAGTGAGGATCTCTGAATGATCCAATGTTGACCTAAATGACTAATGATGATAAATACAATCCACCTGTGTGTAATCAAGTCTCCGAATAAATGCACCTGCACTGTGATAGTCTCAGAGGTCCGTTAAAAGCGCAGAGAGCATCATGAAGAACAAGGAACACACCAGGCAGGTCCGAGATACTGTTGTGAAGAAGTTTAAAGCCGGATTTGGATACAAAAAGATTTCCCAAGCTTTAAACATCCCAAGGAGCACTGTGCAAGCGATAATATTGAAATGGAAGGAGTATCAGACCACTGCAAATCTACCAAGACCTGGCCGTCCTTCTAAACTTTCAGCTCATACAAGGAGAAGACTGATCAGAGATGCAGCCAAGAGGCCCATGATCACTCTGGATGAACTGCAGAGATCTACAGCTGAGGTGGGAGACTCTGTCCATAGGACAACAATCAGTCGTATATTGCACAAATCTGGCCTTTATGGAAGAGTGGCAAGAAGAAACACATTTCTTAAAGATATCCATAAAAAGTGTTGTTTAAAGTTTTCCACAAGCCACCTGGGAGACACACCAAACATGTGGAAGAAGGTGCTCTGGTCAGATGAAACCAAAATTGAACTTTTTGGCAACAATGCAAAACGTTATGTTTGGCGTAAAAGCAACACAGCTCATCACCCTGAACACAACATCCCCACTGTCAAACATGGTGGTGGCAGCATCATGGTTTGGGCCTGCTTTTCTTCAGCAGGGACAGGGAAGATGGTTAAAATTGGTGGGAAGATGGATGGAGCCAAATACAGGACCATTCTGGAAGAAAACCTGATGGAGTCTGCAAAAGACCTGAGACTGGGACGGAGATTTGTCTTCCAACAAGACAATGATCCAAAACATAAAGCAAAATCTACAATGGAATGGTTCAAAAATAAACATATCCAGGTGTTAGAATGGCCAAGTCAAAGTCCAGACCTGAATCCAATCGAGAATCTGTGGAAAGAACTGAAAACTGCTGTTGCACAAATGCTCTCCATCCAACCTCACTGAGCTCGAGCTGTTTTGCAAGGAGGAATGGGAAAAAATGTCAGTCTCTCGATGTGCAAAACTGATAGAGACATACCCCAAGCGACTTACAGCTGTAATCGCAGCAAAAGGTGGCGCTACAAAGTGTTAACTTAAGGGGGCTGAATAATTTTGCACGCCCAACTTTTCAGTTTTTGATTTGTTAAAAAAGTTTGAAATATCCAATAAATGTCGTTCCACTTCATGATTGTGTCCCACTTGTTGTTGATTCTTCACAAAAAAATACAGTTTTATATCTTTATGTTTGAAGCCTGAAATGTGGCAAAAGGTCGCAAAGTTCAAGGGGGCCGAATACTTTCGCAAGGCACTGTATACAGTGCCTTCAGAAAGTATTCAGGCTTTTTTTTACATTTTGTTACGTTACAGCCTTTCTCTAAAATGGATTAAATAAAATACGTCTCTCAGCAATCTACACACAATACCCCATAATGACAAAGCGAAAACAGGTTTTTAGAAATGTTTGCAAATGTATTATAAATAAAAAAACAGAAATACCTTATTTACATAAGTATTCAAACCCTTTGCTATGAGACTCAAAATTAAGCTCAGGTGCATCCTGTTTCCATTGATCATCCTTGAGATGTTTCTACAACTTGATTGGAGTCCACCTGTGGTAAATTCCATTGATTGGACATGATTTGGAAAGGCACACACCTGTCTATATAAGGTCCCACAATTGACAAGCCATGAGGTTGAAGGAATTGTCCGTAGAGCTCTAAGACAGGATTACAGATCTAGGGAAGGGTACTAAAACATTTTTGCATCATTGAAGGTCCCCAAGAACACAGTGGCCTCCATCATTCTTAAATGGAAAAAGTTTGGAACCACCAAGGCTCTTTCTAGACCTGTCCACCAGGCATAACTAAGCAATCGGGGGAAAAGGGCCTTGGTCAGGGAGGTGACCAAGAACCCGATGGTCACTCTGACAGAGCGCCAAAGTTCCTCTGTGGAGATGGGAGAACCATCCAGAAGGACAACCATTTCTGCAGCACTACACCATTCAGGACTTCATGGTAGAATGGCCAGACCGAAGCCACTCCTCAGTAAAAGACACATGACAGCTCACTTGAAGTGAAACAAGAAACAAGATTCTCTTGTCTGATGAGACCAAGATTGAACTCTTTGGCCAACAGCACAACAACCCTAAGCACACAGCCAAGACAATGCAGGAGTGGCTTCAGGACAAGTCTCTGAATGTCCTTGAGTGACCCAGCCAGAGCCCGGACTTTAACCCGATCGAACATCTCTGGAGAGACCTGAAAATAGCTGTGCAGCAACGCTCCCCATCCAACCTGAGTGAGCTTGAGAGGATCTGCAGAGAAGAATGGGATAAACTCCTCAAATACCAACCTTGTAGAGTCATCGCTGCCAAAGGTTCTTCAACAAAAGTACTGAGTAAAGGCTCTGAATACTTATGTAAATGTGAAATTGAATTTTTTATCTTTTTTTATTATAAATTAGTAAAAATGTATAAAAACCTGTTTGTGCTTTGTCATTATGGGGTATTGTGTGTAGATTGATGAGGGGAAAAAAACAATTTCATCAATTTTAGAATAAGGCTGTTATGTAACAAAATATGGAAAAAGTCACGGGGTCTGAATACTCTCCGAAGGCACTGTAGAGTTGAAATGTATTCGTTTTTGAGTTTGCATCCCAATAAAACACTTTCTATACATCACAGAAGACTGAAATATAACAAAACTGTTTGACATAGAAACACCGGATTTTCGCTCTGATCATCTGTTTTTTTTCATCTTTATTAATTATGAAATTATGAAAATATGAATAACATTCCACCCATGAGGCCAAAGAGGCACTTTTGGTCAATGACTGCAGAATATATTTTTTTACCAACCCTTAAACAATGTCCATGAATTATTATCCACATAATAATTAACATTTCCTGTTGCTTCAGGATTACTTTCCTTCTGTAGCAAACTGTCTCAAATTAAGATCATACATCTGTGTAGGCCTAGTGCTTAAATTTTGTAAAAAATAAATGGTATTCATTCGGGTTCACCGTGTGGACCAAACCGAGGTCCCTGTACCGAACGGTTCAGTACGAATACGTGTACCGTTACACCCCTTAACACAATGGGTTCAATTTGACAGGTAGTTCACAAACCACTCCAGAACATGACCAGTAATCGCAATACACTTCAATCTCTGCACCAAGACAGTACGGACCACAGTGTTTAACGTATTCGACAAGTCTATGAATACAGATACACAATGCAGCTTCTTATCCAGGGCACAGTGGATATAATTCAAAACCCTCAAAGTTGCTGTGAAACCTGGAACCTGATTGCATACAACTCAAAATATTTTTTCCTGGAGGTATGCCTTAAGCTGCATATTGACTAGGGACTCAATTTTTTTGCCAGAACAGACCATTTAGATATGGGCTGATAGTTATTCAGTAGGGGGATCAACTCCTTTCAAAATAGGTAGTTTCTCTCACACCCTCCCTTAGCACCCAAGTCCTTGCAATCGCAAAAAATCTCTCCTCACATCTACCCTCAGCACTTAGACGCGTGAGTCTGGGTGTTTATATGCTGACCTCACGCCTCAACAAGCTTCTGATTGGTCATTGTCAATACTCCTGGCCACCATTGATTGGCAGATCTGTGAAGCAAATGCGCGTGCCAACAGAACAGTTTTTAGAGGTCGAGGGAAGGTCTGAGAGAAACATCCACACGAGCTCAGCCATCCACATAAAGAGAATGCAATTACTGAACTGGAAACATTTTCACGCTGGGAGAAATTTTACAGCATGACGTCACAATCAGAACACAATCAGAACGATTGAGAGCTATTTCATGCTGGGAAAATATTTACATGACAGCTGGCAGTGGGAGAAGAAAGATGGATTTTGGCCAACATTCTGCACATTTCTCTTTAATTAAATATTTCATCTCAATACAGTGTTCTGTTCCCAAAACTAGAATCCGTTGTGAACAGAGTGGACAACGTTTTGTAGATTTTACTCTTTGTAAAAGTTGAAAAAATAGCATTGTTTAGAAGGAGTGCAAAGGCAAATTGAGTTATTGCATACGCGCACTTCACAGAGTAGGCGTTACCTAATGGGAATATGCAGATGCATGCCAGAACACGCCAATAGGATCTCGCTAGCTTGTGCTTGGCTCTGCCCACCACCTTTCTAGTTCTGCCCACTATGACTAATTCGTTCCCATTGGAAATGACAGGCTGTGGTCTATCTTGGTTTAGTTATAGTTTGATCCTGTATTATTTCAAACAGCAACTATCAGAAAATAACACTGATCACATTTTACCACACATTTAGAGTGTTCATTTCATCAACTGGTGTACAAATATGATAGAAAACACAGAATTATTTTTTTTTTGAGTGCACAGGGCTTTTAAAAGTTGCTAAGGCAGAAACGTTCCATCAACTATTTGACTTGTTTCACATTTAACATTTGACATTTGAGTCATTTACCAGACGCTCTTATCCAGGGCAACTTACAGTTAGTGCGTTCATCTAAGTTAGGTATGAGTTCATACCCGCTGACACTAATGTCTTGTCTCATGCATGGTTTCATTGACTAAACGTTGTTTAGAACAAGGGTTGGAACCAATATTATTTTCCAATCATTTAGTTCTGAGAAAAACAATTCCTTTTTCCATCCCGTTCCACTGTTCTGACCAGTGACGGATTATATCATTCCTTTCTGTTATTTTTCAACCTATGATAATTGAAACATTTTAACATTTAGCTCAACATTAAATTACGTCACCAAGCAGAGCAGCTTGCTATGGAGAGGGCAATACACAGGTGAAGTCGGAAGTTAACATGCACATTTATAAAAAATCTAAAACTAAAATACATAATTTACATAAGTATTCAGACCCTTTACTCAGTACTTTGTTGAGCTTCGCACCCCTGTATTAGGGGAGTTTCTCCCATTCTTCTCTGCAGATCCTCTCAAGCTCTGTCAGGTTGGATGGGAAGCGTTGCTGTTCATCGCACAGGCAGGAATAAGAATATAAAAATAAATGGAGGAGCAATGTCAGAGCAGCATAGAATAAGATACAGTAGAATAGCATAGGATACAGTATAGTCGGAAGTTTACATACACTTAGGTTGGAGTCATTAAAACTCGTTTTTCAACCACCCTACAAATTTCTTGTTAACAAACTATAGTTTTGGCAAGTCGGTTAGGACATCTACTTTGTGCATGACACAATAACTTTTCCAACTATTGTTTACAGACAGATTATTTATAATTCACAATTCCAGTGGGTCAGAAGTTTACATACACTAAGTTGACTGTGCCTTTAAACAGCTTGGAAAATTCCAGAAAATGATGTCATGGCTTTAGAAACTTCTGAATTGGAGGTGGGCCTGTGGATGTATTTCAAGGCCTACCTTCAAACTCAGTGCTTCTTTGCTTGACATCATGGGAAAATCAAAATAAATCTGCCAAGACCTCAGAAAAAAATTGTAGACCTTCACAAGTCTGGTTCACCTTGGGCGCAATTTCCAAACGCCTGAACATACATACCACGTTCATCTATACAAACAATAGTACGCAACTATAAACACCATGGGACCACGCAGCCGTCATACCGCTCAGGAAGGAGACGCGTTCTGTCTCCTAGAGATGAATGTACTGCGAAAAGTGCAAATCACTCCCAGAACAACAGCAAAGGACCTTGTGAAGATGCTGGAAACAGGTACAAAAGTATCTATAGCCACAGTGAAACGAGTCCTATATCGACATAACCTGAAAGGCCGCTCAGCAAGGAAGAAGCCACTGATCCAAAACCGTCATGAAAAAGCCAGCCTACGGTTTGCAACTGCACATGGGGACAAAGATCGTACTTTTTGGAAAAATGTCCTCTGGTCTGATGAAACAAAAATTGAACTGTTTGGGCATAATGACCATCATTATGTTTGGAGGAAAAACGGGGAGGCTTGCAAGCCGAAGAACCCCATCCCAACCGTGAAGAACGGGGGTGGCAGCATCATGCTGGGGGGGTGCTTTGCTGCAGGAGGGACTGGTGCACTTCACAAAATAGATCTCAAGACATCAGTCAGGAAGTTAAAGCTTGGTCGCAAATGGGTCTTCCAAATGGACAATGACCCCAAGCATACTTCCAAAGTTGTGGCAAAATGGCTTAAGGACAACAAAGTCAGGGTATTGGAGTGGCCATCACAAAGCCCTGACCTCAATCCCACAAAAAATGTGTGGGCAGAATTGAAAAAGCGTGTGTGAGCAAGGAGGCCTACAAACCTGATTCAGTTATACCAGCTCTGTCAGGAGGAATGGGCCAAAATTCACCCAACTTATTGTGGGAAGATTGTGGAAGGCTAACCAAAACGTTTGACCCAAGTTAAACAATTTAAAGGCAATGCTACCAAATACTAATTGAGTGTATGTAAACTTTTGACCCACTGGGAATGTGATGAAATCATCATAAATCATTCTCTATGCTATTATTCTGACATTTCACATTCTTAAAGTAAATTGGTGATCCTAACTGACCTAAGACAGGGAATCTTTGATAAACACCATGTGAAGAGTGGCACCAGTTCCCTGAACCGGTTCCAACCCCTGGTGTGAGGGTAGTAGCTGATACGCAGCCTAATGTCTCCTCTCTCTGATGAATGATTGATAGAGTGGTGAGACTGAACTGTAGGTACCCGTCACTCTGTCCTTAATCAGCTCTAGCACTGCAACAAAGTTTCCTGATGAAGAGGTAATTTCAGCTTTTTAGGAGTATCATAGGTGATGTCATCTGACTTATCAATGATCCCCAGGAGCATGGTTAGACCCAGTATTCTCTCCCTTGGCTAAAGTGTGTAGAGAGCTAAGAGATGAGATGAGTCTATGAGATGAATATGTGCACTGACAAGGCTATGCTTTAGCAGGATAAGCACCAACTGTGCTGAGGGGAAAGATTACATTAAACAGTGTCATGAGATGAGAAATTAAATCTAGACCGCACTAATGTGACTTCACTTTTATCATTAATCTGAAGACTGTTATTTATCTAATCAAGTAACTATGTTTAATTGTTACCCAATTAAATTAATCATGTAACAATTAACTCATTAGGATCTGGGGCACCACGAGAGCGTTTCTTTAAAGAGTTGCCATCTTCCAAATTAAACTCTAAAGGTCTTTACCAGTCACATCTATAAACATTAAACTTATTAATCATAACCTTGTATCATATCATCATTCTGAACAGTCGTAACCTCCATGTATCTGCAAAAACCCGGGCCGTACTTATGATTCAGTACTACACGAATTGGTTTCATTATTTATTTACTAGCTAACTAAATGGTAACACAGGATAAACATACACACATAATACATTAAAAACAGTTCCCTAGTGGACTGACAACAATATGGCAGCTTGTTACAAAATTCATGGAGAGGGCAAGAGAGAGAGAGGGACAGGGACACTTAACGTTTTGGGTCTTTTCGCGGCACACTTGTAAGGCTCTGATTGTCCGAAATGGTTCAGACAAGTCTTCTACTGTTGTCCTTTTCTGTAGTTGTCTGGTATCCAGTGACTTGTCATGTAGTCCTGAACAGAGCTACAGAGTTGATTCTCCTTCCATTCACTCTAGAAGACGCCTCTTTGAAGATAGGCTAGCCAGCCGTGTCGATGGTTCCCAGTGGGGTGACGAGATGGTTTGAGCAGAGTTATAGAATGGTCCCACTTAAATTCGCTTTTCTAGATACTTTACTTAGGACAGCTAATCAGCTGTACCTGTGATTGGTCGGGAGGTGAGTTGATTTTCTCTACCTCGTTTTGAGATTCAGAATTCAAACCACTTTAAACATGAGCTGAAGAGCTACGTCTCTCTGGTCTGATATGTTAATTCTTAACCCATCATTTTATACAGTTTGTTAGGAAGGGGCGGTTCCATCAGGCTGACATGCTCTCTGACCTCACTCAAGGGCGTGACTTGCCACTTTTACAAAAACTATTATCCCTTATGGCTCCTAAAATCATGTCCCTCTCTTATGAAAAACACTTTCCTAATGTTTCATATTTCATTCACAACACATAGGACGGACACTTCGTACATGTGTATGTCCTTTATAACATTTTTTAATGACAACCAGAAAATAACGCACAATATGACATTAGTGTTCTATAGATTGCCTCTGACCGTTCCATGTTAGCAATATTGTTCCAGTATTCGCTTTAGAACATGTTAGAGTTTCGTCGGGAAAAGTCTGTGAAACAAAGGCACATTCCTCTGGTGAACATTGGAGAGGGAGACCTGAATCTTCTCTTCTTGATTTACAACAGGGCGTGACGTGTTATCCCCCACCAGTTCCCTCCTCCCCCCTCTGCAGGTGAGAGGGCGTCTGGTTGAAGTTATTTATTGCAAAGCTGTTCTGGCCTATTTGGATCCTCACAGGACAGTCATGACAGCACATTGCGGATATTGTTTCAGGGAGTCAAAATAGCCTACATTACCTGTAACAATCCAGGTACCCAAATTTAGAAGAGGCCAAGGAAAATAAATCACTTCATTTTAAGGACTGCATTCCCCAGGTTGGGTCCATAAAGTTGCAGCGATGAGATACATTAGACTCCGTGTGTCATAATGACACAGTAGGATATCAACACCACTGCAGGGATGACTGGTGCTGATAGGACAGGCAACAATTCTATACATTGAAAGTCACTTACTGACACATGTAACTTACTGAAAGCTCTACACTCTGAGGTGTTTCCACTGAGGTAGATGCGTGTAGTGAATGATGATCATCTCATAACAATCAGGGTGCTGAAGTTCTAAACCTTCGTATCTCCCTTCCATGCAGACTTGATAAATGACAGTGTGACATGCGTCCAGTTAGTGGGGCGGGGTTTTGCATTTAAATGACCAGTGTTTCCTTGCGTCCAGCAGATCTCTTCTAGGCGTGTACAGGTTGGCGTGCCCTGGGAGGACTAGAGCGGGGACGGTGCGGCAAAGTCCACATTCAGTGGAACCGAATCGTGTAAGTGTGCATGGGCTGTGAGTGCCCATCTCCCTCCAGATCAGCTCTCCTTCTCCCAGGGCACTCCCTCCTTGAATTATTTGCATTTACTGTAGAAAACCTGCTCTAAACTATTTCAAAACTATTTCTATATATGTTTATGCATAGCCTGATGTATGAAGATGATGTTTGAGATGTGCGGAGCGCTCTGATTACTTATTGATGATTGAATGTGATCACATTGCTTTTTATTTACTGCAGCAACGAGAAGCATCTATCTGTCTTATCATTCCCATGGTCCACCCCTGATGTTTAGAAACTGTATTTTGTTCATGTTTAGTTGTATTTAGTTATTTATCAGAGGACCTTAACTCTATAAAAGCTGGGGCATCGGCGACAACCTTCACCTCATCACAATAGGAACTTGTGGGGGACTATGGAATTAGCAATATATCAAATCAAATCAAATTGTATTAGTCTCATGTGCCAAATACAACAGGTATTTCACCTTACAGTGAAATGCTTACTTACGAGCCCCTAACCAACAACTCAGTTTAAAAAAAATATGGATAAGAATAAAAGAGATAAAAGTAACAATAATTAAAGAGCAGCAGTAAAATAACAATAGTGAGACTATATACAGGGGGGTACCAATACAGAGTCAATGTGCCGGGGCACAGGTTAGTTGAGGTAGTACGTACATGTAGGCCATGTTATTATAGTTACTATGCATAGATGACAACAGAGAGTATTTATTTTATTTTATTTTATTTAACTAGGTAGGCTAGTTGAGAACAAGTTCTCATTTGCAACTGCGACCTGGCCAAGATAAAGCATAGCAATTCTACACATACAACAACACAGAGTTACACATGGAATAAACAAAACATACAGTCAATAATACAGTAAAAAAAAAAAGTCAAAAAAAGGTCTATATACAGTGAGTGCAAAGGGAGTTAAGGCAATAAATAGGCCATGGTGGTGAAGTAATTACAATATAGCAATTAAACACTGGAATGGTAGATGTGCAGAAGATGAATGTGCAAGTAGAGATACTGGGGTGCAAAGGAGCAAGATAAATAAATAAATACAGTATGGGGATGAGGTAGATAGATGGGCTGTTTACAGATGGGCTATGTACAGGTGCAGTGATCTGTGAGCTGCTCTGACAGCTGGTGCTTAAAGCTAGTGAGGGAGATGTGAGTCTCCAGCTTCAGTGATTTTTGCAGTTCGTTGCAGTCATTGGCAGCAGAGAACTGGAAGGAAAGGCGACCAAAGGAGGAATTGGCTTTGGGGGTGACCAGTGAGATATACCTGCTGGAGCACGTGCTACGAGTGGGTGCTGCTATGGTGACCAGTGAGCTGAGATAAGGCGGGGCTTTACCTAGCAGAAACTTGTAGATAACCTGTAGCCAGTGGGTTTGGCGACGATTATGAAGCGAGGGCCAACCAACGAGAGCGTACAAGTCGCAGTGGTGGGAGGCGTATGGGGCTTTGGTGACAAAACGGATGGCACTGTGATAGACTGCATCCAATTTGTTGAGTAGAGTGTTGGAGGCTATTTTATAGATGACATCGCCGAAGTCTAGGATCGGTAGGATGGTCAGTTTTACGAGGGTATGTTTGGCAGCATGAGTGAAGGATGCTTTGTTGCGATATAGAAAGCCGATTCTAGATTTAATTTTGGATTGGAATGGGAGTCTGGAAGGAGAGATTATAGTCTAACCAGACACCTAGGTATTTGTAGTTGTCCACGTATTTTAAGTCAGAGCCGTCCAGAGTAGTGATGCTGGACGGGCAGGCAGGTGCGGGCAGTGATCGATTGAATAGCATGCATTTAGTTTTACTTGCATTTAAGAGCAGTTGGAAGCCACAGAAGGAGAGTTGTATGGCATTGAAGCTCGTCTGGAAGTTAGTTAACACAGAGGGTCCAGAAAGAGGGTCCAGAAGTATACAGAATGGTGTCGTCTGCGTAGAGGTGGATCAGAGAATTACCAGCAGCAAGAGCAACATCATTGATGTATACAAAGAAGAGAATCGGCCCGAGAATTGAACCCTGTGGCACCCCCATAGAGACTGCCAGACGTCCGGACAACAGGCCCTCCAATTTGACAGAATGAACTCTATGAGAAGTAGTTGATAAACCAGGCGAGGAAATCATTTGAGAAACCAAGGCTGTCGAGTCTGCCAATAAGAATGTGGTGATTGACAGAGTCGAAAGCCTTGGCCAGGTCGATGAATACAGCTGCACAGTAATGTCTCTTATTGATGGCGGTTATGATGTCGTTTAGGACCTTGAGCGTGGCTGAGGTGCACCCATAACCAGCTCTGAAACTGGATTGCATAGCGGAGAAGGTACGGTGGGATTCGAAATGGTCGGTAATCTGTTTGTTAACTTGGCTTTCGAAGACCTTAGAAAGACAGGGTAAGATAGATATAGATCTGTAGCAGTTTGGGTCTAGGGTGTCACCCCCTTTGAAGAGGGGGATGACCGCGGCAGCTTTCCAATCTTTGGGAATCTCAGACTACAAGAAAGAGAGGTTGAACAGGCTAGTGATAGGAGTTGCAACAATTTCGGCAGATCATTTTAGAAAGATTGTCTAGACCGGCTGATTTGTAGGGGTCCAGATTTTGCAGCTCTTTCAGAACATCAGCTATCTGGATTTGGATGAAGGAGAAATGGTGGGGGCTTTGGCAGGTTGCTGTGGAGGGTGCCGGGCAGTTGACCAGGGTAGGTGTAGCCAGGTGGAAAGCATGGCCAGCCGTAGAGAAATGCTTATTGAAATTCTCAATTATAGGTGATTTATCAGTGGTAACAGTGTTTCCTAGCCTCAGAGCAGTGGGCAGCTGGGAGGAGGTGCTCTTATTCTCCATGGACTTTACAGTGTCTCAGAACCTTTTTTGAGTTTGTACTACAGGATGCAAATTTATGTTTGAAAAAGCTATCCTTAGCTTTCCTAACTGCCTGTGTACATTTGTTCCAAACTTCCCTGAAAAGTTGCATATCACGGGAATATTCGATGCTAATGCAGAACGCCACAGGATGTTTTTTGTACTGGTCAAGGGCAGACAGGTCTGGAGTGAACCAATGACTATGTCTATTCCTAGTTCAAAATTTTTAAAACACAAGAGGAACAGAGGAGAAGTAGGATAAGGGTACGACTAAAGGCTATACGAACTGGCTTTCTAGCACGTTCAGAACAGAGCATAAAAGGAGCAGGTTTCTGGGCACGATAGCATAGATTCAAGGCATAGTGTAAAGACAAAGGTAAGGTAGGATGTGAGTACATTGGAGGTAAACCTAGGCATTGAGTAATGATGAGAGAGATATAGTCTCTAGAGACGTTTAAATCTGTTGATGTCATCGCATATGTAGGAGGTGGAACAACATGGTTGGTTAAGGCATATTGAGTAGGGCTAGAGGCTCTACAGTGAAATAAGACAGTAATCACTAACCAGGACAGTAATGGACGAGGATTATTGATATTAGAGAGAGGCATGCGTAGTCAAGTGAACATTTGTGTCCAGTGAGTGGTTGGGCTGGCTGGGGACACGGCGATTCAGACAGTTAGCAGACCAGGGCTAGCAAGCTAGCAGTTAGCAGACCGGGTTAGCATGCAAGCAGTTAGCAGACCGGGGCAAGCAAGCTAGCAGTTAGCAGACCGGGGCAAGCAAGCTAGCAGTTAGCAGACCAGGGAAAGCAAGCTAGCAGAAGGGCCTTTGGGGGACGTCGCGATGGAGGTAAGTCTGTTTTTGCCTCTTCGTGCAGTGACGTCGATAGACCAGTCATGGATTAGCAGCGGTGTAAAGAGAGGGGGGGGGGGGACAATGCAAATAGTCTGGGTAGCCATTTGACTAGATTTTCAGGAGTCTTATGGCTTGGGGGTAGAAGCTGTTTAGAGGCCTTTTGAACCTAGACTGGCACTCCGGTAACGCTTGCCAAGGCCTTCCTCTGACACCACCTGGTATAGAGGTCCTGGATGGCAGGAAGCTTGGCCCCAGTGATGTACTGGGCCGATCGCACTACCCTCTGTAGTGCATTGCAGTCGAAGGCCGAGCAGCTGCCATACCAGGCAGTGATTCAACCAGTCAGGATGCTCTCGATGGTGCAGCTGTAGAACATTTTGAGGATCTGAGGACCCATGACAAATCTTTTCCGTCTCCTGAGGGGGAATAATTATGTTGTGCCCTCTTCACAAATATCTTGGTGTGCTTGCACCATGTTAGTTTGGTGGTGATGTGGACACAAAGTGACCTGAAGCACTCAAACTGATCCACTGCAGCACCGCCGATGAGTAGGGGGCGTGCTCGGTCCTCTTTCAACTGTAATTGGAGTGGGTCTAGGGTTTCTGGGATGATGGTGTTGATGTGAGCCATGATCAGCCTTTCAAAGCACTTCATGGCTACGGACATGAGTGCTACGGGTCGATAGTCATTTAGCCAGGTTACCTTAGTGTTCTTGGGCACAGGCACTATGGTGCTTAAAACATGTTGGTATTTCAGACTCGGACAGGGAGAGGTTGAAAAAGTCAGTGAAGACACTTGCCAGTTGGTCAGTGCATGCTCGCAGTACACGTCTTGGTAATCTGTCTGGCCCTGCGGCCTTGTGAATGTTGACCTGTTTAAAGGTCTTACTCACATCAGCTCAGGAGAGCGTGATCACACAGTCTTCCGTAACAGCTGGTGCTTTCATGCAGGTTTCAGTGTTATTTGCCTCGAAGCGAGCATAGAAGTAGTTTAGCTCGTCTGGTAGGCTTGTGACATTGGGCAGCTCTCGGCTGTGCTTCCCTTTGTAGTCTGTAATGGTTTGCAAGCCCTGCCACATCCAACGATCGTCAGAGCCGGTGTAGTACGATTCGATTTTAGTCCTGTATTGACGCTTTGCCTATTTGATGGTTTGTCGGAGGGAATAGAGGGATTTCTTATTAGCTTCCGGGTTAGAGTCCGGCTCTTTGAAAGCGGCAGCTCTAGCCCTTAGCTCAGTGTGGATGCTACCTGCAATCCATGGCTTCTGGTTGGGGTATGTATGTACGGTCATTGTGGGGACGACGTGATCGATGCACTTATTAAGCCAAAGACTGATGTGGTGTACTCCTCAATGCCATCGGAGGAATCCCGGAACATATTCCAGTCTGTGCTAGCAAAACAGTCCAGTAGCTTAGCATCTGCTTCATCTGACCACTTTTTTATTGATGTAGTCAATGGTGCTTCCAGCTTTAATGTTTGCTTGTAAGCAGAAATCAGGAGGATAGAATTATGGTCAGATTTTCCAAATGGAGGGCGAGGAAGAGCTTTGTAAGCATCTCTGTGTGTGGAGTATAGGTGGTCTAGAGTTACAGTGGGGCAAAAAAGTATTTAGTCAGCCACCAATTGTGCAAGTTCTCCCACTTAAAAAGATGAGAGAGGCCTGTAATTTTCATCATAGGTACACTTCAACTATGACAGACAAAATGAGAAAAAAAATCCAGAAAATCACATTGTAGGATTTTTTATTTGCAAATTATGGTGGAAAATAAGTATTTGGTCAATAACAAAAGTTTATCTCAATACTTTGTTATATACCCTTTGTTGGTAATGACCGAGGTCAAACATTTCTGTAAGTCTTCACAAGGTTTTCACACACTGTTGCTGGTATTTTGGCCCATTCCTCCATGCAGATCTCCTCTAGAGCAGTGATGTTTTGGGGCTGTTGCTGGGCAACACGGACTTTCAACTCCCTCCAAAGATTTTCTATGGGGTTGAGATCTGGAGACTGGCTAGGCCACTCCAGGACCTTCAAATGCTTCTTACAAAGCCACTCCTTTGTTGCCCGGGCGGTGTGTTTGGGATCATTATCATGCTGAAAGACCCAGCCATGTTTCATCTTCAATGCCCTTGCTGATGGAAGGAGGTTTTCACTCAAAATCTCATGATACATGGCCCCATTCATTCTTTCCTTTACACGGATCAGTCATCCTGGTCCCTTTGCAGAAAAACAGCCCCAAAGCATGATGTTTCCACCCCCATGCTTCACAGTAGGTATGGTGTTCTTTGGATGCAACTCAGCATTCGTTGTCCTCCAAACACAACGAGATGAGTTTTTACCAAAAAGTTATATTTTGGTTACATCTGACCATATGACATTCTCCCAATCTTCTTCTGGATCATCCAAATGCTCTCTAGCAAACTTCAGACGGTTCTGGACATGTACTGGCTTAAGCAGGGGGACACGTCTGGCACTGCAGGATTTGAGTCCCTGGTGGCGTAGTGTGTTACTGATGGTAGGCTTTGTTACTTTGGTCCCAGCTCTCTTCAGCTCATTCACTAGGTCCCCCCGTGTGGTTCTTGTGATCATTTTGACCCCACTTGGGTGAGATCTTGCACGGAGCCCCAGATCGAGGGAGATTATCAGTGGTCTTGTATGTCTTCCATTTCCTAATAATTGCTCCCACAGTTGATTTCTTCAAACCAAGTTGCTTACCTATTGCAGATTCACTCTTCCCAGCCTGGTGCAGGTCTACAATTTTGTTTCTGGTGTCCTTTGACAGCTCTTTGGTCTTGGCCATAGTGGAGTTTGGAGTGTGACTGTTTGAGGTTGTGGACAGGTGTCTTTTATACTGATAACAAGTTCAAACAGGTGCCATTAATACAGGTAACGAGTGGAGGACAGAGGAGCCTCTTAAAAGAAGAAGTTACAGGTCTGTGAGAGCCAGAAATCTTGCTTGTTTGTAGGTGACCAAATACTTATTTTCCACCATAATTTGCAAATAAATTCATAAAAAATCCTACAATGTGATTTTCTGGATTTGTTTCCCTCATTTTGTCTGTCATAGTTGAAGTGTACCTATGATGAAAAGTACAGGCCTCTCTCATCTTTTTAAGTGGGAGAACTTGCACAGTTGGTGGCTGACTAAATACTTTTTTGCCCCACTGTATTTTTCCTCTGGTTGCACATTTAACATGTGGATAGAAATTTGGTCAAATGGATTTAAGTTTCCCTGCAATTAAAGTCTCCGGCTATTAGGGTTGCCCCCTCTGGGTGAGCGTTTTCTTGTTTGCTTATGGTGGAATACAGCTCATTCAATGCTGTCTTGGTGCCAGCCTCTGACTGTGGTGGTATGTAAACAGCTACGAAGAATACAGATGAAAACTCTCTCGGTTGGTAGTGTGGTCTACAGCTTATCATGAGATACTCTACCTCAGGCACCAGCTGTTATTTACAAAAATACATAGTCCGCCGCCCCTTATCTTACCAGACACTGCTGTTCTGTCCTGCCGGTACATCTTATAACCAGCCAGCTGTATGTTGATATTGTCGTTGTTCAGCCACGACTCCGTGAAGAATAAGATGTTACAGTTTTTAATGTCCCGTTGGTAGTTTAATCTTCCGCTTAACTCGTCAATTTTATTCTCCAAGGATTGTACGTTTGCTAGCAGAATGGAGGGAAGTGGGAGTTTATTTGATCGCCTATGATTTCTCAGAAGGCAGCCCGCCCTTCGTCCCCTCATTTGTCGCCTCCTCTTCACGCAGATCACAGGGATCGGGGCCTGTTCTTAAGGAAGCAGTAAATCCTTTGTGTCCGGCTCGTCAGAGTCGTGAAAGGAAAATAATAATTCTGCTAGTCCGTGGTGAGTAATCGCAGTCCTGATGTCTAGAAGTTATTTTCGGTCATAAGAGACGGTAGTGGCAACATTATGTACAAAATAAGTACAGAAATTTGTTACAAACAATGCAAATAAGCAAACAAATAAATACAATTGGCTGGGGGCAAGTAAAACGTCTGCCTTCTTCTCCGGCGCCATCTTACACTATTAATCAATACCAATCCCTGCTAAAGCAACATGGGAAACATACAAAAAAATCTGTACTGCACTGTACATGCTCTTGAGGGATGTCTAAAACAATTTCAATCTACCTATTACAGAGACATTACACAGACTAATTTACCGATTACAATCTGTCATTCAATGAATTAAGTCTAAACTACAAAACACAATGAACTTCTAACATCTCATCATAATGTATTTACTGAAATATCACTTGGAGCGGATATTATGATAACATATGATTAACTGTCCCAGCCACAGTGATGACTTGAGAAACAGAGATTTCCGGAATGTTGTGGGAATCAGCAACAGTAATCTTAAAAGCCTGGAAAAATACTGTATTATCCATCAATCTTATCTTACTATCATTATAGTACATTCCAGGTCTCTCTTGAAATACAGATTTGTATCTCAATGAGACTAACCTGGTTAAATAAAGGTTAAATAAATAACAATGCCTCTATACTGCTCTGTGTAAGCTTCTTAATGAAATAGGATGCAAGGACCCTTGGAAAGCAAAACTAATAAAGACATGTGACAAGTGTGTGTTTGGTTTTTAATGTGTGTCCTTCACACAGTTGTGGTGCTCTCAGTCAGAGTGCAAATCGTCATTTACCCAGTCTGCTCTTCTTCAAGAATCTCCCTCCCTCCCTCCAGCCATCCAGGATCACACGTCTCCCCAGCTTGCCTCATTGACTCCATTAGATTTCAATTAGGTCTCCCTTTTCCCCCCCTTCTCTTGTAAATTCAGGGAAGTGGAAGAGGAGGAAGAGAAAAGGTGCTGTGTGGGGCATTAATAGAGGACGGGTGAGAGAGAGTAATGTAAAAAGATTGGTGGAGATACAGGGGCAGAAGGAAAGAGGACACATTATTTATTCATGATGCCTCTGTAATGATTTCTATTACCAGATAGATTGCCTTCTGTTAATGGGCACTCTCTTTTATTTCTGTCTATATTTCTTTGTAGTCAGTTTTATGCTCTGGAGTGGAACATCAATGCAGGGCAATGGGGGATCCAAGGCTGTTCTATGTCCTCTGAAGTGGGATCAGTGTGTGAAAAAGGCTGGACTGTGAGTGTCAACTGTGGTTGTACTCTCCCTCACCTCCTGCTTCTAAAGCCAATCTCTTTGTCCCCTGGGTCACATTGTTAGTATTGATGATTGGTGTCCTCTTTATAAGCTGTTTCTCTTGACAAAAATAAATAGTTTCACTCCTTCCCATTCATTTTTAATGATCAATGAAACTAGATCATGTGTCCCAATAGAGCTACAAGTAACTGCCAAAATAAAGGAAACACTTGAGTAAACAAAGTATATTGAAAGCAGGTGCTTCCGCACAGGTGTGGTTCCTGAGTTAATTAAGCAATTAACATCCCATGCTTAGGGTCATGTATAAAATGCCCAGTTGCCCATTATTTGGCAGCATTTTCCACCCCCATCAACAAAACACCAAATGATGGGATTTCTCATGGAGGAATGGTGTCGCACCCCTCCAATAGAGTTCCAGACACTTGTAGAATCTATGCCAAGGCACACCGAAGGTGTTCTGGTGGCTCGTGGTGGCCCAACACCCTATTAAATCAAATCAATTTTATTTGTCAGATGCGCCGAATACAACAGGTGTAGGTAAACCTTACCGTGAAATGCTTAATTACAAGTACTTAATCAACAATGCAGTTCAAGAAATAGAATTAGGAAAATATTTACTAAATAAATTAAAGTTAAAAAAAAAGGTTACAATAAAATATAACTATAACGAGGATATATACAGGGGCTGCCGTTACGGAGGTAATTTGTACATGTAGGTACGGGTAAAGTGACTATTCATAGATAATAAACAGCAAGTAATTGTTCAGGAGTCTTATGGCTTGGGGGTAGAAGCTGTTAAGAAGCCTTTTGGACCTAGACTTGGTGCTCCGGTACCGCTTGCCGTGCGGTAGCAAAGAGAACAATCTATGACTACAGTCTTTGACAATTTTATGGGCCTTCCTCTGACACCGCCTAGTATATAGGTCCTGGATGGCAGGAAGCTTGATCCCAGTGATGTACTGGGCCATACGCACTACCTTCTGTAGTGCCTTATGGTCAGATGCCGAGCAGTTGCCATACCAGGCGGTGATGCAACCGGTCAGGATGCTCTCGATGGTGCAGCTGTATAACTTTATGAGGATCTGGGGAACCATGCCAAATCTATTCAGTCTCCTGAGGGGGAAAAAGTGTTGTCGTACCCTTATCACGACTGTCTTGGTGTGTTTAGACCATAATAGTTTGTTGGTGATGTTGACACCAAGTAACTTGAAACTCTCGACCCGCTCCACTACAGCCCCATCGATTATAACGGAGGCCTGTTCAGCCCTCCTTTTCCTGTAGTCCACTGGGAAAGGGCAGTGTGGAGTGCAATAGAGATTGCATCATCTGCGGATCTGTTGGGGCAGGCTGCGTATTGGAGTATGCCTAGGGTTTCCGGGATGATGGTGAGTGCTACGGGGCGGTAGTGATTTAGGAAGGTTACCTTTGCTTTCTTGGGCACAGGGACTGTGGTGGTCTGCTTGAAACATGTAGGTATTACAGACTCGGTCAGGGAGACAGTGAAGACACTTGCCAGTTGGTCTGCGCATGCTCTGAGTACACGTCCTGGTAGTCCGTAGTCCGTTCTGTATTGACTGTTTGCCTGTCAATTAAGACACTATGTTGGAGTTTCCTTTATTTTTGTAGTTACCTGTACTGTACATTAATTTATGGCATATACATTTGAGCATTTTGTCCTATTTATATTAAGAACAGTTTTAATTTCTTTGGTAATACTCAATTCAGAGATCACCAAATGAAGTAACATAAAGCTGTATTGAATTGAATAGATTGTTTTCCCCAGTTCATTTGTCAATAATAATAATGTATATTATACACTACATGACCAAAAGTATGTGGACCCCTGCTCGTCAAATATCCCCTTTGCTGTTATAACACCCTCCACTCTTCTGGGAAGGCGTTCTACTAGCTGTAGGAAGTATTCCTCCTCCACCAAACCTTACAGTTGGCACTATGCAGTCGGGCAGGTAGTGTTCTCCTGGCATCCGCCAAACCAAGATTTATCCATCGGACTGCCAGACGGTGAAGCGTGATTCATCACTCCAGAGAACACGTTTCCACTGCTCCAGAGTCCAATGGCAGCGAGCTTCACACCACTCCAGCCGACACTTGGCATTGTGCATGGTGATCTAAGGCTTGTGCGCGACTGCTCTGCCATGGAAACCCATTTCATGAAGCTCTCAACGAACAGTTATTGTGCTGATGTTGCTTCCAGAGGCAGTTTGGAACTCAGTAGTGAGTGTTGCAACCAAGGACAGACGATTTGTACGCTCTAAGCGCGTCAGCACTCGGCGGTCCCGTTCTATGAGCTTGTGTGGTCTACTACCTTGGAGCTGAGCCGTTGTTGCTCCTAGAAGTTTCCAGCACTTACAGTTGACAGGGGCAGCTCTAGCAGGGCAGAAATGTTATGAACTGACTTGTTGAAAAGGTAGCATCCTATGACGGTGCCACGTTGAAAGTCACTGAGCTCTTCAGTAAGGCCATTCTACTGCCAATGTTTGTCTATGGAGATTGCATGGCTGTGTGCTAGATTTTATACACCTTTCAGCAACAAGTGTGGCTGAAATAGCTGAATCCACTAACTTGAATGCGTGTCCACATACTTTTGTATACATGGTGTAGATTGTTTTGTGCAGGGGATTAAGTAGACTATTATATCTCTCTAAATGCCAGATAGATAAGGGGCACCAGTCAGTAAAGGGGAAACCTACTTAGTTCATGTATCATTTGCCTATATCTGTGAGCTCTAGAACTCAGACCTATTGCCCTGCTATAATTGGAGCATAATGTATGACATCATGCAGCAGATACTTTTAGGGCCAATTACTTGATTGTTTGTGACAACTGTTTACAAAATGCCACAGTTGTTTACAAAATGTTCTGTTTAAACCTATAAATAGATTTGTGCAAGTTTCAAAAAGGACAATCCACTTCAAGTTAGCATACCCTAGTTACCATTATCCTTTTCTGTGTAGTTCTAAAGTATTGTAGAGTAGTCAGGACATTACTAGAAGGCAATATGATCATGTGCCATTATGCTTCATTGAAATCAATTAGATCAAATTGCACCAATATTATAGTCAGTCAGGGACAAAGCTAGCTGTGTATCGTTTTCATGACCATGTCTGGCTGTGGCATGTCAATGTTCCTTAAGCATCAGGTAGCCTATGGATAATATATTGAGCAGCGCACAGTAACCTGGCTGGCACTGAGGCTATGGAACCAGCGGCTGATACAGCAGACAGGTCTGGTGTTCATTCAGTCCAAATGGCCCTGGTGTATTGTCACACAGGTGCACAGTCAGTCCAACCATTATCTCAACAAACAGTGTGTGATGCTGGAGGCCCAAGCCCACAAAGGTAGCCAGGCAGGTGTTGTAGGTTATCGTGATCTGTTAGCTTCAAACCATAGCTAATGGTGAGAAGCTTATGATCGACTGCCAGATAAAGATATCACGACAAGGCAGAGTAAAACACCTCTCCTTTGGTGCTTAAACCACCAGAGAATGACATCCAACTTTCAATCTTCCTGTCCTCTATAACTGATTTATATCAATCACCCTGACTATTGGCAAGAGACCCTCCTATTATAGATAGACTCCTGATGGTCAATTTAATGGACTGTTCCTACCAATATAATCCTGTCTCCAGTGCATCATAATGCTCCAGTTTACAAGTATGTCCGACTAATTAAATGGACAGTTTGGAAAAGCCATGAGTGGACATAGACAGGGAATGTTGGCCCGGAGAAATTGACTATCCACATAATTAACTGTGCCTAGAGAATATAAAACAACGGTACCAATAGTTGTTGCTAATTGGGTTCATCTTAAAAATCCATACACTTCTTGAAAATCCATCCTCTTATTTGACAATAAGGGCTATTTGATCCTAAGAGGTCAAGAACACAAGGGGAAACATCTAAGCTAGCCAAAACATTTCATGTTTCGGTTGAGGATACTCTAGTTTATTGTCCCATTTAGCATATGACTGTTCTGTATATGTTGTATATTCCTCACTGGCCAAGGAGTTCTGTATTTTGGTAAGTAAAGGAGGGTTAATTATTTTACTTGACTCTAGGCACAAATGAATCACATGAATCATGGGGACTGGCACGGGCTGTTCGGTCAGGTCAGACGTGAGCTAAACAAAATATGAAAAATGCTTTACACTCATAGGCGTGGGACGTAGGGGTGCTGGAGGTGCTGCAGCACCCTCTGATAAATTGCAATACATTTGACAAAATGATATAATGATGTAATAAACAGACATCAATTAAATTATTTAGTAAAAGAAATGTATGCAGATGATACAGTGTTGAATTCCATTCCTCCAGCGTTTGACCAAGCCTTTTGACATTTTAAGTCTGATATTCAAGCACTGCAGAGGTCACTATTGGATCTAAAGTTGGTGCTCAATGCAAACAAACCAAAATGCATGCTTTTTCTCTAGGTCCCATAACCCAGATTTAAATGAGTTTGTAATTGCTAGTTTGAACGGTACACAAATTGAGTGAGTTACTTCCTACAAATATCTTGGTATTTGGCTTGATGACAAACTGTCATTTAAAAAACATGCCACTGAGTTGGTGAAGATGTTCAAGTTTGAGGTTGATTTATTTTACAGAAACAAAGCATGTCTGACTTTTGTTAATAGGAAGGAAATTGTCCAGGCCACTTTTATGTCTATTTTAGATTCTGGGGATATTATCTATATGCATGCAGCAGCATCTACACTTAAACCACTAGATGTTGTTTTCTATTGCGCCCTTGGGTTTATTACTGGTTATGGTTCTAGAACTCACCATTGTGTCCTGTATCAGTGGGTTGGGCCTCTTGAATGTAAGGAGAGAGCAGCATTTTTTTGTGTTTATTTACAAAGCACTCATATAGAAACGTCCTATGTATCATCATCATTAATTCAATTTAGACTTCCAAATGACCAAACCTGGTCTCAGGCTTGGATAAAACTGGAGGCCTCTTTGGTCTTCACGGAGTTGGGTAAAGCTGATTTTAGTTTTTGTTGCAACGTTTATGTGGAACAACTTCCAGAGCTCTCTGAAATGAGATGTTCATGTCAACCGTGGTCAGACCAGAGTCATGATCGGAGACCTATATGTTGATAAATGGGTCTGTTTTTCTTAATATGTTTGGTAAATTGTATATTGTATGTGTTCAATGTATTTCTGCAGGGCTCATCTGTAAAAAAAAGACCCTAGCCTCAGTATGACTTCCCTGTCAAAATAAAGGTTATATACAATTCTAAATACTACACCAGAGAGACGCAATTTGGGCAGCACCCGCGTAAAATCTAAAATAGCTTGTCGAGTTGTGGCCATTGAAATATAATCCATAGAAGGGTATTGGAACCTCTAACCTCAGCAATTTGACTGGTAAACTCATGGGTGCAATGGCTGCCAGGGATGATTTGAATGGGCACGTCCGTTCTATGGTTTATATTTCTATGGTTGCGGCTGTCAGTGAAGATCAGCTACAACAGGCCTTTAGCAAATGTCTAAATACAATCGTGGGAAAAGCATAGTTTGGAAAGCAAATGCCTACTGCTAAAAAAAGGAAAACACATCTGTCTATAGAAGCCACCAAAAACGTTCTCAACAACTCCCAATATTGAGCCAACTTAACTGTTTCAAAGTAGCCTATCTTGAAAGGCTATTGGCAGAAGTGCATTGGCCCTCACTGGTCAGTAGCCTACACATACTCATGATATCTTTATCATTGGGTGAGTCTGTGCCACTGGAAAGTTGATTTATTAGACTATAATGTAGCCTATAATAGCCTATAATAAATATAAAGTATATACCTTGGTCAGTTCAGAGTAATGATCGGAAACAGGTAGGTGCCATTTAAGATGAGGGAGGATGATTAAAGAAAGAAATGATGAGCATAGCCTTATTTCTATTACAGCATATTGGATGACTGTCACTCGTTTCCATTCACCCAGCTCAATGTAAATGTTCAAACAGGTTTAGGCTACTACATGATACTCAAATCTTCCCTGTACCCATCATGAGGTTGCTACAACCTAGCCTATGAAGGAAAGTTTACAGCGTAGGTGCACAGGTCGAGAGAATTTTGAGTAATCAAGGTGACAGACAGTGACACATTCAATATCGTCTTGCACACTCTTGCCTGCATCAAGCTGATCTAGTATGTAATCATTAGTCCAACAGTTGCAAACGAGACCTAGTATTGGACAAATTCAGGTATGTTTATTCCTGTTTCGTTCCGTTTGCTTCCATGTAAGAACGTTTTTCAACAGAATCGGTGCAATGAATACACCCCTGATCACACGCAAACACAGTTCACTTTCTTAGCAGCCACATACAAACAGCTCGTTGTATGTATATATAATTATTTTCGCATCTCTCTCTCACCTTTTCCCTTCACTTGTAGACTTCATGGCACAACACATCAGCTGTCTATGACCAGGAGAAAAAAACGTTCCAAGCCAAACCTTTATATCATGATCGCTAACCGCTACACACAACCTATATCGTTGTCACCATATTATCTAACGTTATAGTCAACATAGCTTCTACACTAACACCTTAGTAAACCCGCTACAATCATGCAGCACTGTGTAGTCAGCAGCAAGCAGTTTGGCAGTTGCAGTGTTGGATAGCAATAGGCAGCTAGCATTCCTCTCTATTTGAGACAGGTGTTTGAGTAGGCTAAACTCGCTAGCAGCATTCGATGCTAGCTAAGCAAGTGAAAGTGAAAAAAATATAGCACGAAATCTCTCTCTCCCCCTCAATTTTGGAAGACATTAATTTGTTCAAAACTGTTCAACTATTGTCTTTCTCTTTAAGTAAACTACTCACCACATTTTATACACTGCCATGTTACCTAGCTGTAGCTTATGCTTTCAGTACTAGATTCATTCTCTGATTCTTTGATTGGGTGGACAACATGTCAGTTCATGCTGCAAAAGCTCTGATAGAGTATTTATGACAACCTATAAGTCTATGGAAGGGGGTGAACCTAAGCCTCCTAGGTCAATGTACCAAGAGGGGGACAGATGCGGTCCTCCGGCTACACCAAGGTGCTACCCTACAGAGTGCTGCTGAAGCTACTTTGTGCTTTAATAAATAATTTAGTGACATGTAAATATGTTTTGTATAGTTTTATCTAGAAAAGATAACTTTAATGTTAAATGAAATTCATTGAGGAGGATGGTCCTCACCCTTCCTCCTCTGAGGAGCCTCCACTGATACAGTACATTTCCTCCTAATACTGTAAAATATGTGTGTCTACCCTCTTTTCATTGGCCTGGGCTATTCTTTGCATTCACAACGAGGTTGTTTTTATTGTTTGACAGTGTCAGAGTACCCACTCATTTCGGTAATTTGAGTGGTGTTAAAAAATATTCTGCTAATGTCTCCAGTCATGTAAATGACATAGAATAGTAGGAAATGCATTTATAAAAAGGCTAATCCTATAAACACCTATGCTCAACTGTATGCAACTACATAAATGCGATGATAGAGGCATGCAATGCTTTATTATAAAAAGGTAGGTTTTTTCTTACCCACCACTCAAAACATCTTCCCTCTGCTATGTTTACACGTTTTTGGTTTGTACAGCATGTCCTACCTATATAGTTGTCAACCATGACCTTTAAGACATGAGCTATGTTAAGTCTTACATTTGTCTTAATACTCCGGATTATTCCATGGGCTTACTGCACAAAGTAGGGGGAAAACCTCCTTCATATCTATTGGGAATTGATAAAGCAACGGATAAAACTACAGGGAGGGCATTTTTTATTATATCAAGGCAATTACTGGATGGATACAACAGCAAAGAGATATTTGGCAAATGATAATTGGACTCCTGTTTTCCCCCCGATAAATGGTTTCTTCAAGATTTAAACCTGAAGCCCTTTTATTCTCAATTAGGAGACTCCCACAAACTCTCGGACAGCCTCCCACACTGCATGGCCCTGTGCGTGCACTGCCACACTGCATGGCCCTGTGCGTGTACTGCCACAATGACACACTGCATGGCCCTGTGCGTGCACTGCCACAATGACACACTGCATGGCCCTGTGCGTGCACTGCCACACTGCATGGCCCTGTGCGTGTACTGCCACAATGACACGGCCCTGTGCGTGTACTGCCACAATGACACACTGCATGGCCCTGTGCGTGCACTGCCACAATGACACACTGCATGGCCCTGTGCGTGCACTGCCACAATGACACACTGCCCACCCACTCTGGAGGCAAAAGAAAAGCCCAGGCAGATTCCATTACACAGACACTTAGAACAAGAGAATCAATACAACCTTTGCAAAATGTTAGTTACAGTGCTTTTCAAAACATCTCACATTTGAAGGGCAGGGGATTATCGTCTGCTGGTTGTAAAAGAGGGCCCTGATGGTTTTCCCTCCCTGGCTGGCGTTGAAGGAAGCTGTGAGGTCTACAGGGATGATGGGAGAGGAACATGAAATAAAATTAAAGGACTGAAAGAGGATTCCATTCAACATGGTATAGAAGGGCCTACTGCAAATGTCATTATACAGAGTGTACAAAACATTAGCAACAACTGCTCTTTTCATGACAGACTAACCAGGTGAAAGCTATGATCACTTGTTCACTTGTTAAATCCACTTCAAATCAGTGTAGATGAAGGGGAGGAGACAGGTTAAAGAAGGATTTTTAAGCCTTGAGACAATTGAGACATGGATTGTGTGTGTGCCATTCAGAGGGTGAATGGGCAAGACAAAAAGTTTAAGTGTATGGTAGTAGGTGCCAGGCCCACTTGTTTGAGTGTGTCAAGAACTGCAAGGCTTTTCCTGTGTATCAAGAATGGTCCACCACCCAAAGGACATCCAGCCAACTTGACAGAACAGTGGGAAGCATTGGAGTCAAGATGGGCCCGTATCCATGTGGAACACTTGACCCCTTGTAGAGTTCATGCCCCGACGAATTGAGCCTGTTCTGAGGGCGAGGGAGGGTGGGAGGTTTAAGAGTGCAAGTACAGTGCCTTGCGAAAGTATTCGGCCCCCTTGAACTTTGCGACCTTTTGCCACATTTCAGGCTTCAAACATAAAGATATAAAACTGTATTTTTTTGTGAAGAATCAACAACAAGTGGGACACAATCATGAAGTGGAACGACATTTATTGGATATTTCAAACTTTTTTAACAAATCAAAAACGGAAAAATTGGGCGTGCAAAATTATTCAGCCCCTTTACTTTCAGTGCAGCAAACGCTCTCCAGAAGTTCAGTGAGGATCTCTGAATGATCCAATGTTGACCTAATGATGATAAATACAATCCACCTGTGTGTAATCAAGTCTCCGTATAAATGCACCTGCACTGTGATAGTCTCAGAGGTCCGTTAAAAGCGCAGAGAGCATCATAAAGAACAAGGAACACACCAGGCAGGTCCGAGATACTGTTGTGAAGAAGTTTAAAGCCGGATTTGGATACAAAAAGATTTCCCAAGCTTTAAACATCCCAAGGAGCACTGTGCAAGCGATAATATTGAAATGGAAGGAGTATCAGACCACTGCAAATCTACCAAGACCTGGCCGTCCCTCTAAACTTTCAGCTCATACAAGGAGAAGACTGATCAGAGATGCAGCCAAGAGGCCCATGATCACTCTGGATGAACTGCAGAGATCTACAGCTGAGGTGGGAGACTGTTGTCCTATGGACAATCAGTCGTATATTGCACAAATCTGGCCTTTATGGAAGTGGCAAGAAGAAAGCCATTTCTTAAAGATATCCATAAAAAGTGTTGTTTAAAGTTTGCCACAAGCCATCTGGGAGACACACCAAACATGTGGAAGAAGGTGCTCTGGTCAGATTAAACCAAAATTGAACTTTTTGGCAACAATGCAAAATGTTATGTTTGGCGTAAAAGCAACACAGCTCATCACCCTGAACACACCATCCCCACTGTCAAACATGGTGGTGGCAGCATCATGGTTTGGGCCTGCTTTTCTTCAGCAGGGACAGGGAAGATGGTTAAAATTGATGGGAAGATGGATGGAGCCAAATACAGGACCATTCTGGAAGAAAACCTGATGGAGTCTGCAAAAGACCTGAGACTGGGATGGAGATTTGTCTTCCAACAAGACAATGATCCAAAACATAAAGCAAAATCTACAATGGAATGGTTCAAAAATAAACATATCCAGGTGTTAGAATGGCCAAGTCAAAGTCCAGACCTGAATCCAATCGAGAATCTGTGGAAAGAACTGAAAACTGCTGTTCACAAATGCTCTCCATCCAACCTCACTGAGCTCGAGCTGTTTTGCAAGGAGGAATGGCAAAAAAATTCAGTCTATCAATGTGCAAAACTGATAGAGACATGCCCCAAGCGACTTACAGCTGTAATCGGAGCAAAAGGTGGCGCTACAAAGTATTAACTTAAGGGGGCTGAATAATTTTGCACGCCCAATTTTTCAGTTTTTGATTTGTTAAAAAAGTTTGAAATATCCAATAAATGTCGTTCCACTTCATGATTGTGTCCCACTTGTTGTTGATTCTTCACAAAAAAATACAGTTTTATATCTTTATGTTTGAAGCCTGAAATGTGGCAAAAGGTCGCAAAGTTCAAGGGGGCCGAATACTTTCGCAAGGCACTGTAAATATTAGCCAGGTGTTCCTAATGTTTTGTACACAATGTATATTACTAGTGATAGCCATTAAACCCTGGATTGATGATGCGGTGTATTGGCCAATGAGAGGCTTTAAGGCCACCGGTTGGACATATCGGCACTCCTCAGGAGAAGCAGTCCTCCATAGGAGTTCATGGAATTCTACATTACTTAAATTAAATGTTTCAAGGACAAAATTACATTAATAAATAAAAAAGAACACTGTTTAAAATCAGCCTGAATCTGTGAGTTCTTCTGAAAGATGCAGGACTGACACGCAGCACTGATGTACCAGAATGAACATGCAGTCCTCCTCACAGACATCAGGGGAGGGAGGTTTTTTATTATTATTTTCATCTCATAAAAAAGGACAATCAAGTAATTCTGAAAGTTTTTACAGTAGCCTTGAGAAGGCCTTGTTTGAGTGGAAGGATTTTGAATTGCAAAGGAGAGATTATGAAGTAGGAAAAAATAATATATGGTCTGGTGAGAATGGATAGATTGCAGGCAGAGACAGGGAGACAGACAGTGCTCCCGTCTTGGTGGCCCATGTTGTTAGGATAGTTTGCTTCTGCAAAGCTTAGAAAAGCTATTTATAGACAGCCGGTAAGAGGAAAAGGAAAACTGCTACATTTTTTAACTCTGTAACTCAAGATTCCATCTCCAAACCCTGTCTCTTTGCTGGCTGGCCAGGGAAATGCCATAGTGACTTTATGGATTCCCAGCTTTAAAATAGAACAAGGTTATGTCATAGCCAGAAGAAATAGTAACATCACCCTCTTTAAAGTTGAGAAAAGTGTTCTAATGTTATAGCAGACATTGTACTTTTTTGTTGTTGGTCAAAATACTTAAAAATGGATGCATTGGACTAAATAATGTAATGTTACTAATGGGATAAACAGTATAGATATGAAAGTTTAACAATTATATGTATTAACTTTCATTAATTAACATCAATAAAACAACCTGCCTGAAAAAACAACTTCCAACATGCTCAGGTTGTCAGTTTGTTATTGACCTGACCTGAATGACTTGATAGGAAAGAACTAGCTAAGTGACCTGACATTCCAGAAGCGTCTGGGACAGAAACTCAACATCAATCAAAAAGCTGCTGGTTATTGAGTAGTGTGTGTGTGTGTGTGTAACTGGATAAGTATATTAGAGTACAGTCAACATCACAAAGAAATATGATTTTGTGTTACTAAGTAGTAGCTAGGCTATGCCTCTCAGTCTGCCAAGATTATACCCTGGTCGGTTGGTTGGTTGCCATGCACAATTAAGGTTACATCTATAACTTACGAGTCGTACCCACTGTGTGGGAACATTTGATGTGATGCAACGGGACACACGAGAACATGGCAGTAATGTACCAGTGTGTTTCTTACCTCTGATACAGTTGCTGGCTCCTGGAACCCTAGAGTGTATACGGATTGGACTGACAGGGGCACACACAACAACACCGCTAACTTCTAATATTACAAGTCCCCGGGAATGTCAAGATAGTGCACATACAACAACACTGCTAAGGATGTTTAAATGGCCAAGCTTAGGCGATTGTTTGCACCACAGATCAGTTTCTCACAACACTGACACCAAGCCAAGAGGATCCACCAGTCTGTATGTAGCTAGCACATCAGCGGTATACAGTTGAAGTCGGAGGTTTACGTACACCTTTGCCAAATACATTTAAACTCAGTTTTTCACAACTCCTGACATTTCATCCTAGTAAACATTCCCTGTCTTAAGTCAGTTAGGATCACCATTTTATTTTAAGAATGTGAATTGTTAGAATAATAGTAGAGAGGGTGATTTATTTCAGCTTTTGTTTCTTTCATCACATTCCCAGTGGGTCAGAAGTTTACATACACTCAATTAGTATTTGGTAGCATTGCCTTTAAATTATTTAACTTGGGTCAAACATTTCAGGTAGCCTTCCACAAGCTTCCCACAATAAGTTGGGTGCATTTTGGCCCATTCCACCTGCCAGAGCTGGTGTAACTGAGTCAGGTTTGTAGGCCTCCTTGCTCGCACACACTTTTTCAGTTCTGCCCACAAATGTTCTATAGGATTGAGGTCAGGGATTGTGATGGCCACTCCAATACCTTGACTTCGTTGTCCTTAAGCCATTTTGCCACAACTTTGGAACTATGCTTGGGGTCATTGTCCATTTGCAAGACCCATTTGCGACCAAGCTTTAACTTAACTGATGTCTTGAGATGTTGCTTTGTCGGGTTCACCTAGGGGTCATGAAAAGGGCTGTACAAATGTTTGATGTATTAGAATAATTGATAGATTGTTATATTAATAGAAGGGGAGGGGTTATAAGACCCCTCCCTCCTTACATTTATAGGATCCTTGTAACGGTCTTCTAGGTGTGAAGGAGAGTCGGACCAAAATGCGGCGTGTAGATTGCGATCCATGTTTATTGTGACTATAGCAACATGAATCCAAATACAAACAGTGCAAAATAATAAACGTAATGAAAACCGAAACAGCCTAAACTGGTGCAAACTAACACTAAGGACAATCACCCACAAACACACAGTGAAACCCAGGCTACCTAAATATGGTTCCCAATCAGAGACAATGACTAACACCTGCCTCTGATTGAGAACCATATCAGGCCGGACATAGAAATAGACAAACAAGACATCCAACATAGAATGCCCACCCAGTTCACGTCCTGACCAACACTAAAACAAGGAAAACACACACGAACGATGGTCAGAACGTGACAGTACCCCCCCTCCAAGGTGCGGACTCCGGACGCACAACTTAAACCTATGGGGGAGGGTGTGGGTGGGCATCTGTCCGCGGTGGCGGCTCTGGCGCTGGACGTGGACCCCACTCCATAACAGTTTTAGTCCACCTCCTTAGCGTCCCTAGATAGGTGACCCTTCTTAATGACAGCTCGGGACAGAGGGTCAGCTCGAGACAGAGGGGCAGCTCGGGACAGAAGTAGCTCGGGACTGATGGGTAGCACAGCACTGAGAGGAAGCTCAGGCAGGTAGTTAGATCCGGCAGATCCTGGCCGGCTGGCGGTTCTGGCAGATCCTGGCCGACTGGCAGATCTGGAAGAGTCTGGCCGACTGGCAGATCTGGAAGAGTCTGGTCGACTGGCAGATCTGGAAGAGTCTGGTCGACTGGCAGATCTGGAAGAGTCTGGTCGACTGGCAGATCTGGAAGAGTCTGGTCGACTGGCAGATCTGGAAGAGTCTGGTCGACTGGCAGATCTGGAAGAGTCTGGTCGACTGGCAGATCTGGCTGCTCCATGCTGACTGGCAGCACTGGCTGCTCCATGCTGACTGGCGGCCCTGGCTGCTCCATGCTGACTGGCGGCCCTGGCTGCTCCATGCTGACTGGCGGCCCTGGCTGCTCCATGCTGACTGGCGGCCCTGGCTGCTCCATGCTAACTGGCAGCTCTGGCGGCTCCTTGCAGACTAGCAGCTCTGGCGGCTCCTTGCAGACTAGCAGCTTTGGCGGCATCCTGCAGACAGGCAGCTCTGGCGGCTCCTTGCAGACTGGTAGCTCCTTGCAGACTGGCAGCTCTGGCGGCCCCTGGTTGACTGACGGCACTGGCGGCCCCTGGCTGACTGGCGGCACTGGCGGCCCCTGGCTGACTGGCGGCACTGGCGGCCCCTGGCTGACTGGCGGCACTGGCGGCCCCTGGCTGACTGGCGGCCCCTGGCTGACTGGCGGCACTGGCGGCCCCTGGCAGACGGGCGGCACTGGCGGCTCCTGGCAGACGGGCGGCGCTGGCGGCGCTGGGCAGACGGGCGGCGCTGGCGGCACTGGGCAGACGGGCGGCACTGGCGGCGCTGGGCAGACGGGCGGCACTGGCGGCGCTGGGCAGACGGGCGGCACTGGCGGCGCTGGGCAGACGGGCGGCACTGGCGGCGCTGGGCAGACGGGCGGCACTGGCGGCGTTGGGCAGACGGGAAGCTCCGATGGCGCCGGGCAGACGGGAAGCTCCGGCAGAGGCGCCGGACAGGCGGGAGGCTCCGGCAGAGGCGCCGGACAGGCGGGAGGCTCCGGCAGAGGCGCCGGACAGGCGGGAGGCTCCGGCAGAGGCGCCGGACAGGCGGGAGGCTCCGGCAGAGGCGCCGGACAGGCGGGAGGCTCCGGCAGAGGCGCCGGACAGGCGGGAGGCTCCGGCAGAGGCGCCGGACAGGCGGGAGGCTCCGGCAGAGGCGCCGGACAGGCGGGAGGCTCCGGCAGCGCTGGAGAGGAGGAAGGCTCTGGACGGATGGGCCGGAGAGACAGCCTGGTACGGGGAGCTGCCACCGGAGGGCTGGGGTGTGGAGGTGGTGACGGATAGACCGGGCCGTGCAGGCGCACTGGAGCTCTTGAGCACCGAGCCTGTCCAACCTTACCCGGTTGAATGGTCCCGGTCGCCCTGCCAGTGCGGCGAGGTGGAATAGCCCGCACTGGGCTATGCAGGCGAACCGGGGACACCGTGCGCAAGGCTGGTGCCATGTAAGCCGGCCCAAGGAGACGCACTGGAGACCAGATGCGTAGAGCCGGCTTCATGGCACTTGGCTCGATGCCCACTCTAGCCCGGCCGATACGCGGAGCTGGAATGTACCGCACCGGGCTGTGCACCCGCACTGGGGACACCGTGCGCTCCACAGCATAACACGGTGCCTGCCCGGTCTCTCTAGCCCCCCGGTAACCACAGGAAGTTGGCTCAGGTCTCCTACCTGGCGTAGCCATACTCCCTGTTAGCCCCCCCCCAAGAAATTTTTGGGGCTGACTCCCGGGCTTCCATCCACGACGCCGCGCTGCCTCCTCGTACCAACGCCTCTCCGCTTTCGCCGCCTCCCGTTCTTCCTTGGGGCGGCGATACTCTCCTGGCTGAGCCCAAGGTCCTTTACCGTCTAATTCGTCCTCCCATGTCCATACCTCCTCGCGCTGCTCCTGCTGCTGCTTTTTCCTTTGCCCATTACCACACCGCTTGGTCCTGTTGTGGTGGGTGATTCTGTAACGGTCTTCTAGGTGTGAAGGAGAGTCGGACCAAAATGCGGCGTGTAGATTGCGATCCATGTTTATTGTGACTATAGCAACATGAATCCAAATACAAACAGTGCAAAATAATAAACGTAATGAAAACCGAAACAGCCTAAACTGGTGCAAACTAACACTAAGGACAATCACCCACAAACACACAGTGAAACCCAGGCTACCTAAATATGGTTCCCAATCAGAGACAATGACTAACACCTGCCTCTGATTGAGAACCATATCAGGCCGGACATAGAAATAGACAAACAAGACATCCAACATAGAATGCCCACCCAGTTCACGTCCTGACCAACACTAAAACAAGGAAAACACACACGAACGATGGTCAGAACGTGACAATCCTAGACTACAGATTAACAATGTATATTAATTGTAGAGGTTTAGTATTCCACAATTGTTTTTTAGTTCTCTCTCTCTTTCTTATAAAAAGGCCCCTCTGAGAATGTGTGACTGAGACAGAACTCTGCAGGGGATTGGAGGAGATACGTTTTGTCAAACATTCCACAATAAATCAACTTTGGGGAGTGGACATTTACTTCTAAGTTATAGATAACACTAAAAGTAATTGTTTATATAGCTTGGTTGGCAGGGTTTGGTCTCAGGAGTAAAAAGGTAATGCCGTAGGTAGTGACATCACCAGGATAGACTGAGGGTGTAACAAAACAACTTGAGAATTTTTGTTTGAGGCAGAACTTACTCGGAAACATGCGTGCTTCTGTCTGCAATTGCATTAATAAAGGTTTTTGAATGATTTAATTAAATATATTGTCATAATGCTAATTTCACCAATGAGCTAATGATGATTGACAAGGACGAAAGGAACGAACCCTAACAGCTTCAATATATCCACATCATTTCCCCACCTCATGATGCCATCTATTTTGTGACGCGCACCAGTCCCTCCTGCAGCAAAGCACGACATGATGCTTGCCACCCCTGTGCTTCAAGGTTGGGATGGTGTTCTTCGGCTAGCAAGCCTCCCCCTTTTTCCTCAAAACATAACGATAGTCATTATGGCCAAAAATTATATTTTTGTTTCATCAGACCAAATGACATTTCTCCAAAAAGTACGATCTTTGTCCCCATGTGCAGTTGCAAACTGTAACCTGGCTTTTTTATGGCGGTTTTGGAGCAGTGGCTTCTTCCTTACTGAGCGGCCTTTCAGGTTATGTCGATATAGGACTCGTTTTTACTGTGGATATAGATACTTTTGTACCTGTTTCCTCCAGCATCTTCACAAGGTCCTTTGCTGTTGTTCCGGAATTGATTTGCACTTTTCTCACTAAAGTCAAATCAAATCAAATCAAATCAAATTTTATTTGTCACATACACATGGTTAGCAGATGTTAATGCGAGTGTAGCGAAATGCTTGTGCTTCTAGTTCCGACAATGCAGTAATAACAAGTAATCTAACTAACAATTCCAAAACTACTGTCTTGTACACAGTGTAAGGGGATAAAGAATATGTACATAAGGATATATGAATGAGTGATGGTACAGAGCAGCATAGGCAAGATACAGTAGATGGTATCGGGTACAGTATGTACAAATGAGATGAGTATGTAAACAAAGTGGCATAGTATAGTATAAAGTGGCTAGTGATACATGTATTACATAAGGATACCGTCGATGATATAGAGTACAGTATATACGTATGCATATGAGATGAATAATGTAGGGTAAGTAACATTTATATAAGGTAGCATTGTTTAAAGTGGCTAGTGATATATTTACATCATTTCCCATCAATTCCCATTATTAAAGTGGCTGGAGTTGAGTCAGTGTCAGTGTGTTGGCAGCAGCCACTCAGTGTTAGTGGTGGCTGTTTAACAGTCTGATGGCCTTGAGATAGAAGCTGTTTTTCAGTCTCTCGGTCCCAGCTTTGATGCACCTGTACTGACCTCGCCTTCTGGATGATAGCGGGGTGAACAGGCAGTGGCTCGGGTGGTTGATGTCCTTGATGATCTTTATGGCCTTCCTGTGACATCGGGTGGTGTAGGTGTCCTGGAGGGCAGGTAGTTTGCCCCCGGTGATGCGTTGTGCAGACCTCACTACCCTCTGGAGAGCCTTACGGTTGAGGGCGGTGCAGTTGCCATACCAGGCGGTGATATAGCCCGCCAGGATGCTCTCGATTGTGCATCTGTAGAAGTTTGTGAGTGCTTTTGGTGACAAGCCGAATTTCTTCAGCCTCCTGAGGTTGAAGAGGCGCTGCTGCGCCTTCTTCACGATGCTGTCTGTGTGAGTGGACCAATTCAGTTTGTCTGTGATGTGTATGCCGAGGAACTTAAAACTTGCTACCCTCTCCACTACTGTTCCATCGATGTGGATAGGGGGGTGTTCCCTCTGCTGTTTCCTGAAGTCCACAATCATCTCCTTAGTTTTGTTGACGTTGAGTGTGAGGTTGTTTTCCTGACACCACACTCCGAGGGCCCTCACCTCCTCCCTGTAGGCCGTCTCATCGTTGTTGGTAATCAAGCCTACCACTGTTGTGTCGTCCGCAAACTTGATGATTGAGTTGGAGGCGTGCGTGGCCACGCAGTCGTGGGTGAACAGGGAGTACAGGAGAGGGCTCAGAACGCAACCTTGTGGGGCCCCAGTGTTGAGGATCAGCGGGGAGGAGATGTTGTTGCCTACCCTCACCACCTGGGGGCGGCCCGTCAGGAAGTCCAGTACCCAGTTGCACAGGGCGGGGTCGAGACCCAGGGTCTCGAGCTTGATGACGAGCTTGGAGGGTACTATGGTGTTGAATGCCGAGCTGTAGTCGATGAACAGCATTCTCACATAGGTATTCCTCTTGTCCAGATGGGTTAGGGCAGTGTGCAGTGTGGTTGAGATTGCATCGTCTGTGGACCTATTTGGGCGGTAAGCAAATTGGAGTGGGTCTAGGGTGTCAGGTAGGGTGGAGGTGATATGGTCCTTGACTAGTCTCTCAAAGCACTTCATGATGACGGATGTGAGTGCTACGGGGCGGTAGTCATTTAGCTCAGTTACCTTAGCTTTCTTGGGAACAGGAACAATGGTGGCCCTCTTGAAGCATGTGGGAACAGCAGACTGGTATAGGGATTGATTGAATATGTCCGTAAACACACCGGCCAGCTGGTCTGCGCATGCTCTGAGGGCGCGGCTGGGGATGCCATCTGGGCCTGCAGCCTTGCGAGGGTTAACACGTTTAAATGTCTTACTCACCTCGGCTGCAGTGAAGGAGAGACCGCATGTTTTCGTTGCAGGCCGTGTCAGTGGCACTGTATTGTCCTCAAAGCGGGCAAAAAAGTTATTTAGTCTGCCTGGGAGCAAGACATCCTGGTCCGTGACTGGGCTGGGTTTCTTCCTGTAGTCCGTGATTGACTGTAGACTTGAAAAAAGTACGTTCACCTCTAGGAGACAGAACGCATCTCCTTCCTGAGCAGGATGACGGCTGCATGGTCCCATGGTGTTTATAGTTGCGTACTATTGTTTGTACAGAGGAACATGGTACCCTCAGGTGTTTGGAAATTGCTCCCAATGATGAACCAGAATCTGAGGTCTTGGCTGATTCATTTTGATTTTCCCATGATGTCAAGCAAAGAGGCACTGAGTTTGAAGGTAGGCCTTGAAATACATCCACAGGTACACCTCCAATTGACTCAAATTATGTCATATAGCCTGTCAGAAGCTTCTAAAGCCATGACATCATTTTCTGGAATTTTCCAAGCTGTTTATAGGAACAGTCAACATAGTGTATGTAAACTTCTGACCCACTAGAATTGTGATACAGTGAGTTATAACTGAAATAATCTGTCTGTAAACAATTGTTGGAAAAAAATATGTAAACTCCCGACTTCAACTGTAGGTGTAAAGAGAGCCATGCCATCACGGCTCTAGTCCTCCCTCCAAAAAGGGGTTTTCCTGGGTAACGTCAGGCATCATCTCAATGTCAAGGTTATGATTTAATAATTCAGTCAACTATAATGTTTCCTAAAACTAAGGTTTAATGTAAGTCCATGTCTTTTAGGAACTCCTTCCTCACATTCATGATCCCCAAGAGATGGGCATCCATTTCATAGCTGCTTGATTTGGTCCAGATACACAAACTACAGCAATACATATTCAGTATGGAAGTAATCAATATACCAATGACTGCCTCCCTGCTACAACCTGCATAAAATAATCTGACAAACATGACATATTAAGCAGTGAGTGGTAGCCACCACCAATGCAGAGCTCGACTGCAATACACTATACGTTCGATAAGAATTTTAGGTTACACAGCAAAGTAGATTCCTCATGACATATACCAATACATACAGAGCCAGGGAGAGAAAGACATCACCTTACTCCCATCCTGTCGGAGGATAAACGGCCATGGCAGCTTCAAGACAACGATGTGTGACCCGCTCAAGGTAGCACAGTCATTTCGTTCTGTCTTCTGTCACCTGTCCTCACTTTCACTTGTTTGTTTTTTTTAACCCCACCGTCAATTAACCCCACAATTGTCCTTGGTTGCACTAATTGCACTGTTAGTCGACATAACCTGGTTCAAGCATTCATGACATTACCCTGAAGGCACAGTAATGCAGAAATGTTGGTGTTTTTTTTACCCAATAAATGACTGGGAGGTTATACACTGTACCACTGTTTTTTTAGCTTACAGTTTATTCATCGTTAGTCAGCACCTCTACACTAAATCATTTTCTCTGGGTGTGTGCCAGCTCATGCTTTTTATTAACACCACTGTCCAGTCACAATTTAATATTTATCCTTTATCGTTTCTGGATAACCCTGAGAGGGGAGATGCTAATACACCGGCTGATGCCAATTCCAGCCCACAACGTTGTCCCTACTGCAGACTGGGGTTTATTTCCTGGTGCAGCATGTCAACGCTCTCTCCAACTCTCCAACTATAAAAAATATATATACAATGAGAAAGGGATGAGCTTTAATTTTAAAATGAACAAAATTTATATATGCGTTTGTGGCCTTCTGCCTCCCCATTGACTACTCTCGCGTCTCACCCCATAAGGACCTTTGTCCTTTAAAGTTTACTCTTCTGGAGGAACATTTCATTAGAGAAGTAACACACAAGCGCTCATAAAGGGATTTTAGATGACACATTCTGAGATCTGAAAAGACAAACACTCAATGAAGTGGTTCTCAGAGTATAGGACAGCAAATTGTTCTTCCAGGGGCAGAAGAGGCTGTGGTGATGTCTAAACTCTGCAATGAGGCCTGGCTTGATGGGCATCAATAGCTTCTTCTTGCTGTACACCGGGCTGGACTCCACAGCAGAGCAACTCCTCCAGTCTGCTGGAGTATGCGGGCACCCAGCCTACGTGAAGAACATTGGCTCTGCTATGGGGGGCTGATCATCTGGTCATCTCCATAATATTGGAACTGGTCCTCCACTCTGCCAAATAAGCCCCAGTGGACATGGGTGATATGCTGCGCCGAGTGTTTTCAGAGGAGAAGGCCTCAAAGGCAAGGGACCTGATGGACGAGTATCTGAAGCGCATGCAGATGCATCTAGAGAACAAACTACTCCAGCTGCAGGACACCAATTGCCTGGAGGCTCAGCTCAGCACTCAGCTGACCAGGCTAAAGAATACCATGCTACGAGACGATCAGATGACCTCCCGCTCCCTCAAGCAGTGGGTCAACGGGGCTGCCTTCCACTCCCAGATACTAATCCACGAGGCTCGACTGAAGCAGTGTGGAGGAGACAAAGCCAGAGTGGCAGTGGACATCTACCTATGAGACCTTCGCCATCACCAATTATAAGACCTACAAAACCTCCAACAAAACACACACATTACCAAGTCTGTGTACCACAGCATCTTAGTTTCCAATACGGTAGATGTAAAAAGGACAAACAGTGTCAAATGATTGACTCAGAAATAAGTCTGAAAGGTAATGTCAACTTCAATGACAATAATGATGAATCTTATTCCTTAAGATTTTTGAAAGGTGGAGGAGTTATACATGGACTACATTTTTGCCCACGATGACAAGCTCACAGGGATAGAGAAGAACTTCTCAGTCACCAAGAGGGATCTTGGTGCTCTAATCCGGCAAGATGGATCTTTCTATACCCATCTGACTAAAAAAGAATGTCTGCATCTGAAGAAACCACCAGAACTTTGAAAAAAGTTAATGGTGTTTGTAATTAAAAAGGCACATTACGCAAAAATCCCTCAGACATCGCCTGTTCTTTTTTTGGTATAATATTATTTAGTTTTTTTTAGACAGTACAGACATTCACATATACAAAGACAATAGATAACATTCCACAAACATACATTCACTAATCTGGGACTTATTGCCCAACCAACCAACATAAAGAAAAAAGACCAACTCAGACGTACACTACCCTTCAAAAGTTCCAAAAAGTTATGCTGGACTTCTAGGCAGAGTTGCAAAGAAAAAGCCATATCTCAGACTGGCCAATAAAAATAAAAGATTAGGATGGGCAAAAGAACATAGACACTGGACAGAGGAACTCCGCCTAGAAGGCCAGCATCCCGGAGTTGTCTCTTCACTGTTGACGTTGATACTGGTGTTTTGCGGGTACTATTTAATGAAGCTGCCAGTTGAGGACTTCCACTCCCAGATACTAATATGTCTGTTTCTCAAACTAGACACACTAATATACTTGTCCTCTTGCTCAGTTGTGCACCGGGGCCTTCCACTCCTCTTTCTATCCTGGTTAGGGCCAGTTTGCGCTGTTCTGTGAAGGGAGTAGTACACAGCTCTGTATGAGATCTTCAGTTTCTTGGCAGTTTCTCACATGGAATAGCCTTCATTTCTCAGAACAAGAATAGACTGATGAGTTTCAGAAGAAACTGGCCATTTTGAGCCTGTAATCAAACCCACAAATGCTGATGCTCCAGATACTCAACTAGTCTAAAGAAGGCCAGTTTTATTGCTTCTTTAATCAGAACAACCATTTTCAGCTGTGCTAACATAATAGCAAAATACTTTTCTAATTATCAATTTAAAAAAATGATGGATTACACAACGTGCCATTGGAACACAGGAGTGATGGTTGCTGATAATGGGCCTCTGTACGCCTATGTAGATATTCCATTAAAAATCATTAACAATGTCTACACTGTATTTCTGATCAATTTGATGTTATTTTAATGGACAACATTTTTTGCTTTACTTTCTAAAACAAGGACATTTCTAAGTGACCCCAAACTTTTGAACGGTAGTGTACATACATTTCAACAAACATTAATGACGTTTGCTCAGAACCACATGCTCCCACCGTATTCATACCCATCCTGTCCTTCCCACAATAATATCCCTTACCAATTCTCTTTTTTTTTTATATCTCCAGTGCTTGTAATACTTTATGCCATACGAGTTCAAATTGCACTATTTTGTTTCTCTCTGTAGCCCACGTTTTTTTCAATACTTAAATAATAATGCATTCGATTCGTCCACTGTCACTAGAACCACCAAAGCGGTCAATCTGATCGTTTTCAGTTTCTTAATTTCAATAAAGACCTTGAACCCACCTGTCCCTGACTTTTCCTGAATACAGTATATGTATTTTACACTCTAGCAGTACTCTCAGACAAATATCATAAAAGACAAAAACTTACTGAGCATTTCATCCTCAAAGCGCCAAGACGGTCAAAATGACCGTATGCATATTCAACAGTAGAATAGCCAGGCCTCGAGGAGAACCAATAGTCAAAGGGGTCTAATAAATCCATTTAACTAGAAAGCCTGACCACATTCTGCCCCCCGCCTTCGTGCCAATGTTATGTGGTTGTATTTAAGGTGTTTAGTAACAGATGACGACAATTTAATATTTTAAAGAACTTAACATTTCCATTAGTTTGTTACAGTAGGCTATTATGTAAAAAATATATATATTTGAAAGATTTTCTCATTTTAAATCTATTTTATTTGTGGATTGCCGTCGTTACAACTAGAAAACAAAAACATGCGGGTTGAAACACAGTTAAAGCTTATTTTTAAAAGGACAAAACAAAAAAATACCCAAACTTCAAGAAAATTGAGAATCACTGTACCATCTAAACCACTGTGAAATAACATGGATGTGTACAAATAGACCAGCTACAACCTCCGTAAGGCAATCAAAAGGGGAAAATTATAGTACAGGGACAAAGTGGAGTCACAATTCAATGGTTCAGACATGAGACGGATTATAAGGGTAAGCCAGCCACGTCGCGGACACCAACGCCTCGTTCCTGGACGAGCGAAACACCTCCGACCACGTTGATGAAAACAACTTCAAGCCGCCAATGCTTACGAGGACTGTGTGATCTCGTTCTCCACCCTCAACGTGAGTAAGTCATGCAAGCATGTTAACCCTCACAAGGCTGCCGGCCAAGCCGCATCCCCTGAGCATGTGCAGAATAGCTGGCTGGACGGACATATTCAATCTCTCCATATCCCAGTCTGTTGTCCCCACTGACTTCAAGACGTCCACTATTGCTCCTGTACCCAAGAGAGCGAAAGTAACTGAACTAAATGACTATCGCCCCATAGATCTCACTTCTGTCATCATGGAGTGCTTTGAGAGGCTAGTAAAGGACCATATCACCTCACCGACACCCTAGACCAGACGACGCAATCGCTATTGCACTGCACACTGCCCTATCCCACCTGGACAAGAGAAATACCTATGTAAGAATGATGTTCAGACAACAACTCAGTCTTCAACACCATAGTGCCCTCCAAACTCATCACTAAGTTCAGGGCCCTGGGTCTGAACACCTCCCTGATCAACTGGGTCTGAACACCTCCCTGATCAACTGGGTCTGAACACCTCCCTGATCAACTGGGTCCTGGACTTCCTGATGGGCCAACCCCAAGTGGTGAAGGTAGGTAACAACACCTCTGTCATGCTGATCCTCAACACGGGGGCCCCACAAGGGTGCGTGATCAGAGGCCTCCTGTACTCCCTCCTCTTCACCAGACAGCGTGGTGAAGAAGGCACAACAGTACCTCTTCAAACTCAGGCTAAAGAAATGTGGCTTGGCCCCTAAGACCCTGACAAACTTCTACAGATGTACCATTGAGAGAATCCTGTCGGACTGTACCATCGCCTGGTACGACAATTGCACCGTCGACAACCACAGGGTTCTCCAGTCAGCCCAACGCATCACTGGGGGCACACTGCCTGCCCTCCAGGACATTTACAGCATCCGGTGTCACAGGATGGCCAAGAAGATCCTTAGCCACAGCCTGTTCAACCCGCTACCATCAAGAAAGCGGAGATAGTACAGGTGCATCAAAGCTGGGACAGAGAGACTGAGAAACAGATTCTATCTCCAGGCCATCAGACTGTTAAACAGTCACCACTAGCCTTAGTGACTGTTCTAGCTGGCTACCACCCAGTACACTACCATGCACCTTAAAGGCTGCTGCCCTATGTACATAGTCACTGAACACTGGTCACTTCAATAAATGTTAAATAATAAACAACCCATTATATGAATGTATATATTAAATACGGTGCCTTCGGGAATTATTCAGACCTTATTCTAAAATGTATTAAATACATCTTTTTTTTTATCCTCAATCTACACACAATGAATGAAATACCTATAATGAAAAAGTGAAAACAGGTTTTTAGACATTTTTGCAAATTTACTAAAAATAAAAACAGAAATAGTTTATTTACATAAGTATTCAGACCCTTTGCTATGAGAATCGTAATCGAGCTCAGGTGCATCCTCTTTCCATTGATCATCCTTGAGATGTTTCTACATCTTAATTTGAGTCCAACTGTGGTAAATTCAATTCATTGGAGATAATGTAAAAAAACACACACACCTGTCTATACAAGGCCCCACAGTTCACAGTGCATGTCAGAGCAAAAACCAAGCCATGAGGATGAAGGAATTGTCCGTAGAGCTCCGAGACAGGATTGTGTCGAGGCACAGATCTGGAAAAGAGTACCAAAAAATGTTTGCAGCATTGAAGGTCCCTAAGAACACAGTGGCCTCCATCATTCTTAAATGGAATAAGTTTTGAACCACCAAGACTCTTCCTAGAGCTGGCCGCCCGGCCAAACTGAGCAATCGGGTGAGACGGGCCTTGGTCAGGGAGGTGACCAAGAACCCAATGGTCACTCTGACAGAGCTCCAAAGTTTCTCTGTGGAGATGGGAGAACCTTCCAGAAGGACAACCATTTCTACAGCAATCCACCAATGGTAAAGTGGCCAGATGGAAGCAACTCCTCAGTAAAAGGCACATGCCAGCCTGCTAGGAGTTTGCCAAAGGGAACCTAAAGACTTCCAGACCATGAGAAACAAAATTATCTGGTCTGATGAAACCAAATTTCAATTATTTGGCCTGAATGCCAAGCTTCACGTCTGTAGGGAACCTGGCACCATCCCTATGACGAAACATTGTGTTGGCAGCATCATGCGGTGGACATGTTTTTCAGCGGCAGGAAGACTAGTCAGGATCTAGGGAAAGATGAGCGGAGCAAAGTACAGAGAGATCCTTGATGAACACCTGCTCCAGAGCGCTCAGGACCTCAGACTGGGGCGAAGGTTCACCTTCCAACAGGACAACAACCATAAGCACACAGCCAAGACAATGCAGTTGTGGCTTCGGGACAAGTCTCTGAATGTCCTTGAGTGGCCCAGCCAGAGCCCGGACTTGAACCTGATCAAACATCTCTGGAGAGACTTGAAAATAGTTGTGCAGCAACGTTCCCCATCCAACCTGACATAGCTTGAGGGGATCTGCAGAGAAGAATGGGAGAACTCACCAAAAACAGGTGTGTGTAGCGTCAAATGCAAGAAGACTCAAGGCTGTAATCGCTGCCAAAGATGCTTCAACAAAGTATTAAGTAAAGGGTCTGAATACTTATATAAATGTGATATTTCCGTATTTAAATTTTTATAAATGTGCAAGAATTTCTAAAAACCTGGTTTTGCTTTGTCATTATTGGGTATTGTGTGTAAATTGATGAGGATTTAATTCGATTTAATTCATTTTATAATAAGGCTGTAACGTAACAAAATGTGGAAGAAGTGAAGGGGTCTGAATACTTTCAGAAGGCACTGTATATACAGTACCAGTGGAAAGCTTAATTATGTACCATGCATATGATAGTTTATTCAATGTTACCATCACAGAAGTGATAGTGATGGATTTAGTTTAAGTAGCAACATGTGTTGCGATACTTAAGCGTATGTGGCATGTTTTAATGCTTGCAACTTCTCAGATTTCGTTGATTAGCTGGAATAACCTGCTTAAATCTTTTATGGGTTGTGGGCTGGAGGGTAGGGTCAGCTGTTTCTGCTGAGAGGCTGTTCACAACATGACTGCTCATTTACAATTGGCAACTACAGCACTCTCTCTTTTGCCAGTTAAATGTGTTGCTTAGATGACAGGAGGACAGTCTGTCCAATTCATTTTTCTGATCTCCATCTTTTTTTTGCCATCTTGTTTTATATTACATCTCTTTTCAAGAGGGAGACAAGACAGACTCTTGAGAGGCAGTGAGGGAGGAGGAGAAGTGAATAACTTACAAATAGCGTACTATCACACAAAACAACAATGTATGAGGCGTGTGTTAGCTGGCCCTACTTTATATCTTAAACACATTGTTCGATCCACTAGGTGTAATAAAAAAAATACAGTAGGTATCAAATTCAAAAACAGTTGGTGCCATACAAAACCAGGACAAAAAAAAGACCATTGGGAATTTTCACGAAATGTAAATCGACAGAATGGTCCTTTGGTGGAAGGATTGTTGACATATTTGACGTTTGTATCTAAAAGCATAATTGAGAAATAATTAATACATTTTGGCATATTTATTACATTTTGGTCTTACCCAGGCCTCCTTTAACTGTGCTTCATCAGCTAAAATTGGTGTCATATGAAGCTTTACAACTTTCTCTCTAATATGAGTAGTATTTTGATTTCCAAAAAACATTTATTATAGTCATTTAAACAAGAATATTGGAGAAAAAAAAGTGTCACATTGTCTATATTGTTGAGGGAGCAGGATCTCTGCTACTTTTAGAGTTATGATCCAATTTGTAAGCATTACAAACAGAATTATATTAAAATGGATTGAAAAGGGTCACCCTTTGCTGGTGATTTGAAGGATGCGTAAAAGGAACGTCTAAGGTGCCAATGTATCTGTATAAAATGGGCCATACCTTTAAAACTAGCAGAGATCTGGAACTTTGATATGCCCGTAGAGTATATTATGGAATCACTCTAAAGCGATCTACTCATTCATTACCAGTTCATGGAATTATTCACTATTGGGTGAATAGAGAACACGTCTCAGAGACTGGTTCAGAAGCACCCCTGAGGTAAACATAAAGGTATTAACTGAATAATTCAAAACTCAGGAGGAAAACTTAATTCTACTGTTGAACCACCACTGTATGCCCACATCATTCCAATTATGAGAGACGAGCGAGACACCTCAGTGAATTGTGTTTAATTAAAAACAGATTGGAAAGGTTGGTACCATGACACAACAATTAACCTTAACCACCAAATTCGTCGATATCGTGTTCTAAATTAACTCAATAAAACTTGTCTTCACCTTTCGATACTTCATTTCCCAATGGGAAAGGAAATACAAGAAAAGCAATTAGCGTAACAAAACATATGCACTTCAGAGGATATGACATCAATAAAACAATTTTAGAACGAATGTAAACCTAGGCTACATTACACGTTCTAAAAAATAAATACATCTAGTTCCTACAAGCAGCAACACAACACATCGACTTTCAATGTGTTAATTCTCCTCAGTCTCACTTCCCATTAAGTTGTCGCTCAGTTCGTAATCCCACCTTGCAAGGTGGGAAAAGGTTGAGTTCCCCCACAAGCCCACCTGTCAATCATCACTAAATCCAGTGCACCTGCTTAACAAATCAGGCACACTGCTAACACAGACACACAATTTCTTCTAACTCATAAGGCTTAACGACTGAATGATTGAAGGGATGGAGGGCTACATGTGTGTTCACAGGCCAGATGTCTACTTTAGCTTTAAGCGGTTCTATGATTTATCCATGGTCTAGAGATTTGTTTAGAGGTCAGTGAAGAACACAAATCGCATGCAGTTCCTGGTGCCATTTTGGATTAGCAGATGTTTGGTGCAGTGCTTGAACCCTTTTTAAGTCCAAACAGCTCTCTTACAAGTACAACATCCATCATGTCACCTGGATATGCAATAACACAATTTTTATGAGATTGGTACAACTACCCATGATTTTTTATTCTTTATGAATAATGCACTCTATTCACCTCTATATGTTAATCTTTGATGGCCTGTCCTACTTTAGTGCTGCTAACTTTATTCTGGCTCTCGTCCTGTGTCCAATGTGCACACCATAAGATTGATCTCAACCTCAGACCCACAGGAGTGGCTTAAATTGCTTGATGCACCCATGAGTACATTTGCCAAAAGTTAGCCTCTAAAGGTTGGTAATGGCTCACATCAACACCATTATCCCAGAAACCCTAGACCCACTCCAATTTGCATACCGCCCACACAGATGATACAATCTCTATTGCACTCCACACTGCCCTTTCCCACCTGGACAAAAGGAACACTTATGTGAGAATGCTATTCATTGACAACAGCTCAGCGTTCAACACCATAGTGCCCTCAACGCTCATCACTAAGCTAAGGACCCTGGGACTAAACACCTCCCTCTGCAACTGGATCCTGGACTTCCTGACGGGCCGCCCCCGGGTGGTGAGGGTAGGTAGCAACACATCTGCCACGCTGAACCTTAACACCGAAGCTCCCCAGGAGTGCGTGCTCAGTCCTTTCCTGTACTCCCTGTTCACCCACGACTGCATGGTCAGGCATGACTCCAACACCATCATTAAGTTTGCAGACTACACAACTGCGGTAGGCCTGATCACCGACGAGACAGACTATAGGGAGGAGGTCAGAGACCTGGCCGGGTAGTGACAGAATAACAACCTATCCCGCAACGTAACCAAGACTAAGGAGATGATTGTGGACTACAGGAAAAGGAGCACCGGGCACGCCCCCATTCTCTTCGACGGGGCTGTAGTGGAGCAGGTTGAGAGCTTCAAGTTCCTTGGTGTCCACATCAACAACAAACTAGAATGGTCCAAACACAGCAAGACAGTCGTGAAGAGGGCACAACAAAGCCTATTCCCCCTCAGGAAACTAAAAAGACTTGGCATGGGTCCTCAGATTCTCAAAAGGTTCTACAGCTGCAACATCGAGAGCATCCTGACTGGTTGCATCATTGCCTGGTACGTCAATTGCTCGGCCTCTGACCGCAAGGTACTAGAGGGTAGTGCGTACGGCCTAGTACATCACTGGGGCTAAGCTGCCTGCCATCCAGGACCTCTACACCAGGCGGTGTCAGAGGAAGGCCCTAATAATTATCAAAGATCCCAGCCACCCCAGTCATAGACTGGTCTCTCTACTACCGCATGGCAAGTGGTACCGGAGTGCCAAGTCTAGAACAAAAAGGCTTCTCAACAGTTTTTACACCCAAGCCATAAGACTCCTGAACAGGTAATCAAATGGCTACCCGGACTATTTGCATTGTGTCCTGCCACCCACCACCCCCTCTTTTACACTACTGCTACTCTCTGTTCATCATATATGCATTGTCACTTTAACCATATCTACATGTACATACTACCTCAAATCAGCCTGACTAACCGGTGTCTGTATGTAGCATCGCTACTTTTATAGCCTCGCTACTGTATATAGCTTGTCTTTTTACTGTTGTTTTATTTCTTTACCTACCTATTATTCACCTTATACCTTTTTTGCACCATTGGTTAGAATCTGTTACAGTAAGCATTTAACTGCAACTGTTGTATTCAGCGCACGTGACAAATAAACTTTGATTTGATTCTAATGAACTTATCCTCGGCAGCAGAGGTAACTCTGGGTCTTCCAATTTCATATCGCTTGATGGTTTTTGCGACTGTGCTTGAAGAAACGTTCAAAATTCTTGAAATGTTCTCAATTGACTGACCTTCATGTCTTACAGTAATGATGGACTGTAATTTCTCTTTGCTTATTTGAGCTGTTCTTGCCATAACATGGACTTGGTCATTTACCAAATAGGACTATCATCTGTATACCCCCCTACCTTGTCACAACACAACTGATTGGCTCAAATGCATTAAGAAGGAAAGAAATTCCACAAATTAACTTTTAAGAAGGCACACCTGTTAATTGAAATGCATTCCAGGTGACTACCTCATGAAGCTGGTTGAGAGAATGCCAAGCGTGTGCAAAGTTGTCATCAAGGCAAAGGGTGGTTATTTGATGAATCTCAAATAAATAAAAATATTTTTAACTGTTTAACACTTTTTTGGTTACTACAGGATGTGTTATTTCATAGTTTTGATGTCTTTAATAATATTATACAATGTAGAAAATAGTAAACAAAGAAAAACCCTTGAATGAGTAGGTGTTCCAAAACTTTTGACCAGTAGTGCATATTGATAAAAATCACCTTGTCCTAGAGATTTAAACGGTTATCAAAATGTCACAACAGGGTAAGCCTACACGAAACACAGTCCTTATTTTATGTGTTTCTAAAATCCCCCATGGGAAAAATGAATGGTGGGAAAATGATTGGAACCATTTCCCTGTTGACCACTAGGTTGTATGGGTATTATGACTCATACTGTGGTACTCTATCAGAATATGACAAGTTTCGCTGGTCAAAACTACATTTAATTTATACTCTGGTGGAGTGTCTGTAGGCCGTCGCTGCGACTGTCAGTTTTCTTGTTGCACAGACATGAAAAAAGTTAAATGTCTCTGCGACTGTTGCAATGTCTGTTGTGGTTACTGGGCTGCTACAGCAACAAGACCAAATGCATCTGTGACTAGATAGTGCAGGAGTTCTAAAAGTATCTTATAGAATTACCTACTTTTATTTCACAACCATCAGCTCTTTTACCTTGTAAATAATTGTTATTGTTGTGGTGGGTTTATTTTCCTGTAATAATGAATAAAAGTAGCTAAAGCTAAGACATTGTCAGCTATAATCTAGCAACAAACCAAAACGTTGTTTAGAAAGTTTTAGTTGTCTGGCTTGCTAGGTTGACATTTACAAAATGTGTTTTTAAACGTATGGATTTATTGGTTTTAAAATCGAGCAAGTATGTTATTTGGAACACTGGGCTGATGTCAGGCAGAGGCTGTCGTTTTGTGTTTATACTTTTTCATAATGACAGTTTGATGTCGGACGACATTAGAATGTTTATGATGTCCCCGTGACAGCTGTCTACAGACCAATTTTTTGCTAATTTATTACAAATAAAAACTGAAATAACATTTTTATAAGTATTCAGACCCTATACTCAGTACGTTGTTGAACCCTTTGGCAGTTATTACAGCCTTGATTCTTCTTGGGTATGACGCTACAAGCTTGGCAAACCTGTATTTGAGGAGTTTCTCCCATTCACTGCAGATCCTCTCAAGCTCTGTCAGGTTGGATCGGGAGTGTCGCTGCACAACCATTTTCAGATCTCTCCAGAGGTGTTCATTCGGGTTTAAGTCTGGGCTCTTGCTGGGCAACTCAAGGACAGAGACTTGTCCCGAAGCCACTGCATTGTCTTGGCTGTGTGCTTAGGGTAGTGTCCTGTTGGAAGGTGAACCTCCGCCCCAGTCTGAAGAGCTCAATCTTCAAGGATCTCTCTGTGCTTTGCTCCGTTCATCTTTCCCTCAACCCTGACTAGTCTCCCAGTCCCTGCTGCTGAAAAACATCCCCACAGAATGATGCTGCCACCACCATGCTTCTCTGTAGGGATGGTGCCAGGTTTCCTCCAGACGTGACGCTTTGCATTCAGGCCAAAGAGTTCAATCTTGGTTTCATCAGACCAGAGATCTTGTTTCTCATGGTCGGAGAGTCTTTTGGTGCCTTTTGGCAAACTCCAAGCGGGCTGTCACGTGCCTTTTACTGAAGGGTGGCTTCTGTCTGGCCACTTTACCATAAGGCCTGATTTGGTGGAGTGCTGCAGAGATGTTTGTCCTTATGTTATGTTCTCCCATCTCCACATCTCCAAAAATAAACTCTGGAGCTCTGTCAGAGTGACCATCGAGTTCTTGGTCACCTCCCTGACCAAGGCCCTTCTCCCCCGATTGCTCAGTTTGGCTGGGCGCCCAGCTCTAGGAAGAGTCTTGGTGGTTCAAAACTTCTTCCATTTAAGAATGGAGGCCACTGTGTTCTTGGTACCCTTTTCCAGATCTGTGCCTCAACACAATCCTGTTGTGTTGGACAATTCCTTCAACCTCATGGCTTGGTTTTTGTTCTGACATGCACTGTCAACTATGGGAGCATATATAGACAGGTGTGTGATTTTACAAATCATGTCCAATCAATTGAATTTACCACAGGTGGACAAGTTGTAGAAACATCTCAAGGATGATCAATGGAAACAGGATGCACCGGAGCTCAACTTAGAGTCTCGTAGCAAAGGTTCTGAATACTTAACCGTACATTTGTATTGTGTGTAGATCGATGGATTTTTAAATTTTTTAATAAGGCTGTAATGTAACAAAATGTGGAAAAAGTCCAGGGGTCTGAATACTTTCCGAATGCACTGTATACAGTGCATTCGGAAAGTATTCAGACCCCTGGACTTTTTCCACATTTTGTTACATTACAGCCTTATTAAAAAATTTAAAAATCCATCGATCTACACACAATACAAATGTTTGCACATTTATAACAAATAAACATAAATACCTTATTTACCTCAGTATTCAGACTATTTGCGATGAGAATCGAAATTGAGCTCAGGTGCATCCTGTTTACAATGATCATCCTCTAGGTCCCAAGAAACAAAAAAGAGATCTGCTGTCAGATCTGACAATGAATCTTGATAGTTGTACAGTCATCTGAAATAATCTGTGAAGGACCTCTGTGTTACTCTGGATCCTGATCTCTTGACGAACAGATCAAAAAGATTAAGAGCAGCCTTTTTCTATCTTCGTAACATTGAAAAAAATCTGAAAATGTTTGTCCAAAAAGAATGCAGAAAAGCTAATCCATGCTTTTGTCACTTCAAGATTAGACTACAGCAATGCTCTACTATCCGGATACCAATGCTAAATACGGCTGCTAGAATCTTGACTAGAACCAAAAGATTTCATCATGTTACTCCAGTGCTGGCTTCCTGTTAAGGCTAGAGCTGATTTCAAGGTTTTACTGCTAACCTACAAAGCATTACATGGAGTTGCTCCTACCCATCTCACCATTTTGGTCCTGCAGTACACTACGCTACAGTCATAAGACGCAGGCCTCATTGTTCCTAAAACAGCTGGAGGCAGGGCTTTCTCCTATAGAGCTGCATTTCTATGGAATGGTCTGCCAAGCTTTGTGAGAGAGACAGACTCGGTCTCAACCTTTAAGTCATTACTGAAGACTCATCTCTTCAGTAGGTCCTACAATTAAGTGTAGTCTGGCCCAGGGGTGTGAAGGTGAATGGCAAGGCACTGGAGTGACGAACCACCCTTCCTGTCTCTGCCTTGCTGGCTCCCCTGTCTCCACTGGGATTCTCTGCCTCAGACCCTATTACGGGGGCTGAGTAACTGGCTTGCTCTGACTCTCCCATGCCGTCCCTAGGTGTGCATCACGTCGTGCCAGGCTTTTTCCGCTATACTCAACCTGAGTAGGTCGAGTCACTGACGTGATCTTCCTTCCTGTACTTGGGCTTGTGCGGTGCGGGAGATCTTCGCGGGCTATGCTCGTCCTTGTCTCAGGGTAGTACGCTAGTGGTCTGTTGATATCCCTTTGGTGGTGTGGGGGGCTGTGCTTGTGCAAAGTGGGTGGGGTTATATCCTGCCTTATCGGCCCTGTCCGAGGGTAACTTTGGACAGGGCCACAGTGACCCACAACCCCGTCTCTGTCTCCAGTATCTATGCTAAAATAGTCTTTGTGCCAGGGTCAGTCTGTCATGTCTGGTGTAATTCTCCTGTCTTATCTGGTGTCCTGTGAGATTTTAGGCAAGCTCCCTCCAATTCTCCCATTTCCCTCCAGGAGGACCTGAGCCCTAGGATAATGCATGAGGACTACCTGGACTGATGACTCCTGGCTGTCCCCATTGCCTGTCCACTTGTTCGTGCTGAGGATCTAGTTTCTGCTGATCTGCCTGCGGCTATGGAACCCTGACCTTTTCACTGTACATGCTACCTTGTCGTGCTGCAGTCGCTCTCGGCTATGAAAAGCCAACTGACATTTACTCCTGAGGTGTTGATATGTTGCACCCACTATAACCACCGATTATTATATGACCCTGCTGGTCATCTATGAACATTTGAACATCTTAAAGAATGATATGGCCATGTACTTTAATCTACCCCCGGTACACCCAGAAGAGGACTGGCCAGCCACCCCTCAAAGCCTGGTTCCTCTTTAGGTTTCTTCCTAGGTCCAGCCTTTTTAGGGAGTTTTTCCCTAGCCACCATGCTTCTACATCTGCATTGCTTGAACTCTGAGGTTTTAGGCTCGGTTTCTGTAGAAGCAACTTAAATAAATAGTTATTTAGTTCATTAAAACAGACATTCCCCTGCCCTTATCAGGCAACACACATATACAGTATTTTATAGTAAGAATATAATGGAATATAATTTGCACTCCCTCATTTCAAAACTCCCCACTATTTATTTTGGCCGAAGAGAGAAACTACAAATCGCTAGAAGGCCAAGTTAGAAACGCATGCATATTATCCCATAGTTTTTTATAAAAATAAAAAAAGGACCTTTAATATTTACCTGTCAAATAAATAAATGAAATGGCATGCACCGTTCCACCAGGCTAAATGACAAAGCATTTCTGAGACGACAGACAAGAACAGCTGAAGGAAAGAACTATATACAGAAAATTTAAAATCGAGATGCATTAAAAGCATTTCTGTGAAGCTTTGCGATTGACAAGGACAAGTTTGATGTCGGACAACAATCGAACGTTCATGATTTAATGCGTGCCAAAGCCAGTAAGTAGAAAGGCGATGATTTATACTGAGGCGTTGGCGGGACTTTGAAATATAATACCGCAATCATGACTACCTCGGTAGACGGAAATAAAAGTACAGGCTTTGTTACCGGCATTACGTTTTCAGTTACAGTGCATTTGGAAAGTGTTCAGATCACTTTACTTTTCCCACATTTTGTTACAGCTTCATTCTAAAATTGATTACACTCATTTAATTCCTCAATCTACACACAATACCCCTTAATGACAAAGCAAAAACAGGTTTAGAATGACAATTTAAAAATAAAAAACAGAAATACCTTATTTACGTTTAAGCATTTGTTTTCAGTTCCTACTGCTTCCACTGGATGTCACCAGTCTTTGGAATTTGGTTGAGGTTATTAATTTGTGCAATGAAGAAGTATGGCCATCTAGGAACTACTTAACACTGTTGAGAGTTGCACAAGACTTGAAAAGTAGCTTGGTTTGTTGTCTTCCTGTATTGAACAGATAGACCCGTCTTCAATTTGATCGATTATTAACGTTTAAAAATACCTAAAGTTGTATTACAAAAGTAGTTTGAAATGTTTTGGCAAAATTTACAGGCAACTTTTGAAATATTTTGTAGTGACGTTGCGCAATTTGGAAGACGTTTTTTTCTGGATCAAACGCACCAAATAAATTTTGGAAATATATGGACGGAATTAATCGAACAAAAGGACCAATTGTGATGTTTATGGGACATATTGGAGTGCCAACAAAAGAAGCTTGTCAAAGGTAAGGCATGTTTTATATTTTATTTCTGCGTTTTGTGTAGCGCCTGCAAAGTTGAAATATGCTACCTTCTGTTTACTGTTGTGCCATCATCAGATAATAGCTTCTTATGCTTTCGCCGAAAAGCCTTTTTAAAATCTGACATGTTGGCTGGATTCACAACGAGTGTAGCTTTAATTGAGTATCTTACATGTGTGATTTAATGAAAGTTTGATTTTATATCATTTTATTTGAATTTGTCACGCTGCATTTTCCCTGGCTTTTGGCCAAGTGGGACGCAAGCGTACCATAAGAAGAAGTTTAAAAAAAAAAAAAGTTTTTGCTTTGTCATTATGGAGTATTGTGTGTAGATTGATGAAGGGAAAAAAACTATTTAATACATTTTAGAATAAGGCTGTAACGTAATAAATGTGGAAAAAGGCGTCTGAATACTTTCCGAAAGCACTGTACAAAGTAAAGAATGGTCAAATGCTGTCGGCATGCTAAAGTTGGCAGGTTTTTTGACTAGGAATGAAAGGGATATGAGGATGGACAGTCAGAATAAAATCTGAATTGGGTTCTTAGATTGGCTGTGTAAACAGCCTAAAGCAGTGGTTCTCCACCGGAGGTGCTAGTACCCCTGGGGGTACTTGGCCAATCCACAGGGGGTACTTGAGATGACTCAGGAGACCCATAGGGCTTACTGGTAAAATGCACAAGTAGGGTACTCCGGACAGAGCAAAGGACACTTGGTGGTACAGAAAACAAAAAAAAAAAGGTTGAGAATCACCGCTCTCAACAGGGACAGAATTATCAAATGCTCAAAGAATACACAAATAATAGTTGTTGTTGTTTTCTAACTGCAGGCATAGGAGAGAGAACATTTGGAGTGGTGCAGCGACCGGTCATCAACAACTATAAAGAACACAATCCCACAAAATGTTTGTGTGATTGTCGTTTGTCTCACATGTCCTTTTTTCGGCATATTAGTTTACACACAATATGAACTCAGCAGGTGTTCGAACAGAGGTGTTGAGCTATAAGTAAGGGAGACATACTGACAACTGTAGAAACACGAGCGCAAATATAACTTCAGATCCACCTTCTATTCTCTACAAGTCAGGGAAACAAGTTGCTCTTACTTTCCGAAATGACAAATCACCAAAGAGATTAGACATGGATTACATTTTACAGCCATTTTTATTGACACTGCATGAATATCATTTAGCTGGAGAAACAGTTGACAAATGCATACATCTGAAGGAAAGGAATAGTCCACTGGGGAAGCAGTCGAGTGCTGGGTTGTATATTTGATATTTTAATAAAACCCTGAATGATTATATCTGTTAGTAGTTATGAGGACTTTGCTGCAGCCGAGTTTGGCAATTCAAACATTTAGGTAAAAGGGGAGAGGATTATTTAAATAAAGCACACAATCTTTAATGTATTGGAAAAAGTGCAGAGTGTACTTATCTACAGTATCACCTATTATACCCAATATACTCATCTGAATCAAAGTCCATTTTGTCTCCAATGGGTGTCTGGGTGTTCAAAGAAAGTCCCGGAACACATCCGCCAAACATGCCTATGGTACATTACTGTATAAACTTAGCATTACACAGATTACTGCTAAAAAAAAAAAGAATTTACAAATGTTAAAGATAAAAGTAATGTTAAAAACATCCTCAAATAAGGGAAACTAGTGTGAAAGGCTAACACCAGTACACACGTTCACGTCCACTTAAACAATCCCACATTTCATCTGCCAAGCTACTGTTGATCAGTCACGTTGAGAAATCACTTAAAATAATACATTTGCTAAATTAGTCAAAGGCAAACTAAGAGCCCAACTTCACATGATCCAAGCTACCCTCATCTGGACCGTCACTCCAGTACACTGGGCCAGTTCTTCTAATAAAAACGGTAAAGGCCGGGTAACAACGCCAGATAATTATTTGTGAGGAGTTTCCAGTCCATGTGAAACTCAGAGACCATTCTGATGAGCTTGGCCAGAGGGAATGGAAGAGTTTCACTCAGACTACCAACACTGCTGTTAGACCTTAGCCAGGGGGAGATTAGTTCTCAAACTAATTAATCCTCCCAAAGAGAATCCTCTGTTTCTTAGTGCATCTATAATCTCATATCTTAACAACATATCAAAGTGGAGTTAAACCGGAATTACATCCACAAATCTAACCAATTGGGGATAGAGAAAGCAGCCAAAGTGACATTTGAAAGCAGGGCACAAAGCAGGCATCTAGCCAGTTCCTGGACAGCCTATTCAAGTTGACAGCAGATGTTCAAGCAGCCAAGGCCTCATCCTCTGCTGCAGTCACAGCCCTGGTGCTGGGTGCAAACTAAAAGAGCACAGAGATCTAACCCAGTGAGTCGAGACACCGGTGGTTTGGTCCAGTCCGCAATGCTAGTCAGACGATAGGCTATGCAATCTATTGAGGTTTTTGTCTAATTACTGTACTACTGGCTTTAGCATACTTGCTATTTTCCCCAGACATATTCAACTGGACACCGCATCTATAATCTATGCCGGATGTAAATCTTTGACAATAATTTTGCTTCATATGCAATACTTCTAACTCCGAGACCGATAAATTACTACAGTTGATTTTTCATATTCATATATACAGGATTCATACAAAACAAAAAAAAAACAAGAGTTGCAGAGTTTGAAGTTTAGCGAAATGAATACGAGTACAGGCAAAACACAACAGCTTAAGCCTCTCTGTATGAGTAAGCAGAATGTCTCTTGTTATTCACGACATTAAACAATCTCTTGAAGATGTGAACCAGTAATGCACTGTCCGAGAGATTTCCTGGCATCCTGGTTCCTGCCAGCGTTGCATTCTTCAGAGCACCCCAGTGTGTGTGTGTGGGGGGGGGGGGGGGGGGGGGGGAGCAGACAGAGCAGCCTGTCATAGAAGTCAGGCCACAATACACAATTTTTCTCAAGAGTTACAGAAAGAACCAAGACATGTTACAATAAGTACATTCAGTTGTAAAGCAGTTGCAAAATAACTAACCCCCCCCTTCCCCTCTCTCCATTTCTCTGCGTTCCCGGCCAGAAGTTCAGTCAGTCAGCATGGATGAATGTGTAGTGTTCTCTTATTAGCCACAGAAACAGGTGATGAGAGAGAGAAGGAGAAGTGCTGGTCGGCGGGACTGGGTCCAGTCTTTTAGCCCATGGCTGAGCCAGCTCCATAACTTGAGTCTTTACTTAAACGGACAATCTCCTGAGACAGAACTTCAAGATCCTAAAAAAAGACAAAAACATAAATTGCTATTTTAATACCACAAAGCTGGGTACAAACAACAACCTCTGCTAATTTCTGGCAGCTTCATATCTAACTGCAAGACATTTCTTTCATCATGCATCCTCTTCCATTCTGATGTACTTCAGCTACGGACTACTGAACTTCAGAGAGTTGATTCAAGGTGTTGGGAAAGAACTGTAACAGTGACAATTATAGCGTGGAGGGTGCGGGGGAGCCATTAGACAGCCGGACTCGGGTTCAGCTACAATCTCCTCCCATAAAAAGCCAACGTTCCTATCCTCTGTGTGCTCACTAAAGCAAGAGCCATGAAATATTAACAGGCCTGTTTGTTTCTGGGCTGGCGGCCCCAACAGGCACTAAATATTCATGAGCTCGCTGCCCGCCGCTGCCCCTGGAATCCAGAGAGAAGATGGGGGCAACCAGGAGCCTGCCTGCCCATCTGCAGGTTTACCAGTAGCGAACACAACCGTCTTGCACTTCCGCCATGGCGCCCTGTCATTCTGCTCTGGTGGGCTGTGACACTGCTTCATCATGTTCTAGTGCATGATTAGGAGCCCATGCCTGAAGGGCTGCTTGGTAGCAGGAGGGAGGGAAGGGGGTGGGTGGAAAGGCATTAGCAGAGGAGGAGGAGGAGAGGGATAGGGGCAGCTACACATGGTTGCTCTCCCCTTGAGCACCCTCTTATCTGTTTAATCAGAACAAGATTTTTCTCATTTAAATTTGGATAAAAGCAAACCGTTATGTTGCTGTTAACAAGCATGGTACAACTGCCACCAGCGTTGGGATGCTCATGTAAGAGCCTGCAGCCGCTTCTTCCAGCTGCCATGTAAAGGCTTTGTGACTGAATGACAATTCTCCATGTCTCATTCTTGGATGAGTAATTTTGAATACAGTCTATCCCTTGGCATATTTTTTGGGCACTGTAATTGAGCTCCTATCTGCATAAAACCAATGCATGAAGTTCTCAGAAAATGTATCATGCATAAATTATTATATTTTACGATGACAATGTCAAAGAGGATCATCGGCTCGGCTGTCTATAAATAAAATAAAAAGTGTATATTTCTTAATTTTGGATATCGAAGAAGACTAGAACAGAATTTCAGGCTAGCTTTATTTTTACGCAGAGCCAGAGTGCCTGCAAGTCCTATCCTAGATTTCTCGGGTGTCTTCCAAGCCAAAGTTTAAACCGGGTGATTGTGTAACCTACAACTCCCCATGGGCACGCAGCACTCCTACACACCACACAGCCAAGGATCCAGACTGTCTCCAAGACCGACTACAGCACTACACCCCCTCACTGTAGCTAACCAGCTTACACACACACACACACACACAAATATTAAACACAGACATCTCACAGTATTACTGATGCAACACTAAACAGAGCAGGGTCAGTTACCACTCAGTATGGACAGTGGAAAGAGCCCTCCCCCCATTACTTCACCACAAAATGCCAGGAGACATTTGATAGGTTTGTGTTCTGAGGTAAAAATCTGCATGAAGATAGAAACACCACACTGTAATCCCATCAAACAAATGAGACTGCGCCACCATGCTTTGCTTGGAGGAGACCCATTTCTATTTCTGCATAGAAAACCATTTGAACATTAAGGAGCGCCCACGCCTTGGCCTGTGATGAATACTCCCCCCCCCCATGATGCGCTAGTCTCAGAGCTGGACGACAGCAACACACAGGCAGGCATGCCACCTACACACGCACAGTCACACTGACTACACACACATCACCCAGTCAGTGGTCATTGGTATGGATCCCCACCCTTTAACTACAGGCCCCAGGGATGTCCACAGGTTCTCAACCACTTAAAAACACATCCAATGTGTTTACGGAACACAAACCATTTCATTCACTAGCATGACCACCACCCTCAACAGCAACGGTTTCCCCAACCCCGCCTACCTTCTGTAGTGTACAGCAGCCTACCTTCTGTAGTGTACAGCAGCCTACCTTCTGTAGATGCATGTTCTTTGTCAGCTGTTCCTCCAACATGTTCTGCAGCTTCTTGTTCATCTCCCGCAAGTTCTCGTCCCCAGGCTTCACCAGGTCCCGGAGCACAGAGCCCAGACCATGTCCATGGCCCCCCACCTGGCCCCCGTGATTGGCCACCGCCACCGCACCATGTGCACCATGTGCTGCAGGGGAGAGAGGGAACAAATCAATTAAAGCATACCAACCTCCGGCATGCTTCATTGAACTAGAGTGTTTGACAAACCCAGGGAAAAACCTAGGGCCCTAGTTATAACTGGCCCATGAATTTTATCTAATGAACATTGTTATTTGTAACAAGACGCATGCAATTCTTTCAATGTGAATTATTGTTGTATCAATGTTCAATGGGTTACAGGAATTGAGCAGGACTTCTCTCTAATCCACATTATCTAATGAAATTGTATGTCTCTAGTAAAAATAGAATTGTTTGCTGTACAGTGCCTTCATAAAAAGTATTCATACCCCTAGACTTATTCCACATGTTGTGTTATAGCCTGAATTCAAAACCGATTAAATATGTTTTTCCTCACCCATTGACACACAATACCCCATAATGAGAAAGTGAAAACATGATTAAAAGAAAATTGTATTGAAAATGAAATACAGAAACCTCTCATTTACATAAGTATTAATTCCCCTCAGTCATGTTAGAATCACCTTTGGCAGCGATTACAGCTGTGAGTAGTTCTGGGCAAGTCAAAAGAGCTTTGCACACCTGGATTGTACAATATTTCTCAATTATTCTTTTAACTATTCATGCTCTGTCAAATTGGTGTTAATCATTGCTAGACAACCATTTAAGTCTTGCCATAGATTTAAGCCCATTTAAGTCTAAACTAACACGGCCACTCAGGAACATTCACTGTCTTCTTGGTAAGCAACTCCAGTGTAGATTTGGCCTTGTGTTTTAGATTGTCCTGCTGAAAGGTGAATTAATCTCCCAGTGTCTGGTGGAAAGCAGACAACTAGGTTTTCCTCTAGGATTTTACCTGTGCTTAGCGCCATTCCATTTATTTTTATCCTGAAAAACTCCCACGTCCATAACAATTACAAGCATACCCATAACATGATGCAACCACCCCTATGCTTGAAAATATGGGTGGTGGTAATGTGTTGTATTGGATTTGCTCCAAACATAACTTTTTGTCCTGAATACAACAGTGTTAATTACTTTGCCACATTACTTTAGTTCCTTCTTGCAAACAGGATGCATGTGTTGGAATATTTTTTATTCTGTACAGGCTTCCTTTTCACCATGTCAACTAGGTTAGTATTGTGGACTAACTACAATGTTGATCCATCCTCAGTTCTCCCCCATCACAGCCAATAAACTGTTTTAAAGTCACAAAATCCCTGAGCGGTTTCCTTCCTCTCCGGCAACGGATCTAGGAAGGAAGCCTGTATCTTTGTAGTAACTGGGTGTATTGATACACCATCCAAAGTGTAATTAATAACTTCACCATTCTCAAAGGGATATTCAATGTCTGCTTTGTCTACAAATAGGTGACCTTCTTTGAAAGGCATTAGAAAACCTCCTTGGTCTTTGTGGTTAAATCTGTGTTTGCAGTGAGGGACTGCTTGACTAAAGGGCCTTACAGATAATTGTATGTGGGGCACAGAAATGAGGCAGTCATTAAAGAAAATGATGCTAAACACTATTATTACACACAGAGTGAGTCCATGCAACTGGAGGCTAATTTTTACTCCTGAACTTATTTAGGCTCGTCATAAAAGGGGTTGAAAACTTTAACTCAACATTTCATCTTTTAATTTTGTATTATTTGTCCCCCCCCCCCCCCAAAAAAAAAACAATTCCACTTTGACATGGGGTATAGTGTGTCTGGGTCAGTGCCCAAAAATCTCAATGTCAAAATAAATAAATATTTATAATCATAGACTGTAACACAACAAATGTGGATAAAGTCAAGGCGTTTGAATACTTTAAGTTTTGATGTATTTATTTAACTAGGCAAGGTACTGGATCTGTGTTGAGTTCAGGTGCATCCAAGACTGATGCCGGATCATACAGTTCAAACACAGGTGGTGGCAGTGCTATGCTTCTCTGCTCAATGCAGTACTTGCCCCACCTCTCGGGTGGTCTGCAAGCTCAACTACACTGGTTACAATGTTGTACATGTTCATGATTAATGTTTTAAATGCAGCAGTATCATCCATTCATTAACCTACATCAATCACTCGAGAGTCTCACTCCTGCCTTGATAACATTATGTCAGCTGCTCCATTTCTATGGATTGTAGTCTGTTCTGGGTGGGGTACAGCCAGCTGTAGATCCCTGGTTAGGTAACCTCAAACCGCTCAACAATGTCCTAGAGGCCTTGGAGCAAATATCTGTCTGACTGATGAGAAGATGTTCCTCACGTCTGACAGCATTTCAAACGACAACGCTGCAGTTGCTCTACAAGACAGGTATACATTTGATGCCAAACAACGACAGTCGAGATAAAATACTGAACCTCACGTGTGATAATGAGTTTAGGTCTTCTAGCGTACCCATAGCGCAGTTCAAGACTTAAAGCATAACATTTTCAGGTTTATTATAACTAGGGCATACCCATTTCTAAAGTGTTACAGGTTCAAACAAAGTGTTCCCATTACCAAAGCTTCTGGAAGTTTAAGTTAAAGGAGTGAAATCGAGTTATGCAATGAAACATTAGAGTTGAGCAACTGTCCCCCTAAACGCAGTTGGCTTTACCTAAAGATCATGGCGGCAGTCATTGGCGTGATATTGTAACTGGACAAGCTTACGGTGTGATTAATTGAGAACATATTTTCTATTGGGGGAGTTGTGATGCCAGTTTACAGCTGACATTGCCAGCTCTTTGTAGAAACAAGGGTCACCTCTTGAAAGTTGCAGTGCTTCTCTGGCCATGACTAGTCAGGTGGGTCCCTACTGCACTGTCGCCCTGTTAAGTAGGGTTTTCCACAGGACGAGAGCGGTGATCGTCTGAACTGCCTCGGCTGCCAACGTTGTAAATGACACTATTCGTCGCTCAGTATACACTTTGTGGGGCAGGCACAGCCAATCAAGATCACTTTTCACAATCTGACACTAAAAACATCACGCCCATATTGAGCAGACGTTAAGACTAACTTTCTCTGAATCTCTGTGGCTTTTGTACGGGACACAATTCATACGGGACACTTTGGAAATGGGTCTTTTAAAAAAATGCTGTTTACCGTGACAAATCAAAATTGTGTTTTAGTACTGTAGCTGATAAAGGAACAGCGGTCTTATCAAGAAGCTGCAAGCTCGGCAAGGTAAGTGACAACACATTGTCAATGGAAACATTAGTTCCAACCCTGCTTGGCATTTCACTCACCCGTGCAGACAGTAGACAACACACATTTCTTTCCATCATTGCTATAATACAGTACAGAAATGCTACGGTCCTGACTTTAAAAAGGTCACCCTTATATTCATGTGATTGTTCTAAGAAATTAACTTAATTGACAAATGAAAAGAAAATATAAACAAACCTCTGAAGCAATACATGAACATAGCCTAGATATACTTGTTCTCCAAACCAATCTCTTCTTCTGGGACTAGCGCTGAGTGCAGTGAGGGGAGACTCAGTTGACTCAGAGCAGAATAACATAACCCAAACTGACATCTGCAACACCGGCTCGCTGATGCTGAAAGCCAGGCTGAGATCACAGATGGAAGATAGACATTCTCAACTCCCTTTAACCAATGATACCTCTAGTCAGGGGCGGCAGGTAGCCTAGCAGTTAAGAGGGTTGGACCAGTAACCGAAAGGCGTTGACTAGGTGAAAAATCGGTCTGTGTCCTTGAGCAAAGCACTTAACCCTAATTAACCCTAATTACTCCTGTAAGTCGTTCTCGGGTTAGCTAAAATGTAGTCAAATAGTTATTCTACTTTGCCCTGGTATGGGAAGAATTCTACAGACATTGAAAAAAAACACCAGTCTCCCTAATAGGTGACAATTGCTTTTCTCATCTAGAATCATGGAAACCTTCCAGGTCTTTCTTCTCCTAAGAGCAGTGTGCTGCAGAAGTGCACTGATATGCCAACATGGCTGAACAGTAACGTTACTAATCTAAGTGGTCCTGCTGCTACTGAACTGCTGAAGCAACACAGTGAGCCGTGGCTGGCTGCCACCACACAGCTACTACAACTGCAGCCCTGCCTGCTGCCAGAGTCACTACAACTAACTGCAGCTCTGCCTGCTCTCAACTCCCACAGGATCACAGTGTGCTAAGTGGAAACACTGACAGGAAAAATACAGGCTAGATCTATAGAAATGTAGCCCTGCCTGTTTAAAGTGTATGCGTCATTTCTTGTAATGTACCCCCTCGTCCATTACAGGTGTCATTCCCAGTGATGAATCGCTCATTTGCAAGAGAGTTACAATGCTCACTTAAAAACAACTTCATCATTATAAACGACTTTGTGCGGAGCAATCCCAAGACAAGTTTTCCATTAAACAAGTTCAGAAAATAGAATAACCATCAAGTAATTTGACAACACATTTCCCAAGTCTTAACCTATTGTTATTAATTACAACCTATAAACGTCAACTTGAAGGCTGCTTTATAACGGACTCATATCCTAACATTCTTGAAGGTTGTGAAGTTCCTGGAGTTCTCCATGCAGAACAAACAGTGTTGGATGAAAAGGTTAGAGGCTACGTCACAGTGGGAGCAGCCGTGTACAATACTAGGCGAGAGGCAGGGGTTACAGACTGCAGCAGTAGGAAACTTACCCAATCTGACTTCTCCAGCAGGGAAGAGCACTTAGCCAGGAGAGGAAGCTCATCTACAAATAAACTCCCTGTCCAACTCCACACATGACTGCGGCATTGTACCTGACTGCTCAATTAACCAACTCCCACAATCCCTTCCACACTCTCCATCTCTCTCTCCATCACCAGACTGCAGTCTTACACATCACGTCAAGACACTTCCTCCATTGCACTAACTGATAGATAGAGATAGATAGAGAAATGAAGTAGAACAGAGTGCCAGTGTGCTCCTCCACAGAAGCCCAATGTACTGATTCAGAGATGGTTCATCAACATGCTGGTAACGTGTGGAGAGTTTGTGAATCATTATCCATCAAGCCCTTTCATAAGATGTGGAAGATCTCAGTGAACAAAATCCGCTGAGGAAAGCAGGTTGGAACCATTTGAAAAAGGATTAATCAAAGAACTGTCACTGTGTACACCACCAGTTAACAGCAGCACAAGTGTTTACATTACCATTAGCTACAAGAACATGATGTGGTGTCATTTAGTTGCTGATGGGACTACGTTATGACGCAAGGTGCAGCAGAGCAGACAGAAAGCAGTAGGCTGGGTTTTGACCAGGTAGGCAGTCTGGCAGGCACTGTAACATTACTGTGTGCGCCTCCCATCTCACCAGCAGGGCTGAGGTCTCAGTCGGCTGCTGCATTATTGAATATGTGCTGGGTTCACTCAGGCATGTCTGCACCCTGAATCATTTAAATCCTGCTAATGTCAGCTCTCATCTAGCACCGTGTCCTACTGCCTGCTTTCTGGAGGCTAGGCCCTTCATTTTTCCACAGCCTACACAGCCTTCTCTGCGGAATTCTCGGATGCTGTTATGGGGGGGGCAAGGTTATTTAACCAAAGATATTTGCCACTGCTGTCCCACCCTGTCTCCTGTTGTTGAACCAAGAAATAGCTGCACTAACATTACACAGTATGTCTGGCTGTAAATATGGCCATTGTATGATCATTCTAGGGATGCGAAGGTGCATAAAGATGGCGGCCCCCATGTACTTTGTACAAATGCCTTGTTTGCTAAGTTCACCATATGTTATACTGAACAAAAATAAAACACAACAAGCAACAATTTCAAAGATTTTACTGAGTTACAGTTCATATAAGGAAATCAGTCAATTTAAATAAATTCATTAGGCCCTAATCTATGGATTTCACATGACTGGGAATAGAGATTTGAGTCGGTTGGTCACAGATACCTTGAAAACCAGTCTGTATCTGGTGACCACCCTTTTCCTTACACAGCACGACACATTCTCCTTAGCAGACTGTTGAATGTTGTCCCACTCCTCTTCAATGGGTGTGCGAAGTTGCTGGATATTGGCGGGAACTGGAACACATCGATCCTGAGCATCCCAAACATGGGTGACGTGTGGTGAGTATGCAGCCCGTGGAAGAACTGTGACATTTTCAGTTTCCAGGAATTGTGTACAGATCCTTGCGACATGCATTATCATGCTGAGACGAGGTGATGGCTGCGGATGAATGGCACAACAATGGGCCTCAGGATCACGGTATCTCTGTGCATTCAAATTGACATCGATAAAATACAATTGTGTTCATTGTCGGGCAAACTGCTCGCCCACACGTGGTTTGTGGTTGTGAGGCCAGTTGGAAGTACTGCCAAATTCTCTAAAATGACATAGGCAATGGCTTATGGTAGAGAAATTAACATTAAAATGATCCGGCAACAGCTCTGGTGGACATTCCTGCAGACAGCATTCCAATTGCACACTACCAGAAAACTTGAGACATCTGTGGAATTGTGCTGTGGCAAAACTGCACATTTTAGAATGGCCTTTTATTGTCCCCAGCACAAGGTGTACCTGTGTAATGAACCTGCTGTTTAATAGGCTTCTTGACGTGCCACCTCTGTCAGGTGGATGGATTATCTTGGCAAAAAGGATATATGCTTACTGACAGGGATGTGAACAAAATATGAAAGAAATAAGCTTTTGTGCGTATGGAACATTTCTGGGATCTTTTATTTCGGCTCATGAAAACTTTACATGTTGCGTTTATATTTTTGTTCAGTGTACATTGCCCTCAGTTTTGTATAGGCATTAGCACAGTATAGAATTATCCCATTTCTAGCTCCAAGACAACGGCAATTAGAAAAAATTATTGTGCTGATTTACTGGCCCATTGAACCATGTCGCGCGCAGTAGTTTAAAAAGTCTATCGATAGTGCTAAAACAAAGACGCCATATCTGAATTTCTCCATCTTTATGCACCTTCGCCATAAACATCAGGTTGAGTGTCTGCTTTCATGTGCGCCCCTTTGACAGACGTGAACATGTTAATATCTAGCAACGCTACAAACTGTTTTCAATAAGTGTGACAAAACACCCTCATAAAATGCCTCAAAATATATCAAGTCATGTTCACGAGCAACCTTGTAAAATGTTTACACAATGCCGTATTTGAATAGACTAAAACACTGCCACCACTCCAGCTGAATGAAAACATGCAACTAGACAGTAGCAATATGTAAGCAAGAACCCCCTCCCCCGAAAATAACCAAAAGTTGTGCTAGCTCTCATATCTCACACCTATTTTCCCATTAAAAATATCAGATAAAGAAATGTTTTTTTCTTCACCCTTCTGTTTACGCAGTCTGACAAGCCCAGACAACTAGAGACCTTCAGCTTTTATAGCACAACATTTACAATTAGAAGAAACTGGCCATAATGGAATCTAGCCTGGCATTAAAATGTTAAAATCAGCCAGTCATGAAATTAAAACAGGAGGAGAGCACACAGACAGTGGTAGAAGGGAAAGCTCTTCTCTTATAAGCAGGGGATAAGAAGTCTAACCAACTTCCTCTAAATGGGGATGACTGTGTGAAACACAGTAATTACCATCATCTTGTGGTTCTAAACAAAGGTTGTTACAGGGCACAGGATGTACTACGAATCCTACCTCCACCCCTCTGTAAACTGGCATCAGTGTGTGTGTGTGTGTCCTAAATAGTGTTGTTACAATAACAGAATTTTTACTTCGATACCAGGTTTAGTATGGAGATACCAAAACAATACCCTGGGGTAGGGGGGCACTAGCCTGTCGCAGAATGGCACTTAGTCCAGACAGATATTGAGTTCAATATAATTACATGACATTTTTGTATGCATTAATCAATCAAATTATACAATCAATTTGACATAGTTTTTTTTAAACCAAACTACATAACAAATGGTAATCATTTATTTGAATGGTAAATCTCTAATGATAACCTGGGCAACTCAATATGTAGTCTATGCACAATACAGATGAATGTATGTTCAATAAGTGTGTGCCTGCATCAAGTTATTGAGCTTGTTTTGGCTGATTTCATGGGGCTACAGATGGAGAGAAAAACATGTTTCCCTTCCATTTGAGACTTATTTTATTGTACTGATTAGCATAGAAGAAGCAATCTCTTACATGATAAAAGCGCTGTCGAAGACCCGTGACATCATTAACACACAGCTCCAGCAAAGGCGGTGCAGTATGAAGATAGGATTTCTATTGGAGAAGCAGTTTCTGCCTGAGCACACTTGTGATGTCGACATTGGCTAGCTAAGCTCACGCACAGAAACACATTGGGTCTAACGGTTGTCTCGCGTCGAATTGAATCAAACCCCGGCCTGGTCTGTTTCGAAAACGTTCCCGGAAGTCTTGCGATTGCACCTCTACCTTACCTGACACCCTAGACCCACTTCAATTTGCTTACCACCCCAATAGATCCACAGACGATGCAGTCGCCATCGCACTGCACACTGGCCTATCCCATCTGGACAAGCGGAATACCCATGTAAGAAAGCTGTTCATTGACTATACCTCAGCCTTCAACACCATGGTACCTTCCAAGCTCATCATTAAGCTCGGGGCCCTGGGTCTGAACCCCGACTAAGTGAATGAATAAAGTTTTTGGTCACAATCAGTTTTGAAATCAGAAATATTTTGCATATCACAAACAAGGTACTAGGGGTAGTGAACTGATCTCAGCTTCAGCATTAAGCGAGCAAGGGAAGTTAGCCTACAAAGTTGGATGCTACCGGTATCTTCTTGCACTGTCAAGTGTTATATCCTGTAATGGACATTGCGAACAGTAATTAACAGTTTCAACATTGCTACATGGCGTGTTGCATTATTCAAGTGTGTCAACTTCTGTGCAGCATAAGTGGCGACACAGCCCAGACTCCCAGTGAGAGCAGTGGTTGTTCAGAACAGAATAGAGCTGGCAATGACTAAAGTGGAGCAGCCGCGGTAAGCTCGCTCTATAAGGGGACATCGGCTGCGCTGATAGACTTGATCCTCAAATCAGTAGATAACGTGAGACACATTTTACAGAAATACCGAAGGGTAAACATAAATAAAAGTACCAAAGTTTCAGTAAACCATGCAACACTCATCCAAAAATCTCTTGTCTACTACATCCTAAAACATACTGTAATAATTGTACTACATACTATTTAGAATGTACTATTTAGTGAAAATTAATGCAGTAAGCCACAAATATCAACATACTAGGCTCATTCATACTGACAATGCCTTATACCGCCATACGTTCATTTTTGGTGCAGCCCATCCCCTTCTTTAAATATCAGCTGTTGTAAAACACACGTGGGTCAGGAAAGAGGATTATCTTCCTCAAGAGCAGCAAATTTTACTAGATGAAAAGCCCAAATGGAGTATGACATCCTGGCATTTAAAGAATACTACATTTTCCAAATGTCATACCATATCAGTACATTCTTTTACTTTTAGATTTGTGTATTGTTAGGTTCGACAACACCGTTGGAGCTAGGAAGCATTTCTCTACACCCGCAATAACATCTGAGAAATATTGATTTGACGTTGTCATTTTCGCATACCCAAAATGCCTACTATTTAGAACCCAAGTACGGCTATTAGGACATAACCAGTGTCAAGAAGCATGTACCAAGCACTGTGGAAAGAGATTAGGGCCTTTGGAAGATTATTTATTTATTAAAACCTCCACTCAGCGCTGAGACAGAAAGCACTACGGACCATGGAACTTCTACAGTAGGCCTAATGGAAGTAAACATAGATTGGCATGTTTTTACACTCTACTTCATTGCATTATATCCAATGAAAAATCTTCTATGATCTAAGCCTGTTCATATTCAAGGCATTCCATTTTATTTTTGCAGTCTTTCTTTTGGCAAAAAAAGAAAAAAAAAAAAAAGAAATCCCTATTGAAAGACAAGTTGCTTTGAGAAACTTTTATCTGCTGTGATTGAGCCTTTCTTTTTATGGAGTTTTGAAACACTAGACTACTGCAGTATTGCTGAAGTCACAGATCATCCCTCTCCATTGCCGGTGGTTTAGCTTACTTTTAAAGAATATGATAGATGCAGTGGCCTCATGCATTCCAACAGCGCACCAGTTCCAAAACAAACAATTCCCCATTTCTCTCGCTCTCTCTCTTTGAGATTCCTTTAACTGGGTTATAGGAGGACACACGGAAAGGGCGCATTAGACAAATAAAAAAATATATTTTCAATATGAGAGCTAACTGTTCAAAGTTATAAGCTTTAAACATTGCAGTGTTTTAGAACAATGTGGCGTAAACACATTCCTAGGTTCAGAAAGGCTTTCCCTTCCAGCCCAAATCTGTGTAGTCTGTATGCCTTGGCCTATATGAAAGTCTTATTATTATTATTCAATCATTGTAGTAGTTACAGCTAAGGGCACTGCATCTACAAAGAAAAAGCTAATGAAAACATTAACTTTGACGTAGCCTATCGGATAGGACCAATACGACATGAGGGTTAACGAGCGTTTTATTCGAGAGTGAACTGCCTCAAATATTTTTTTTAATAGTGCTTTCCTAAAAGGCATACACTTGAGGGTGCCCTTTGAGTGCAGTGCAGCCCTATCCCGAAAGCCTGATGATATCAGTGAGCTTGAGTGCCTGCATGTTCACGAGGAAGGCAGTCAGACAGAGACACAAGTCTGAGCACTTCAGACAAGTCCAGGTACTGAAACTGGGTCAGTCTCCATTCCAAAGCTTACGATACATTTCATAGCCCACCTACATCGGTTTAACGTGAAATATCGCTATAGTTGACATTTTGGATCTGCAAAATCTGCTATTTTGATTTGAGTTTCTGAAACTTTGTCTTTACTCGTGTCTAAACACCACAGCTAGCATGCTTATAGTAAATGCATTACTCACAGTGCTAATCCTAAAAGGTAATCATATTTCATTCTAGTTTGTTTTGTAAACTCTGCCAGTTCCATATGGTAATGGGGTTCCAATTATCACCAAACTATAAATCATGCCTCATGGATTAGCATAGAAGCAGGATAATATGGAGGGGACATTATGTGCTAATCTGGTTGAGGAGAGTAGCAGAACAGGTTGCAGAGGAATCTTAAAAACACAGCCAGCCGAAACACCCCAATCTTTAAAGAGAAACTCATAAAATGTTAAGCAGAGCCCACAGCTCAGATCATAGAGTTATTAGATTGAACAAAGTGTATCTGAGCGCTCCAATAGCGGCAAACTTAAAATAGAATTATTATAAATAGCACCGGTGAAACATTTACGAGTGGATTATAAAAGCAAGACAGTGAAACAGGTTCAAATGTAATAATATAATTGAATAACTTCCCTACTGTGAAAGAGTGGGACATTGTCTATTTATGCAAGCTGTTAGCATGGGTTCATTTCAGTAAAATACTGTTTCTATATTGAACAAAAATATTTGAAAAAAATCTGCAAAATCTGTGTTACAATTCATAATGAAATCAGTCAATTTAAATTAATTAATTAGGGCCTAACCTATGGAATTCACATGACTGGGCAGGGGAACAGCCATTGGGAAGCCAGGCCTAGCCAATCAGAATGAGTTTTTCCTCAAAAAAATGGCTTTATTACAGACAGAAATACTTCTCAGCAGCACCCCAACTCAGACAATCCCGCAGGTGAAGAAGCCGGATGTGGAGGTCCCAGGCTGGCGTGGTTACACATGGTCGTAGGTTGTGAGGCTGGTTGGATGTACTGCCAAATTCTAAAAAATGTCGTTGGAGGTGGCTTATAGTAGGGAAATTAACATTAAATTATCTGGCAACAGCTCTGATGGACATCTCTGTAGTGAGCATGGTAATTACATGCTCCCTCAATTTGAGACATCTGGGGCCTCCCGAGTGGCGCAGTGGTAGCTATGCCACTAGAGATTCTGGGTTCGAGTCCAGGCTCTGTTGCAGCCGGCCGCAACCGGGAGACCGATGGGGCAGCACACAATTGGCCCAGCGTCGTCGGGATAGGGGAGGGCCTGGCCGGCAGGGATGTCCATGTCCCATCACACACTAGCGACTCCTGTGGCGGACCGGGCACAGTGCACACTGACACGGTCGCCAGACGTATGGTGTTTCCTCCGACACATTGGTGCGACTGGCTTCCGGGTTATAACATTTGAGATGTCTTTTACATTGTGTTATGTGACAAAACTGCACATTTTAGAGTGGCCTTTTATTGTCCCCAGCACAAGGTGCACCTGTGTAATGATCATGCTGTTTAATCAGCTTCTTGATGTGCCATATCTGTCAGGTGGATGGATTATCTTGGCAAAAGGAGATATGCTCACTAACAGGGAAGGGTTTTTTTTTTATTTATTTTTTTAACACACCTTTATTTTACTAGGCAAGTCAGTTAAGAACAAATTCTTATTTTCAATGACGGCCTAGGAACAGTGGGTTAACTGCCTGTTCAGGGGCAGAACGACAGATTTTGTACCTTGTCAGCTCGGGGATTTGGTTACTAGTCCAATGCTCTAACCACTAGGCTACCCTGCCGCCCCGGAAGTAAACAAATGTGTGCACCGAACTTGAGAAATAAGCTTTTGGTGCTTATGGAAAATTTCCGGGATCTTTTATTTCAGCTCATGAAACATGGGACCAACACTTTACATGTTGTGTTTATATTTTTGTTCAGTATAGTTTTACCCTCAAGACATGAAACAAGATGTACTGGAATAATAGAGAGTCAACTCATCTTTGAGTGTTCTCTGGTTTTGGTTCAACATTCAACCTCACAAATCTTGTAGAGGTCGAGTCCCCCTCAGGACGGTTGAGCTAACATAGGCTAATGCAATTAGCATGAGGCTGTAAGTAACAAGAACATTTCCCAGGACATAGACATATCTGATATTGGCAGAAAGCTTAAATTATTGTTAATCTAACTGCTCTGTTCAATTTACAGTAGCTATTACTGTGAAATAATACCATGCTATTGTTTGAGGAGAGTGCATAATTTTGAACCTGAAAAGTTATTAATAAACCAATTAGGCACATTTGGGCAGTCTTGATACAACATTTTGAACAGAAATGCAATGGTTCATTGGATCAGTGTAAAACTTTTCACATACACTGCTGCCATCTAGTGGCCAAAATCTAAATTGTGCCTGGGCTGGAATAATACATTATGCCCTTTCTCTTGCATTTCAAAAGATGGTACAAAAAAAAAAATATATTTGTATTATCTTTAACCAGATTGAATGTGTTATATTCTCCTACATTAATTTCACATTTCCACAAACTTCAGTGTTTCCTTTCAAAAGGTACCAGAAATATGCATATCCTTGCTTCAGGTCCTGAGCTACAGGCAGTTATATTTGGGTATGTCATTTTAGGCGGAAATTGGAAAAAAGGGTCAGATCCATAAGAGGTTTTAAACTCACGATTCAAAATAAATTGAGCGAAGAGCGAAAGAACTCTGAACTCCCTAGGTGGGCTACATTTCAGCAGACAAAATAATCCCATTTTCAAGTAAATCTTAGATGGCTTTACACTGTACATAACAGTTCAATAGACAAACTATAATGTAGGCATACATACAGTGGGGCAAAAAAGTATTTAGTCAGCCACCAATTGTGCAAGTTCTCCCACTTTAAAAGATGAGGCCTGTAATTTTCCTCATAAGTACACTTCAACTATGACAGACAAAATGAGAAAAAAAATCCAGAAAATCACCTTGTAGGATTTTTTATGAATTTATTTGCAAATTATGGTGGAAAATAAGTATTTGGTCACCTACAAACAAGCAAGATTTCTGGCTCTCACAGACCTGTAACTTCTTTAAAAGAGGCTCCTCTGTCCTCCACTCGTTACCTGTATTAATGGCACCTGTTTGAACTTGTTATCAGTATAAAAGACACCTGTCCACAACCTCAAACAGTCACACTCCAAACTCCACTATGGCCAAGACCAAAGAGCTGTCAAAGGACACCAGAAACAAAAATGTAGACCTGCACCAGGCTGGGAAGACTGAATCTGCAATAGGTAAGCAGCTTGGTTTGAGGAAATCAACTGTGGGAGCAATTATTAGGAAATGGAAGACATACAAGACCACTGATAATCTCCCTCGATCTGGGGCTCCACGCAAGATCTCACCCCGTGGTGTCAAAATGATCACAAGAACGGTGAGCAAAAATCCCAGAACCACACGGGGGGACCTAGTGAATGATCTGCAGAGAGCTGGGACCAAAGTAACAAAGCCTACCATCAGCAAGGGCATTGCCCCAAAACATCACTGCTCTAGAGGAGATCTGCATGGAGGAATGGGCCAAAATACCAGCAACAGTGTGTGAAAACCTTGTGAAGACTTACAGAAAACATTTGACCTCTGTCATTGCCAACAAAGGGTATTTAACTAAGTATTGAGATAAACTTTTGTTATTGACCAAATACTTATTTTCCACCATAATTTGCAAATCAATTCATTAAAAATCCTACAATGTGATTTTCTGGATTTTCTTTTCAAATTTTGTCTGTCATAGTTGAAGTGTACCTATGATGAAAATTACAGGCCTCTCATCTTTTTAAGTGGGAGAACTTGCACAATTGGTGGCTGACTAAATACTTTTTTGTCCCACTGTATTCCTGTCAGTGAAAAACAAGTATCACATCTAAAGGAGGGGAAAACCAGTTCAACAAGGCAAGGAGACAGAGACAGATGGTTACCTATCCTGCTGTCCATGACATAGGTCTCGATGATGGCACTCTTCTTACAGATGTCATCAGCCATGGAGGAGCAGCTGACCTCTAGGTGTTTAACCTGCAGCATATTAGACACACATTAGATACACCTAAAGAGATAACCCCACAGCTGGTTTACTGAGAAAAGGGGCACCAAATGTCAACACAAAGGACCCGTCACAGCTACTAGCATGTACATCAATCATCTCTCACACCCAGAGCAGGCAGGCAACAAGTGTGAATAGATCATATGATCTGGGGAAGAACAGCAAGGCACGAAAACAAGTAATAGCAGCAGATCCCTGTCCAGTGTAGCCATATTTTTGGTGAATTTGATATAAAGTCACCAGTAAAAGATGGTTTCACAATTTAATTGGAAATAAAATCTATTCTAGTGGTAAAAAAAAATGATTAATGAATGCCCATAAATTGCAGTGAAGAACATTATCATTATCTCACAACTATCTGTCATGTCAGTTTCTTCCCAAATATAATTGACAGTTCAGGTTGATTATTTTTTTTTTAAATTGTGTTTGGTTTCATTTGATCTTACATTCATACTATTAACTGTAATTTAGTTGTACAACCATACACTCCCCACCTTGTTTACTAAAATGTGTGAATTTGGCTCCACACTGCAGCATTTTTATTTGATTAAATGTTTCTTATGAAGCGACAGTACAGAAATGTCACCTTTTATTCCAGTTTTTTTTCATACATATCTGATTTACCATTTAGAAATGAAAGCACGTCTCCTATCTAATAGCACCATTTGAAGACTTTTTCATAAATATTTTGACAAGATATTTCTGAACATTTCTACATTAATGTGGATGTCTCCATGATTATGGATAATAATGAATAATGATGAGTGAGAAAGAATATCACCCCAAATACTGGACCAAATACTAAACTTTAAGTGATTTTGTCCAAATACATGAGAGGGGAAAAAACTACTTACAAAAAATGGTGGGGAGTAGATATATAAAGTGCTTTTATTTCCAAACAGGAATACAGATACGCATGAAAATAACCTCAAATAAAAATGTTGACATACTATACTGTCGCCTCATATGAAACATGTGTTCTCAAATCCAAAATGCTGGAGTATAGAGACAAATGTACAAATTTTAGCTTAACTGTGCAAATAAATACGAAGGGGAGAGGGAAAGGAAAAACCTAGTCAGTTACACAACTGAATGCATTCAACCGAAATGTGCCTTCCACATTTAACCCAATGTCGATTAAGCCAGGGGAGCAGTTGGTGTTGGGGGTTAACCGCAATTCTCGAGTGCAGAACGGCAGATATTTTCCATCTTGCCGGCTCAGGGATTCGAACCAGCGACCTTTCGGTTACAGGCATAACGCTCTAAACCGCTAGGCTACCTGCCACCCATGTATAGAATATATTACACAGTTTATAGTAAATGATAGCCAAGTTGAAAACGTAGTAGAACAAAGCATAAGACACATTTCCATTGTTCGTTAGTAACAGACAATACAGTTGTATTGTAAGTATGAATAGCATGCCTACCTTCTCCTCCAACATCCATTTCTCTTGCTGCACCTCAGCCAGCCTCAGGAAGAGTTCCCCAACCTCATCATCAGACAGGTCAGCAGGTCGCTGGGACTGGGGGCTGCCGCTGGCGGACTTAGAACACAGGACCAGACAACTGTTAAACGTCTGTTCCCTCCCACTCAGAGAGAGTCAGACAGAGAGAAGCTATTTTGTGCATTCTGTGTAATATAATTCATTATCTCTGCATCACTGGCTCAGAGCTTGACAGCTTTAATGGTACAGGCTCATCTGTACATTGTACACAACCTAGGCAGGAGGTCTGTTCGGGACAGAATTGGAATACATTATGTTTTAAGTGGAAACAATTGGAGAATTCTAAATTGTTTTCTCGCAGTCTTTCCCACACCTTTTCCTCAACAATCCACCTCCCCTGCAAAGAAAAACATTCAGGACATGTGTTTATTCAAAGGGCTATAATAATAGTATCTACGCTATTTATAGGCTATTAACAGCGGCACATAAAAGTGAAACGCATGTGAACTCCCTGTTGAGCTGCCTGTCATAGCTGTGGTTGGTGAAAGTTCAGACTCATCTCTGCCTCAGAATGTACAGTTTGTACTCTTGGCAGTTAAAAATGCAATGTAAAAGGTGATGTGTTGATGCAGACGACCTCATTGGTTCTCTTTGTGGTTCCCTTACATCAAATAATGTATTTTTTCTTATGTGGCTTACGCTGTTCTGTTGACTACAAAATGTATATTCAACGTTCACATTCTGATTATCACCAATCTTGTCAACACTCTGCATACTATTGCTTTAACAAACATTGTATGTGCTTTGGCCAGGTTCTTGGTGTCCTGTTGTGACTCTAGCTGACTGGTGTAGTGTACCTTGTTGGTGCTCTGTGCAGACTGGTGTAGTGTACCTTGTTGGTGCTCTGTGCAGACTGGTGTAGTGTACCTTGTTGGTGCTCTGTGCTGACTGGTGTAGTGTACCTTGTTGGTGCTCTGTGCAGACTGGTGTAGTGTACCTTGTTGGTGCTCTGTGCAGACTGGTGTAGTGTACCTTGTTGGTGCTCTGTGCGGACTGGTGTAGTGTACCTTGTTGGTGCTCTGTGCAGAGGCGCCCTCCTTCATGATCTCCCCATAGCTGAAGGAGGAGACACTGCTGCTATCTCCCCTCTGCTGCGTACGATTAGGAGAGCTGATCTCTGACAACACCAGCTCCTCCAGGCCTGGAAACAGACACATACTCAATCGAGCAGTCTTGCTAAAGAATTACATCAGAAGTAAATGTTCTAAGTGTGGAAAAAAGTTGTTCTAACGTCAGACACCTTTTGGCATTTTCTTGACGTGGTTAATATGACTTTTCAGGCCATATCAAAGCAAGGACACACCTTCTCAACCCTCTTAAGTCTGGCAGTTTTTCAAACGCAGCATTCCAATCATCCCAATGAGAACTACAGAACATTGTCAACTAACAACATCCATTGTGTGTTTCTGATGGGGAAACACACTAATTAAGTTAGGACCGATTGCATTGTGCATAGAGGGAAACCTCAGTCCATAAGCACTGATGGATTCCCTATAGTAAACTAAAGGCTAATGTAGGAAGAACTCCTGTCTTTGCAGGGATATAGGTATCTACCTTTAAGGCCCCCACTGATGTGCACTAACTTTGGACAAAGATAAAAGCTCCTGACTTTAAAATGTCTGATTCTCAACTTTCTGTAGAGCAACCATTAAACATTTAAAGGACCCCTAGTAAATTATACATGGCCCAAAAGAGGATTTCCCTGGCATCACCAACAACCTACAGCCAGGAAACAAGAGTATGCATTGCTCTGTGGCACATTTTAAGAAGGGGCGGGGGGCACCATAAAATATTAAAGAGGTCTGCATTTTGTTGACGGTTTGATTGGGGTGGGGGGGTCCCCACAGGAGTAAATGTTTTCAAGATGCCATACACATCACTGAGAAACATACAGGTACAGCAGTAAGAGGGTTATTTTTCTGTTAGAATCTTTGGTTGCCACATGTGATTTCAAATCAAATTGTATTGGTCACATACACATGGTTAGCAGATGTTAATGCGAGTGTAGAAAAATGATTGTGCAGTAATATCTAACAATTTCACAACAACTACCTTATAGACACACAAGTGTAAAGGAATGAATAAGAATATGTACATATAAATATATGGATGAGCGATGGCCGTGCAGCATAGGCATGCTGCAGTAGATGGTATTGAATTCAGTATATACATATGAGATGAGTAATGCAGGGTATGTAAACATAATATAAAGTGTAATTGTTTAAAGTGACTAGTGATACATTTATTAAATCCAATTTTTAATTATTAAAGTGGCTAGAGATTTGAGTCAGTATGTTGGCAGCAGACTGTTTAACAGTCTGATGGCCTTGAGATAGAAGCTGTTTTTCAGTCTCTCGGTCCCAGCTTTGATGCACCTGTACTGACCTCGCCTTCTGGATGATAGCGGGGTGAACAGTCAGTGACTCGGGTGGTTGTTGTCATTGATCTTTTTGGCCTTCCTGTGACATCGGGTGGTTTAGGTGTCCTGGAGGGCAGGTAGTTTGCCCCCGGTGATGCTTTGTGCAGACCTCACTACCCTCTGGAGAGCCTTAAGGTGGGCAGAGTTGCTGTAACAGATACAGCCCGACAGGATGCTCTTGATTGTACATCTGTAAATGTTTGTGTTTTCGGTGACAAGTCAAATTTCTTTAGCCTCCTGAGGTTGAAGAGGCGCTGTTGCGCCTTCTTCAGCACGCGGTCTGTGTGGGTGGACCATTTCAGTTTGTCCGTGATGTGTACGCCGAGGAACTTAAAACGTCCCACCTTCTCCACTACTGTCCTGTCGATGTGGATAGGGGGGTGCTCCCTTTGCCGTTTCCTGAAGTCCACGATAATCTCCTTTGTTTTGTTGACGGTGAGTGAGAGGTTATTTTCCTGACACCACACTCCGAGGGCCCTCACCTCCTCTCTGTAGGCCGTCTCGTCATTGTTAGTAATCAAGCCTACCACTGTTGTGTCGTCTGCAAACTTAATTGAGTTGGAGGCGTGCATGGCCACGCAGTCATGGGTGAACAGGGAGTACAGGAGAGGGCTGAGAACGCACCCTTGTGGGACCCAAGTGTTGAGGATAAGCAGGGTAAAGATGTTGTTTCCTACCCTTACACCCTGGGCTTGGCCCGTCAGAAAGTCCAGAACCCAGTTGCACAGGGCGGAGTCGAGACCCAGGGTCTCGTGCTTAATGACGAGTTTGGAGGGTACTATGGTGTAAATGCTGAGCTGTAATCGATGAACAGCATTCTTACATAGGTATTCCTCGTCGAGATGGGTTAGGGCAGTGTGATTGCGTCGGACATATTGGGGCGGTAAGCAAATTGGAGTGGGTCTAGGGTGTCAGATAGAGTGGAGGTGATATGATCCATGACTAGTCTCTCAGAGCACAAAATAATGACAGAAGTGAGTGCTACGGGGAGATAGCCGTTTAGCTCAGTTACCTTAGCTTTCTTGGGAACAGGAACAATGGTAGCCCTCTTGAAGCATGTGGGAACAGCAGACTGGGATAGGGATTGATTGAATATGTCCATAAACACACCAGCCAGCTGGTCTGTGTATGCTCTGAGGATGCAGCTAGAGATGCAGTCTGGGCCGGCAGCCTTGCGAGAGTTAACACGTTTAAATGTTTTACTCACGTTGGCCGCGGTGAAGGAGAGCCTGCAGGTTTTGGTAGCGTGCCGTGTCAGTGGCACTGTATTGTTGTTTAAATTTGTCTGGGAGCAAGACGGTGTCCGCGATGGGGCTGGTTTTCTTTTTGTAATCCGTGATTGACTGTAGACCCTGCCACATACATCTCGTGTCTGAGCCGTTGAATTGCCACTCTACTTTCACTATACTGACGCTTAGCTTGTTTGATTGCCATGCGGAGGGAATAGCTACAGTGTTTGTATTCGGTCATGTTTCCGGTCACCTTGCCATGATTAAAATCAGTGGTTCACGCTTTCAGTTTTACACGAATGCTGCCATCATTGCACGGCTTTTGGTTGGGGAAGGTTTTAATAGTCACGGTGGGTACAACATCACCGATGCACTTGCTAATAAACTCGCTCACCGAATCAGTGTATACATCAAATTTTGTTGTCTGAGGCGATCCGGAACATATCTCAGTCCACATGAAGGAAGCAATCTTGAAGCGTGGAATCCAATTAGTCGGACCAGCGTTGAACAGACCTGAGCACGGCCGTTTCCTGTTTTAGTTTCTGTCTATAGGCTGGGAGCAACAAAATTGAGTCGTGGTCAGATTTGCCGAAAGGAGGGCTTTGTACGCGTCGCGGAAGTTAGAGTAGCAATGATCCAGAATGCTGCCAGCCTGGGTCGCGCATCTAATATTTTGATAAAAATTTAGGGAGCCTTATTTTCATATTAGCCTTGTTAAAATCCCCAGCTACAATAAATGCAGCCTTGGGATATAAGGTTTTCAGTTGACATAAGAGTCCAATGAAGTTCTTTCAGGGCCGTCGGGGTGTCTGCTTGGGGGGGGGGGGTGTACACAGCTGTGATTATAATCTAAGATAATTATTTTGATAGGTAATGCGGTCGGCATTTGATTGTAAGGAAATCTAGGTCAAGTGAACAAAAGGGATTGAGTTCCTGTATGTTGTTATGATCACACCACGACTCGTTAATCATAAAGGCATCCATCCCCGCCCTTCTTCTTACAAGAGAGATGTTTGTTTCTGTCGGTGCAATGCGTGAAGAAACCGGGTGGCTGTACCGACTCTGATAACATATCCCGAGTGAGCCATGCTTCCGTGAAACAGAGAATGTTACAATCTCTGATGTCTCTCTGGAAGGCAACCATTGCTCGAATTTCATCTACCTTGTTGTCAAGAGACTGGACATTGGCGAGTAGTATACTCGGGAGCGGTGGGCGATGTGCCCGTCTACAGAGCCTGAGCAGAAGACCGCTCCGTCTGCCCCTTCTGCGGAGCCGTTGTTTTGGGTCGCCTACTGGGATCCGATCCATTGTCCTGGGTGGTGGTCAAAACAGAGGATCCTCTTCGGGAAAGTGGGGTTCCTGGTCGTAATGTTGGTAAGTTGACGTTGCGCTTTATCCAATAGTTCTTCCAGGCTGTATGTAATAAGACTTCAGATTTCCTGGGGTAACAGTGTAAAAAATAATAAAAAATAAATAAATACTGCCTAGTTTCCTAAGAACGCGAAGCGAGGCGACCATCTGTCGGCGCCATCAGATATAGGGATTTATAAAGTAAAGAGCTAAATTCAGAGAACAGAAAGAAGCGTGTGGTTCCTAGCCTGGCACAGAGCAAATGAGCTGTGACACACTGGTCTGGACAGGAGTCTGTCGTAAATGCAGTAGTCGCGCAGAAATGGTCTGAGCTTTCAATCAATCAAATGTATTTATAAAGCTCTTCTTACATCAGCTGATGTCACAAAGTGCTGTACAGAAACCCAACCTAAAACCCCAAACAACAAGCAATGCAGATGTAGAAGCACAGTGGCAAGGAAAAACCCTAGAAAGGCCGGAACCTAGAAAGAAACCTAGAGAGGAACCAGGCTATGAGGGGTGGCCAGTCCTCTTCTGTCTGTGCCAGGTGGAGATTATAACAGAACATGGCCAATATGTTCAAAATATAAATAGATGACCAGCAGGGTCAAATAATAATAATCACAGCAGTTGTAGCTTTGATTGGTTCTCAAAAGTATTTTTCTTTCCTGGGGGATTGAGACCTCATGTGGTTTGGATGAGAAAATTCAGTTGTATTGGAAGGGGGCAGCGCCTGAGGACTGTGTGTGGTTGTCCATGTAAGTGCTTGAGTGAGAAAGACACAGAGGAGGACCAATCAGTAAAATGACCACATCAAGCTTGTGATTAAATTGACAAAATAATATATATATATATATATATATATATATATATATATATATATATATATATATATATATATATATATATATATATATATATATATATATATATATATATATATATATATATATATATATATATATCACAAAATAATCTGAAACATTTTAGTAATTTAGCAGACCTACTTATCCAAAGTGACTTACAGGAGCAATTACAGTTGCATGCCTTGCTCAATGACAGACTTTTCACTTCGAACCAACAACCTTTTGGTTACTGTCCCAACGCTCTTAACCGCTAAGCTACCTGCCGCACTAGAACTGCAAATGCATCCATCAAGTCTGTAGTCACAAGAGTGATTACCCATTTTTTTGTTGCATAAAATAGCTCAAAATTTGAATTATTTGTATTATACAGTCATTATTTCTCATCTTTATCAAGGCTGTCAATCATTTTGGACCCCACTGTATGTATGCTCAGTACTAGAACATAATGGTCTCAAGAAAGCTAACTTACAAGCACACCATTGGTCCCAAACAATTACCATAACTAAACATAATTCACTTCTTCAATGTATGATGTTGGTGTACAAAGCACCTCTTTCCCCTCATTATTTCCTGTCTGTGATAAGTAGAAGTATGTTTCAGATCACATGTAGCAAACCACACTGTGACATGGCAGTTTATCTGCTCTCGTTTATATGTAATCTGCATATTCTCTTACCTGTGCTCAATGTTTCATGTCTGTGAAGATGTAGGCTAACAGACATTACATCATGGTTCAGTGAATGAGAGGATGTCCTTCAAAACAGTCAACCATCTCCCTCCCTCAAATGCCAATACAGAACATGTACTGGTATATAGACTTTTGCCTGACTACATAAAATGTGTGGCGGTCAACCTGGCTTTCCGATGTCCTCTCACCTGTCCTGGTCTTGGTGTTGGTGAGGATCTCCTGTAGCCGTTCCTGTAGTTTATCAGCTCTCTTCCTCTCCAGATGTAGCTGCCTCTTCAAGTCTTTCAGCTACAAACAGCGTTACAAAGCCCATGAGAGGAGAGTACACTACTTAATTTGAAAAATACTGCAGCAAACGGGTGGTTTTCTATAGAGACAACAGCGCCAGTTTGACTCAGGGAGACAAAGGTAATCTCAGACAAGCATCAGATTAAGACAAAGAAAACAATCAAATAAGATGACCCATCCTCCCCAGAAAACAATTTAGATAGCTGGCTGGAAGAAGGAACTGCAAAGCCCTCGCGACCCCTACGCCTCAGGCTAGCCCATATTCTTGCAATTATCTGCAGAGGCAGATTCTTATCATCAAGGCAGGCATCGAATAATTGGTTACAAGGGGTCAAACTGGCATATTGAAAAGGCTGCCCCGATTCCACTTCTAAAGAGCAGAGTGGGTGTGGCGTCGTGCACCGACTGCCTACCTACCACCTGGAAGTAATCATTCAATTTCCTCTCCATAGCAAATGGAAGTGGCCTGACTCAGTTTCCCCTCAGCTCAGCTGTTAATGGTAAGACAGAAACAGAGGTGTTCCACTTACTGCTGAACTGCCCTTCTTCTCCAGGATCCTCTGGCCATCCACTGTATCTTTAATTTCCTGTATACCACACCAACAGGGAGAGTACATCATGAAAATCATTAGATGACCACAGGCTCATTATACTGCTTATACTGGATTGTGTACATTTATGGAACATTAAACTGTACATTCCTCTGAAAATGTGATGGGGGGGGGTTAATAGTAGTTTATGCTAATTGCAAGGGGGTTAGTTTACCTGCTTCAGTTTTCCAATGGTTTCATTGTGCACATCCCTCTCTTTCTCCACCTCTGTCAAATGCAGCTTCACACCATCTATATCAGATGCCTTTCCCTGAATGAGAAACACAAAGAATATGTATTCAGTTCTGTTATTTTCCTATATACAATCTGCTGGGTTTAATAGGTTAGAGAGAAAACCCAATTTTAAATCAGTTTCAACATAATTAGGGTTCTATGTACACCATGCTAATGGCGTCACTTACAGTAATTACAAGATTAACATAACAGTTGGACAATGTTTAACAGTTTGAAACTAACTTCATGATACACTACATGACCAAAAGTATGTGGACACTGAATGTCATATGCTGTAGCGTTAAGATTTCCCTTCAGTTGAACTAAGGGGCCAAGCCTAAATCATGAAAAACTGCCCCAGACCATTATTTATCCTCCACCAAACTATTCTGTTGGCACTATGCATTGGGGCAGGTAGCGTTCTCCTGGCACCTGCCAAACCCAGATTCATCCATCGGACTGCCAGACGGTGAAGTGTAATTCATCACTCCAGAGAACGTATTTCAACTGCTCCAGAGTCCAATGGCGGCAGGCTGTACACCACTCCAGCCGAAGCTTGGCAGTGCGGGTGGTGATCTTAGGTTCGTGTGCAGCTGCTCAGCCATGGAAACCCATTACATGAAGCTCCCAACAAACAGTTATTGTGCTGACGTTGCTTCCAGCAGCAGTTTGGAACTCGGTAGTGAGTGTTGCAACCGAGGACAGACGACTTTTACGTGCTTCACAGCACTCGGCGGTCCCGTTCTGTGTGCTTGTGTGGCTTACCACTTCGCGGCTGAGCCTTTGTTGCTCCTAGACATTTCCACTTCATATAGTGTACTAACATGATTTTTATTGGAACAGTGGGGGTATGTCACCAAAAACACACCAGACCACGTCAAACACTATCATATCGTCAAACCTATGAGCAACCTAAGGGCCACCATATGCTGAGAAATGACAGTTAAATAGATGAAACACTTAATTGCTGAAGATGTACAGTTAAACACACATTAGGTACTCAGGCGATGAGAATAGTAATGAATAGCAATGAGTCCATGTCTCAGGGCATGCTGCAGTGAACAAAGCCTACATACACTATACATAATACCAGTCAGTACTCCCCTGGGCCCGGATGAAAGTGTCAGAGTGTGTTGCTGTGTACAGCACTCTGCCATGTCTGTCTGGGAAGAGGAAAACAAGTTTACCTCCAGTTGGATAGAATGTTCCTTCTGTAGCTTCTCCATCTGCTCATGGTGCTCCAGCCTGCTCTCCTCCATGCTCTCCTGAACACAGGAATACAACAGGGTCAACGTTGGAACAAGCCATCACCTAATCATCAGCACACGTCTATTCTTAGCATTCTTTCTTTTTTTTTTTTAAAGGCTAAACTAAATATTTAAGGTCCTTAAACCATGCTACAAAACAAACAAAACTATCTAATCAGAAAGAAGAAACACACTAGTGACACCAAGTGGTCAGTGTTAATGTGACAGGGGTTACTCCAGGCAGTGAAGAGCTCCACTCTCAACAAACAATATTGATCACCTATTAACCTTATCTTCAATAGCATCTATTCATGTTAATGTAAAATATTTAGTGTATAGTGGTAGAACCCAGCATTACTACAGCGCAGGTAGTATATACACTGTAATATCCTGGTGAATAAATCAATGTGAAACTGAAGTTGGTACTGTACCTCAGCCTCTTTGAGTCTACGTTCAAACCAGCCCTTAGTTCCCTCCATAGACTGGACCTGGGCCTGCAGCTCCTCTACACTCTGCTGCAGACCCTCCAACTCCTTGTTGCGAGCCTAGGAGGTCATAGGGCAAAGGTCACATTAATACACAAGCAGTGTACCTTCTCATGTTCTCTTCCCTCTCATTGGCCCTTTGGCCCAGACTTGCGCCACCCCCCCACCTTCTCATCTCGAAGCTGTGAGCGGATCTCCTCCTCGGTGCGGTTCTTGTCCTCGTGGAGTCCCCTCAGCTCTTTCTCGTAGCGCGCCCGCACCCCCAGCACCTCCTTCTCGTGCTGCAGACGCACGTCGCTCAGCTCTTCCTTGTGTCGTGACTTCTCTGTGATAATGTCGATGGCCAGCTCGTCCAGCATGGCCTTCCGCTTGTCTGCTGTCTGAAGGGGGAGGGACATGGGAATGGGAGATGATATCTCTGGATGTTACTACACATCTCTGACATTTACTGTGATGATACATGACCAATAACATTCACATCTCACTTGGCACTTAAACAAACCATAAGACAAATCTTTGAATCATAATATAAATTGGACTCAAATATAACTCTGTGATATGCTAAGTCTAAGACAGGCACATAAGGTCATTGAAGCTGTGATGTTAATTTACGGTCTGTGATCCTGTGGGGATAACGAGTGGAGCTTGAGAGAGGTCAACTCAGCATTCCCACCTTCCCTGGGAGAATGCCAGTAATGAGAGTGCCATGTGTATTACAGAACAATAGTGTGTCTCTGATCACTCCCTTTCCGTGTGCGTGTCAGATACCTTTTTAGCCTCCTCCAGCTCTTGCTGTACCCTGTCTTTCTCCTGGCCAACTTCAGTCAGCTGCTCCAACAGTCTGCTGTTGGCACGGTTTGACTCCTACAGATACATTCATCAGAGAGGAGCACATGAGCAAGAGATGGGTATAAAAATACATTTGCAACGGGAGCTTTTTCCTCCCTGACCTACAAGATAAGCACTATATCATTGTAAAAAAAGAAAGGATTCTGACCTACCAATTAAGAGGACCGAGTCCTGCATTATTTGTCATAGACAGTGCTCCACATTTATTTAAGATTGGTTCTCTATCTTAGTATGCATGTACTAGGACAGTGTGAGGGCCACACAAACCTGTAGCTGAGAGCTAAGGTCATCTCTCTGTGCCAGAAAGCTCTCCTGCTCCGTCCGTTTCTGCTGCAGCTCCACATTCAGAGCCGTGTTTTGGTCACGCAAAAGGTTCATCTCCTGAGTCTTCACTGTCTGAATCTAATGACACACAACACCCACTAGTCAGGACACAGTCCCCATCACAATGGACCAACATCTGACGACTTTGTTTAATGAAACATGGTAGTGGATCAAATGGGTCAGTAAGGCAGAAGTGGAAAAAGTAAGAAAAGAAAAGCAGGTGAGCAGAGGTTTGACACACAATGATGATTTAGGATTAAGCTTTGTAGGGCAAAACAACTGACAGTATTATTGTAAGGATTAGCAACTCATGTGTGAACACCATTCGTCACTATGTGAAAAATCTCTGTACCTCCCTGACTTTATTCACATTAGCATGACTTGTCATATCGGTGATGCATCATGGTTAATGGCTGGTGAGTGGTGACGGCAGCAGAATGAATATTGAGGAGGTTCCGCGGGGCAGTAAGATGAGCTGTACCTGTTCTAGAGCCGCTAGGTTAGTCCTGAGAGCATCGTTCTCAGTCAGGATACTCTCCACCTGCTCCTGACTCACAGCACTCTGACAAGCTACCTGTATCACAGCCCCACACACAGGGTAACACAGGGGGCACCACCCAGGGAGGGAAGGAGGGGAGAGGGAGGAAAAAGACAATGTGCAAGGTGAAGAGAAGGATACAAAAAGGTGGCGATTGGCAGCTCGAGAATAGGGATAGAAAAGTGTGGGGGGGGGGATTTGATAGGGTGGATAGATCATCATTAAAAGAATGAAGGCAGAAGGGGCAAGTTGAAATGACCAGAAGAGGATCAGTGAGTAAAGAAAGTCAGATGGCAAAGAAATGTGGAAAATAAGTATAAATTAGGCAATGTAAAAGAAACAAAGAACGGTGACAGAAGCCAGACCAGAAACAGAACTTCTGCATGACTAGCCAAAACAGAAAGCTGGACTTAAAATAAAAATTAACTTCCATATTGAAAAGAGAAAATTAAGAGAAGGTAAGAGCAGGTACGAATGCCTTATCTTGTTGTCGTCTACCCAAAGCGGAGTTCAAGTTAATTAAGACGCGCGACATCACAGAAGACATAAGTGCCAGTCGTGCTAAGAGGCTTAATTAAGTGGAAAACAGATTGGTCCCTAATGAAGTGCACTGTGCCCACTTAAGACTGTGGACCACTCTCTTCAGACAACCTCTTCAGACACAGACTAATCTCCAATTATTTAGGGTGATCCCCACTTTGCCTTTTCATTAACCGTCAATTAAAATGTCTTGACTCTAAGATAATTTGAGTGTTTTGGAACTTCAACAGGAAGGGAAGAGAGCGTATAGTTCAAGAAAGTTTTGAGTTTACCTGATCTTTAAGTGCGTGTAGAACTAACTCGTGCTCCTTCTGCCGGCTCTGGAGCTGTTCCTTCATCTCACCAACACTCTAGATATAAAAACAGGTAGCAAGAGTCAGCTTCAGCTTCCCACTATATTCTGTCAATCATTTTAGGATATGGTTCCATGGCATGCCTACCGCAACCCAGGTACAGATCAGGTTGTGAGGTTAAGAAGGCCTATGTATTGTCATAATACAACAATATGAGTACTCCAGGTACAAAACCAGATGATATATATTTTGGGTGATTGATCTCATAACAGAACAGGCAACATCAGGATGTTTAACCTGATTGGCTGACAGCAGATCTCCCTGTAACTTCTGGATGCGGATGTTCATAGACTTCAGCTCCTCCTCCTTCCTCTGTTGAATCTCGTCGATTTTGGTCCTGGTGCAGAAAGAAATGTATATTCATCCAATTGTCGTATTCGTCTCCAAATGGCGTCTGGCAGGTTTTTTTGTTACTTTTCTCTAAGTCATAAACAAGTAACACCACCTTCAGAAGCTTGGTGAAAGTGAAATATAAGTTGAATCTTTATACCCTTACCTGCTGTCATTGTAAAGGTCTTCTTTTTCGCCTTGCAAATGCAGAAAGCTATAAAACAAATCGCAAAGAGCCAGTCAGAAAACTATTCAACCCTGAAATCACCCCGTAGAGGAGGTATAACAGACAGACTTCTCGAGCGGGAGGCCAGGGCTGAGCACATAAGGGCAACTTTGGGCAGGCGACTTTGCAAACGCAGCAGACGACAGGTTCAGTCTCATTACTCTTGCCTGCTGACTGTACATGGGGCCAGAGCCTAGTGTCACAATGCAGTACTGAGCCTGAAACAGCGGCCCAATATTGCCAGAGAAATACCACTATAATGGGACAGGGGATAATCATGACTGTCCTACTCTCATGTAGTTCATCACAGCTGAGCCAAGATAACTTAAATAAGTTCATCCACAATTCTGCAAGGAAATACAATCAATCCACATTTCTGCAAGGAAATACAATCAATGTATCATGGAATTGTCTTCCAATGGGAGGGGGGTTAATATATCTCAAAATTAATAGATTAAAGCATAATTTGCCATGTGTGTCACTTCAAAATGATACACATTTTAAGTACAGCAGCTTTGTTTACAAATTGCAGGTCAGCTTTCTCGAGGTAAATATGAGGCATATGTTATTTATCATTTCTCTTGCGCACTTTCCATCTGTTCCTCTGATCCATCCACGATTCACAACATCACATATCAAGTGTATATCCCTCTCATTATAAACAAGAGTTGAGTGATACAGAATAAGTGTCATTTTTAGACGACAGATGTGTGTGGTAACGGTTCATATTGGCTCCTGGCTGTCAGTCCCTCTGTCGGTCTGTGCGACAGCTGATCTGATGTGCAGCTGCGCATATTTGAAAACACAGGCGGGTCATTTACAAAGTTGCTTTGATGTTGCTTGAGCTTCGGAATTGTGGGCAATTTTGATTCAGCAATGGAATATTTTCCTAGTGTAATACTTGCTGGTTGGACCGTGTTTTAGACTCCTCCGCAAGATTAATCACGAAAGCCAGCTATACCCGTCTACTGGTAAATTAAGACATTTAAGATGCTAGCTAGCTCACTCGCTAGCCAATTCAGCTGGCTAGCAAACTGCTAATATAGCCACACATGCATTGGTAGCATACCGCTGGGTGATTATACAGCCAAATAAACATTCCTGCACTTACCTGCTTTTACTTTGCTGGAGTTGCTAGCTGGCTAAATGTTTTCCTCTTGGGTGTGGAGTTTACTATTGCAACCTTTTGATGGCTGATTTAATTTATAATAATTCAACCGTATATGATCGTTTACTTTTCCAGACAAGTGTTTGCACTGCAAGGGCTCAAGCAGAAAACTGCTAACATTGCACCGCAGTAGCCTATTAATGTTGTTCATGTACATTAGAATAACATTTTACTGCTGTAACTTTCATAGCTGACTCGACTTACAAATGTCCCTTTTAATACAGTAGTCCGCTTGTTGTATAGGCTACAAGCAAATGAGAAAACTACCATCTGTCTGATCAAGAGTGGCTGGCCCAGAGGCCGCTTGGGAACTCTTAGGTAGACCTTTACAACGTCTTGCCCGACGGTTTGACAATTCATAAACACAAACGACATTACTGAAAGTTACTGAGACTGGCTTTAAGGTTGACTTTATGAAGAACCAAAGAAATGCATTCGTAACATTTGCAAGCTAAATAGATTACCTGTCTTGCTTTTTCTTCAATTTTTCAGAGAGCTAGGGCACACATGAACAAAATCAGTGTTAGATTACATGCAGGGGCCTAGATGCTAACATACACTAGAGCCTCATTTATACACTGAAGAACACATCTGTTATAGTTACCTTAGCTATCTCTTCTTGAAGTTTAGTGACATCTGTCTGTTTGGATGACTGGAGGAGAGAAGAGAAAGATATAAGTACTTAAAATGAAGACTTCGAAATAGCCAAACCAAATTGTTGTCCAGCTCATCATATTTATACATGCCAAAGTGCCCTCAATTAGCATAGTAAATGAGGTAGCTTATTGCTTCACTTTGAGGCACTGGGGCAGGTAACACGAGAACTGACTACAACTTAACTCTTCTTAACCTAGAGTACAATTATCACTTAGCAGCAAAAACAAATCTAAGACTGTCCATTTCTCTCACCCTGGGATGTTGACACCTAGCCCAAGGTTGTGAGATTGGTCGTTACCTCTAGTGCTTGGAGCTGCTCCTTCAGTAGGCGCTTCTCCTCCACCTCAGTGTGCAGCTGCAGCTCCACCTCTGGCCCAAAGCATTGCGTTATTGGATTTGGACACAGTGCTGACCACCTAAGAGCATCCTGTTTCATAACTAGACCAGTGCTCCTCACTGCAGGTCCTGCTGGGCACGCAGGTAGTCCATCTTAGTCTTAATTACAGTACAGTAATTGCTAAGAGGAATCTTTGGGACATCCAACTCTGATGCCACCCGATTGAAGTTGAAATTAACGGTACGGGTTAAGGTTAAGCTAGGGTCGTCCCAAGGGTCCAACTTAGCATCTACAATTACAGTACCCCTCTCACTGGCTTCAGTCACACGCTCCTGAACGAATTAGTCTGACATGCTGTTGAGAAAAACTAGACACCTGCTGGACCCATGCCCCACAGAGCCTGCATTGAGGAACAGTGAACTGGACTATGTCCTATCAGATTGGAAGGAAACCAGCAGTTAAATTATTTACGCAACATTGGGTGCTGGAAGTCAACATTGTTAACAAAGACTTAAATTAAGTCAATTACTCATGTAAAGTAGCACAACAACCAAATGGGAAAGTTTCCACTGAGATAAATGACTGCTGTGCTGAGATTTCCCAACTATTTCTGAAGATATAGTCTCCATAAGAAAAAGACAACTCACCGATAAGCTCATTCACTCGCTGTTCCAGTTTGGCACATTTTGCCTCTGCCTGGGGAAAAAAAATTAAAGTAATTTAAGGACAATTCAACACATTGCCATACACCATGCATAATTCAAAAGTTGTATCTAAATAGGGGTTGATTCATGTCTGCTGTAATATCCCAGTTGGTGTACCATACTGGAACGGTTCAATATGATGTAGAAACATACAGGCACATCATAATGGGCAGAATAAACAGAGCAACCCGAATTAGTGTATGCATGAAACAGTGAAAGTGCATGTAACATTTATTTAGAGTTATTACCACTATGCTCTGCTGTTCATTGATTATTGATTGCCATTAACATTTGTATTTATGCTGCTACTGGTAACCATTACTCAGGTTTACATGTACAGTGCATTCAGAAAGTATTCAGACCCCTTGTCTTAAGGTAATGAAGGACTGTCGTTTCTCTTTGCGTATTTGAGCAGTTCTTGCCATAATACGGACTTGGTCTTTTACCAAATAGGGATATTTTCTATATTCCACCCCTACCTTGTCACAACTACTGATGGTTAATAAATGATTCCATGTGTCATTTCATAGTGTTGATGTCTTCACTATTATTCTACAATGTAGAAAATAGTAAAAATAAAGAAAAACCCTGGAATGATTAGGTGTCCAAACCCTTGACTGGTACTGTAGATAACACAAATATATATCATTAGCCTTTTGATATTAATTACTGCACTGTTGGGTAGAGCTCGCAAGTTAAGCATTTCACTGTAATTGTGCATGTGACTAAACTTGAACTTCAGGATATTGTCAAATTGCAGTTCCATAGAACATACAGTGCCTTGCGAAAGTATTCGGCCCCCTTGAACTTTGCGACCTTTTGCCACATTTCAGGCTTCAAACATAAATATATAAAACTGTATTTTTTTGTGAAGAATCAACAACAAGTGGGACACAATCATGAAGTGGAACGACATTTATTGGATATTTCTAACTTTTTTAACAAATCAAAAACTGAAAAATTGGGCGTGCAAAATTATTCAGCCCCTTTACTTTCAGTGCAGCAAACTCTCTCCAGAAGTTCAGTGAGGATCTCTGAATGATCCAATGTTGACCTAAATGACTAATGATGATAAATACAATCCACCTGTGTGTAATCAAGTCTCCGTATAAATGCACCTGCACTGTGATAGTCTCAGAGGTCCGTTAAAAGCGCAGAGAGCATCATGAAGAACAAGGAACACACCAGGCAGGTCCGAGATACTGTTGTGAAGAAGTTTAAAGCCGGATTTGGATACAAAAAGATTTCCCAAGCTTTAAACATCCCAAGGAGCACTGTGCAAGCGATAATATTGAAATGGAAGGAGTATCAAACCACTGCAAATCTACCAAGACCTGGCAGTCCCTCTAAACTTTCAGCTCATACAAGGAGAAGACTGATCAGAGATGCAGCCAAGAGGCCCATGATCACTCTGGATGAACTGCAGAGATCTACAGCTGAGGTGGGAGACTCTGTCCATAGGACAACAATCAGTCGTATATTGCACAAATCTGGCCTTTATGGAAGAGTGGCAAGAAGAAAGCCATTTCTTAAAGATATCCATAAAAAGTGTTGTTTAAAGTTTGCCACAAGCCACCTGGGAGACACACCAAACATGTGGAAGAAGGTGCTCTGGTCAGATGAAACCAAAATTGAACTTTTTGGCAACAATGCAAAACGTTATGTTTGGCGTAAAAGCAACACAGCTGAACACACCATCCCCACTGTCAAACATGGTGGTGGCAGCATCATGGTTTGGGCCTGCTTTTCTTCGGCAGGGACAGGGAAGATGGTTAAAATTGATAGGAAGATGGATGGAGCCAAATACAGGACCATTCTGGAAGAAAACCTGATGGAGTCTGCAAAAGACCTGAGACTGGGACGGAGATTTGTCTTCCAACAAGACAATGATCCAAAACATAAAGCAAAATCTACAATGGAATGGTTCAAAAATAAACATATCCAGGTGTTAGAATGGCCAAGTCAAAGTCCAGACCTGAATCGAATCGAGAATCTGTGGAAAGAACTGAAAACTGCTGTTCACAAATGCTCTCCATCCAACCTCACTGAGCTCGAGCTGTTTTGCAAGGAGGAAAGGGAAAAAATTTCAGTCTCTCGATGTGCAAAACTGATAGAGACATACCCCAAGCGACTTACAGCTGTAATCGCAGCTAATAATTTTGCACGCCCAATTTTTCAGTTTTTGATTTGTTACAAAAGTTTGAAATATCCAATAAATGTCGTTCCACTTCATGATTGTGTCCCACTTGTTGATTCTTCACAAAAAAATACAGTTTTATATCTTTATGTTTGAAGCCTGAAATGTGGCAAAAGGTCGCAAAGTTCAAGGGGGCCGAATACTTTCGCAAGGCACTGTACTTGTTCATGGTGTCACACTTGACATTTTAGTCATTTAGCATGCACTAACGTGCAGTTAGTGCATTCATCTTACGATAGCTAGGTGAGACAACCACATCAGTCGTAGTAAGTACATTTGTCATCAAATTAGTTATCAGCAAAGTCAGTGCTAGGCGCAAAAGAAAAGTGCTAATGTTTTTGTCTTTTTTCATCAGTGCCTAGTGTTTTTTTTTTTTTTGTCACCTGTTCCAGTCTGTCATTGGTTCCGGCGGCAGCATCCTCCATGTTCTCACTGACATCAGCATGCAACTGGACACCATTAGTGTCAGCAGGCCCTTCCATCTTGGAGGCATTGGTGTCCCTGACATCTACTCCCCTCTGGCTCTTTATCGCACTCTCAGAGCGCTCCTGGAGGGCTGAGGGAAAAACACAGGGATGGAAATAGAAGCCAGAACTTAAAAAACTGATGTGTTGCCATTACTTAGATACATCTTATGTAAGAAATGTCTTTGAAAAAGTGGAATTCCTACAATGATGACCAACATAAACATACCCGTCATCTTTTTCTGAAGGGCAGCGTTCTCTGCCTGGAGACGGAGTAGCTCTCCATCCACAGAGCTGGAGGTGGGACTGGAGGACTCTGCCTGAAACACTTTTCGATCCTTTAGGTCTTTGTTTTCATGTTCTAGCTCCTCTATCTGGGTACATAACTAAAAACACAAAAGGGAATCAAATGAATACATATTTCTGTAATATAATCATGAAACGGGATCAGAAAGGTAGGGCTTTTATGTCACATTAGCTAGACATATATCACATCTTCCAATTACAAGAACATTCCCCTCTGCTGTAACGAGGCGCAACTACTCATAACCACAACCCATCACCAGTGGCATGAGTGGGAGCAGGGGAGATATAGTACCTTGGACAGCTCCTGCATCAGGGTGCTGTTTTGCAGTCTGAAGTCGTCCTCCTGGCTGTGCAGTTTCCCTTGCAGCATCTCATTCTCGCTGAGTAAGGCATCCACCTCCTGAGCGTGCGCCCACCCACCCACACACACCAGACAGACAGCAAATCAACCCATGTGAACACAAATTACAGACTCTCCTCACCTTGGGGTTTAATAGAAGAACCCTACTTGAAATATTTGATCTGTTGAACTGAAAGCATTTCTAACTAGCACAATACAAATGTAATATAATATGAGAATATCCACTGAATAACAATCCAATAAGAAAAACACAGGCTAAGGACTTTATGATACCCCGGATTTCTAGTTTGAATAATCTCACAAAAAACATAATATTGTTTGCTGGTGAGACAGGATGGTGAAATTAACCAAAACAAAAAGTTGGAGGACTTTGCTGTACTTCCATCTCAAATGTCTGTTTCATACTTTGATGAGACTCAAAAATCAGTTTTTGTCAAATGATCTAAAATGCTTTAGGGAAAGATGGAATATGCATATCGCAACAGCAGATGGCGCAGTTAACTACATTAATACATTATAAACCAGGTCAATATAACATTTGTGATCCTAATTAGTAAATGTATAAAATTAAATTTACAGCAGTGTTCCTCCTTTCTTTACCTATGCTTGGGCATAAAAATCACCTCGTCTTCATTGAGGAAGTTTCAATCCATTATTGTAATACACACAGTATATAACAAACTAATGTTCAGACCATCTTTTCAAGATAATTTTATAGACCGCTTTGATGAGTTTGAGAAGATCAACAGAAATAGGACAAGGAACTCACCTGAGCTTTCTTGCTCTTATTCAAAGCCTGCAAATGAAACAAAAAGATCATTAGAAACTAAGTCAAATCCCAAACAAAGTTTCCTTTTATTCTTCCTCAAAACATGATGATGCCTTTAGTTTCAGTGTATTGAAATCCACAACACTATTATCAGTTTGTTTAATCAAATGTAGATTAGCTTGCAATACCTTCTGTGCTTTGATGTAATCCTTCTCCAAGGTCACTGACTTCTGACGAACAGCCACTAGCTCTGAAATAGAAACAACCACAAATCTTTATCACCAGTTACTAGTATTTTAATTTCAGTCACTTGAACTAACCCATTTTGAAGTTGGAGACAATGCATCACACACACACACCTACCTTTAGGAGGGATACTAAATCTGAAGCCCATCCTGGAGTTGCAATGTAATGCTCATTTAATTTCAGCAGTAAATATTGATCCCTGTTCATGGTCACAAATTGGCTTTACAGAATGTCTTTATTTTATTAGCTACTGCTTACCAGCGGTGTTCTTCCGCAGGTCATCAGAAAGTTGGTAGTTCTGTGTCCTCAGCTCTAAAAGATGAGCCTGGAAAAAAGGTTATAGGCGGAGTGGATGACTTTATCGAGGTTCAACTTAAAACGTAAAATAGCTTATTGAACAACACTACTTTGAATGTTAGCTGGGTGTGTTGATGCCACAGCTTTTAGTGTGTTATTAACTGATGTGTCAAATCCAACACACTGAAATGTCACATTGTTTTCAACGCTTTGGATGTTAGCTAGGTGTGTTGATGACCCCTTAAATGAGAATTGTCTACTACACAAACAACAGTAAAGTTGTTATGCAATATCTGGTTTGGAAAGCTGAACACAACCATAATAATAACTTAAGTAACGTTAACTGGTATCCAGTTCTTACACAGGCTGAAAGCTAACACTAGGCTAACGTTATCTGACCAAACCCGTGACCGAGCAAACAACTATAAGACACAGCCATTTGAAATCATTATCTAACACGAATACAATAACCGATTCGTTGTTATTAAGATAACAACGAAGACCAGTGTAATTTCAAGATATCTAGCTAGCCAGCTGGCTAACTAACTAGGTAGCCATCCACACCGACTAGATAACTCGCAAACCAGTTAGTTGATAATGTTATTAGATAGAACACGAAGCCACAATTCCATATATTTGCATTGAATACTAAAATGACAGAGCCAAATGACCTAATATGTTAACTACCGGTTATTGGATTCGAAGAACAATGAATGCAGATATTAGCTATTTAGCTAGCAGCTAGCTAGTTAGCTACATTCCTTGGTTGGAGTGTTGCTTTTGGCCTAGCTAGGGGAAGCTAGCTAGCTAGGTTGTGATGCTTTTGCCACTGAGTAGTTTAGCGCTGGACAGATTGATGGCCAGTCCAGTTTTCAGGAAATACTCTGAAGATCGCAGCATATTTGAAACAACTGGCATTGAAAATGGACACGTTTCCGCCTACCTGCATTCGATGGAACTCCTCCTCTGATAGTGCCTGCGCCATCTTCACTGAAGAGCTAGGAAGGACTCTGCTGTTAGTAGAGGTTTGATAGGAGTCGGTGTGGAGAAGTAGGCTACAATTTCAGCAGGTTAGCGTTTTTCGTCACAAATGTTGTTCTGGAGGCAGGTCTGCAGCGCACTAGCTGGAACAGCTACAAAGTCATACAATCTCATTTTAAACGGAACCACACCGCTAACACTAATGCCTAACCTTAAATTAACACCAAAAAGCTAATTTTGTTTTCATATATTTTTACAATATAGCCAATTTTAACTTTGTTGCTGGCACATCAAGCGAAAATCGAGAGTTCTGCCTCCGGGGCAAAATTCATGCCAATAAAAGTCAACCTGTACGTTTTCATGTCATGCTGCATCCTATGGAAAACGCAGAGTAGTTGTATAGGGAAATGTAATTTCATGGGACGACTTGGCTATTAAATAAGGGAGGGCCGCACTAACTATTTTCACTAGTCTAAACATTACACCATAGCCAGGTAATTGTCTTTGCAATAATCACACCTGTCCCGTAGTTGGAGACAAGAACCATAATGCATGGATATGTAACAGCGTTGAGGTGCCTCTATCAGTGAATTACCACCTGATCTTGAGCTACGAGCTTACTGGGCCATTTGAATTAATTGTTTGTTTGCTTCGATTGTTTGCAGATATGATGAATGCACCTCCAACTGTTACCGACAATCTGAAACTGGAAGAGGAAGCAAGACATCTCACTCGCTAGTTTTTTCTAGTTCATATAGAGTGCATTCGGAAAGTATTCAGACCCCTGTGGGGAGGGGGGGGGGGGGGGTTCTCATCAATCTACACACAGTACCCAATCATCACAAAGCACAGGCAGGTTTTTAGAATTTTTTGCAAATGTATCAAAAATACAAAAATTAAATATAAGTGCTCAGACCTTTTACTCAGTACTTTGTTGAAGCACCTTTGGCAGCATTACAGCATTGAGTCTTCTTGGATATGACACTACAAGCTTGGCACACTTTTATTTGGGGAGTTTCTCCAATTATTCTCTGCAGATCCTTTCAAGCTCTGTCAGGTTGGATGGGGAGCGTCGCTGCACAGTTTTGTCAAGTCTCTCCAGAGATGTTCGATTAGGTTCAAGTCTAGACTCTGGCTGGCCCACTCAAGGACATTCAGAGACTTGTCCCGAAGCCACTTCTGTGTTGTCTTAGCTGTGTGCTTAGTGTCATTGTCCTGTTGGTAGGTGAACCTTCGCCCCAGTCTGAGGTCCTGAACACTCTGTAGCATGTTTTCATCAAGGATCTCTCTGTACGTTGCTTTGTTCATCTTTCCCTCGATCCTGACTAGTCTCCCAGTCCCCGCAACTGAAAAACATCTTCACAGCATGATGCTGTCACCACCATGCTTAATGGTAGGGATGGTGCCAGGTTTCCTCCAGATGTGACGCTTGGCATTCAGGCCAAAGAGTTCAATCTTGGTTTCATCAGACCAGAGAATCTTGTTTCTGGTCTGAGAATCGTTTAGGTGCCTTTTGGCAAACTCAAAGCGAGCTGTCATGTGCCTTTTACTGAGGAGTGGCTTCCGTCTGGACGCTCTACCATAAAGGCCTGATTGGTGGACTGCTGCAGAGATGGTTGTCCATCTGGAAGGTTCTCCCATCTCCACAGAGGAACTCTGGAGCTCTGTCAGAGTGGCCACCGGGTTCTTGGTCACTCCTTGACCAAGGCCCTTCTCCCCCGATTGCTCAGTTTGGACGGGCGGGCAGCTCTAGGAAAAGTCTTGGTGGTTTAAGAATGATGGAGCTCATTGTGTTCTTGGGGACCTTCAATGCTGCAGGAATGTTTTGGTACCCTTCCCCAGGTCTGTGCCTCGATACAATCTTGTCTCAGAGCTCTACGGACAATTCCTTCGACCTCATGGCTTGGTTTTTCCTCTGACATGCACTGTCAACTGTGGGACCTTATATAGACAGGTTTGTGCCTTTCGAAATCATGTCATATCAATTGTATTTTCCACAGTTTGACTCCAATTAAGTTGTAGAAACATCTCAAGGATTATCCATGGGATCAGGATGCACCTGAGCTCAATTTCGAGTCTCATAGCAAAGGGTCTGAATACTTATGTAAATATGTTATTTCTGTTTTTTATTTGTAATAAATTTGCTAAAATGTATAAAAACCTGTTTTTGCTTTGTCATTATGGGGTATTGTGTGTAGATTGATGAGGATGTTTTATATCCATTTTAGAATAAGGCTGTAATGTAACAAAATGTGTAAAATGTCAAGGGGTCTGAATACTTTCCGAAGGCACTGTAGGCTACAGCAATAGGTCCAGATGGCAAAGTGATGTTTTCCACGAAATTCACGCAAGCTGGAACAAGTGGGGTACGGAAGCAATCATTCAGCATTGAAAGCAATGCAGCTAAGCCTGATTTCAAGCAATAATGACACGCATATAAAAACTCAAATTTGTTATAACTGGATAGCTCCTGACCAAATGTCATGAATTATATATTGAGTGCTATATTATATATTATAGTGCTATATACATAGAGAACATTGAACTGAACAAGGCTATGTCCATAACAACAGTTTGACAAAATTGCATATAGAACCTTATAGTCCCAAGCTCTCTAAATATTCATGCTATAGTCACCAGTCAACTCCATTACACTCAAAAGTTACTTCAACTTTAACCAGTGAATGCTAGCGATGGCTAGCTATTCTACCTGTCTTAATGAGTGTTGGCACGCTAATAGAACACCTTGCACATGAAAATAAATATTTTATGCAGTAGGGGTATGCAGTAGGTTGATAACCATATCAATAAAGTATGTTGTATCAGACATTTCAAACAACATTCCCAGCTAATGAGAAAATAGTCATGGTATTTAATTTAGAGAATGAACTAGATTTATCAAGGCAACCTTTGGGCTAATTTGAATGGGCGCCAACAGCAAATTTGAAGGTATTTTTTACATCCGTACCCCAGTAAGACCCACGTGATCGCAGTGAACATCACTCCGTGAAGGACTGCTATGAACTAAGGAGTTCAGACCCAACTGCTAATGCATTGGTGCCTATGGGAGAGCCAACCCCTTAAGCACACCGGGGACCATTTTTTACAAAGGTAAACGGCCTGAGTGGGACATCCTAATTTATCTGCCATATTTTCTATAATATGGTGTTGCGTTTCCGGTCCTTGCTATACGGGATCATTGGGAAGTCCCTACCACCCAATAGATCGTCAAGGTGGAGGTGTCATATAATACCCTTAAAACCTAGCGGTCATACAGGGAAATGGTTCCAATCGTTTTTCCACCATTGATTTTTCCAATGGGGAATTTTAGAAAAACTTTAAATAAGGGCTGTGTTTTGTGTGGGTGACTTTTATCAATATATTATGGCTCATACTGTGGTACTATATTAAATTGACATTTTAAATGTTTAGGCAGGGTTCACCAACTTCCAGAGGCAGTGGGAAAGGGACATGGCTAGATGGTATACAGTTTATGTCAAACTGACGTCAAAAGTGCAACTTTTTAGCTTTTGAACTAACATTTCAGTGTCATTAGCTAGGTTTCCATCCAATTGGTGATTGTCATGTGAATATTCTAGAATTCTCTTAAAGAAAATATGCCAATTTTCCAGCCAGTGGTGTTTCCACCAAATTGATTTGTTGCAGATAAAAAAATAGTGCGTGATGAAGTGGTGCACACAATGTACTTTTTCGTTTATGTTTTGATGTACCAAATAAACATCTAAAGTTCAATGTGTTTCCATCGCATTTTCTATTCTACCAATAGTTTTGTAAAAAAAAAAAACTGTTGAGTTAAATATGTAGCAAATATGCCTACTGTGATCTTAACACTTGCTCTGAACAGTTTGCAGATACCGTGCAGTTAGGCTAGTCTACGTGATGAGCTTATTATGCATAAGAGCAATAATATGTATTATTGTCAAATGGAAGTCAAGCATCCATTATCCTGTCACCAGAATCAGACCCTCAATATTTATTGGAAAAGAGCATCAAGATCACCATGCACTTTCATCACCCTGTGAAGTTCAACATGAGTTATTTCATCTGTAGCCTAATACACTGCATGGTTTCCCTAGTCGTAGTGGGAGGACCACACACCATATGACTCCAAGTTTACATCGATAGGATGCTTATTACATCAATATTATCGCATTAATGCGTTTCATCGCCATTTCTCGCATAATTAATTAAACCGACACAAAAAGATCCTACCATGTCGAACAAACAAATTAGTCCTATCTGTCGGCATTTATAAATTGGACCGAAACTTCCTGTTTCGATTACAGCTGTCACGATGTGTCTTTACTTTAACGGCATAAAAACTGGAAAATGCGGATTTTAGAATATTCGCATGAAAATATTTCACCATTCACAGTTAAGTTGACAATCCTTTTCCCAGTCTGTTTAAATTTAAGGAGGCACGTAAATAAGGCCACCCGTTTTGAGTGTAACTGGTGTCTATGTGAATCTGGACACAGCTATGGATAGGCTAGCCATTTTTCTGTATTATTGCGATGCAAAAAAAAGGCACGTGCTGATGATGAGGTATCTTCTGATGCATTGAAGGTACAGTTACAGTAAACCATGCCTCGATATGCCTTCCCTAATAGGAATAGGCAGTAGAACACCCATCTAAAACACTCAGGAAACTTCCGTGATTTTACAATTCCTGTTAGAATACAGAGGCTTTGAGTTCATATGGGTTTACGAATCCTCTGGCCAATGCAATAAACCGCATATGATATATATTTTTAGAACGTGCAAGGCTTATCAATCTTTCTGAAAATCTTATCAGGGTGCACGTTTTAGATTTCACTTATATTATAAGTCTAAATTAGATTTGTGTACTGAAAGCCTGCTTGATAACGTTATGTAATAATAAAACATTCGCCTATATTTAATTGTATAACTAACTTCATCATAAAGCTTTGAAAAAGCTTTAAATTATTTTTAAAGATACTTTAATTATCCTAGTTTGCAAAAAAATAAATTATATACATGTTTCCAGCTATTGTAGTGTATTGGAGTTTATGTGAAAATTCCTCACCTCACGCCAATAATTAAGGCAAAGTAGCCTTCAATGCGGAAATTTACATGACTGTCCTATAGTGACAGTGACATGAGGAACGTTCCAAGAGGTACACGCGGAACTTAAAGGCTAATAATCGCGGTAGAGACGGGAGCGGCAAGGCGCTCTGCGTTTGTCTCGAATTGTATTGATAGGCAAAAGCGGTCAACCACTGCCTGGCATTTAAAAAGTGAAATTGACATCCATAGTCGCGCAGATGGAGCACCTATCGAGGTTCGTAGGTCAGATGTCCTTGGCAGATGACAGCAGAGCGGAGGGCAACATCTCATCTGAGTATATTGTAAGTGGGAACCCTTGGTGTGACCATCACCATAACTCTCTATTGTTAGTTTATAATTAATTCCCATATATAGACAAATAAGATCAGGCAATATTTTCAGATGTAAAATATATGATTTAGGGCATGTGTATTCATAAATTGATTGTAATTAACTGGTTAAAATAGGTCTAATGATGTTTTGTGATGTGCAACATGTCTATCACTGGTCCAGATGGGGTAAACCTGCAAGGTAGGATAAAGGAAAAATAGGCTACTCAAATGTTTCGCCTGTAATAAAGCTGAAAATCATGTTGGCTCTTTGCTTTCTCTATAGTATAAATAAATGCACAATCTCGAATGTAGCCTATTTAACACAAACCTTTCAAATCAGTGGATTAAGTCTTTAAGGCACATTGAGAAAGAAGTGTACATAGAAGTAAACCACTAATTCAGTTTTATTTTGACAAAACATTGAATAGTGACATTTGCAGAAGTTTATTTACAGTTAAAGTCAGAAGTTTACATGCACCTTAGCAAAATACATTTAAACTCAGTTTTCAACAATTCCTAACATTTCACCCGAGTAAAAATTCCTTGTCTTAGGTCAGTTAGGATCACCACTTTATTTTAAGAATGTGAAACGTCAGAATAAAATTAGAGAGAATTATTTATTTCAGCTTTTATTTATTTCATCACATTCCCAGTGGGTCAGAAGTTTCCATACACTCAATTAGTATTTGGTAGCATTGCCTTTAAATGGTTTAACTTGGGTCAAACGTTTCGGGTAGCCTTCCACAAGCTTCTCACAATAAGTTTGGTGAATTTTGGCTCATTCCTCCTGACAGAGCTGGTGTAACTGAGTCAAGGTATTCTTTGGCTTGCAAGCCTCTCCCTTTTTCCTACAAATGTAACGATGGTCATTATGGCCAAACAGTTATATTTTTGTTTCATCAGACCAGAGGACATTTCTCAAAAAAGTACAATCTTTGTCCCCATGTGCAGTTGCAAAACGTAGTCTGGCTTTTTTATGGCGGTTTTCTTCCTTGCTGAGCGGCCTTTCAGGTTATGTCGATATAGGACTCGTTTTACTGTGGATATAGATACTTTTGTACCTGTTACTTCCAGCATCTTCACAAGGTCCTTTGCTGTTGTTCTGGGATTGATTTGCACTTTTCGCACCAAAGTACGTTCATCTCTAGGAGACAGAATGCGCCTCCTTCCTGAGTGGTATGATGACTACGTGGTCCCATGGTGTTTATACTTGCATACTATTGTTTGTACAGATGAACGTGGTCCCTTCAGGTGTTTGGAAATTGCTCCCAAGGATGACCCAGACTTGTGGAGGTCTACAATAATTTTTCTGAGATCTTTGCTGATTTCTTTTTGATTCTCCCATGATGTCAAGCAAAGAGGCACTGAGTTTGAAGGTAGGCCTTGAAATACATCCACAGGTACACCTCCAATTGACTCAAAGGATGTCAATTAGCCTATCAGAACCTCTAAAGCCATGACATAATTTTCAGGAATTTTCCAAGCTGTTTAAAGGCACAGTCAACTTAGTGTATGTAAACGTCTGACCCACTAGAATTGTGATACAGTGAATTACAAGTGAAATAATCTGTCTGTAAACAATTGTTGGAAAAATGACTTGTGTCATGCGCACAGTAGATGTCCTAACCGACTTGCCAAAACGATAGTTTGTTAACAAGACATTTGTGGAGTGGTTGACTCCAACCTAAGTGTATGTAAACTTCTGACTTCAACTCTAGCTACTGTAGGTTTTTGTTACATCTGAACCTCTGTTTCAAGATAGGTAGGCTAGTCATTTTGTTCCTCATTTAGGTTGCAAAGTGAGTTATCTATTAACACTGAGTCCACTAACATTTCCTTGTTACAGCAGTGCCCTTTCAGCCCTACTGGTCCATTGTGAATGATGTCAGTGTCTTTTAATTTCCAGAGCTAGATTCTTATCAATAAACATGGTTATGTTTGTATGTTGAATCAATGACAACAATGACCAAAATAGTAATACAGGTGAACTCTTTACTAAGTAGCCCAATTCAAGTGACAGAATGCGCAAAGTGAGAAATGGTGGTCATGTAATAATGTAATGATGTCTATTGTAGGCTGTGAAGAGACCTGTGTTATCACATAACTGCCCAGCCTTTCTTTACTGGTTCCACATTACAGTAGCTTAACACAGACATCTGTGGTGAAAAGCAGACACCACAGGTTTTTATGTGTTTATTCTGATATTTCACCACACCCACGAAAACGTTTGCAAAATATGTGTAAGCAACCAATATTTTTGGGGGGTTGACAAAGACAAGTCTATTTCCACTCAGGGGCCTTTCATTTCTCAGATACTGTACATGTAAGCTCCTGCGTAAATTGGATTGTGAGTTCTTGCACTAAGCTAAGGGCTTCTTATATGTTTCATGTGTAACATCTTAGATATCACTGTATGCAGTTGTGTAAAGTACTTAAGTAAAAATACTTTAAAGTACTACTTAAGTCATTTTTGATGTACAGTGGGGAGAACAAGTATTTGATACACTGCCGATTTGACAGGTTTTCTTACTTACAAAGCATGTCTAAAACAAAAATCCAGAAAATCACATTGTATGATTTTTAAGTAATTCATTTGCATTTTATTGCATGACATATGTATTTGATCACCTACCAACCAGTAAGAATTCCGGCTCTCACAGACCTGTTAGTTTTTCTTTAAGAAACCCTCCTGTTCTCCATTCATTACCTGTATTAACTGCACCTGTTTGAACTCGTTACCTGTATAAAAGACACCTGTCCACACACTCAATCAAACAGACTCCAACCTCTCCACAATGGCCAAGACCAGAGAGCTGTGTAAGGTCATCAGGGATAAAATTGTAGACCTGCACAAGGCTGGGATGGGCTACAGGACAATAGGCAAGCAGCTTGGTGAGAAGGCAACAACTGTTGGCGCAATTATTAGAAAATGGAAGAGGTTCAAGATGAAGGGCCAATCACCATCGGTCTGGGACTCCATGCAAGATCTCACCTTGTGGGGCATCAATGATCATGAGGAATCGGGCCTCCCGGGTGGCGCAGTGGTTAAGGGCGCTGTACTGCAGCGCCAGCTGTGCCATCAGAGACTCTGGGATTGCGCCCGGCCGCGACCGGGAGGTCCGTGGGGCGGCGCACAATTGGCCTAGCGTTGTCCGGGTTAGGGAGGGCTTGGTCGGTAGGGATGTCCTTGTCTCATCGCGCACCAGCGACTCCTGTGGCAGGCCGGGCGCAGTGCGCGCTAACCAAGGTTGCCAGGTGCACGTTGGTGCGGCTGGCTTCCGGGTTGGATGCGCGCTGTGTTAAGAAGCAGTGCGGTTTGGTTGGGTTGTGTATCGGAGGATGCATGACTTTCAACCTTCGTCTCTCCCGAGCCCGTACGGGAGTTGTAGCGATGAGACAAGATAGTAGCTACTACAACAATTGGACACCACGAAATTGGGGAGAAAAAGGGGTAAAAATTCAATAACAAAAAAAATGATCCTTGAGGAAGGTGAGGGATCAGCCCAGAACTACACGGCAGGACCTGGTCAATGACCTTAAGAGAGCTGGGACCATAGTTTCAAAGAAAACCATTAGTAACACACTACGCCATCATGGATTAAAATCCTGCAGCGCACGCAAGGTCCCCCTGCTCAAGCCAGCTCATGTCCAGGCCCGTCTGAAGTTTGCCAATGACCATCTGGATGATCCAGAGGAGGAATGGGAGAAGGTCATGTGGTCTGATGAGACAAAAATATAGTTTTTTGGTCTAAACTCCACTCGCCGTGTTTGGAGGAAGAAGAAGGATGAGTACAACCATCCCAACCGTGAAGCATGGAGGTGGAAACAGCATTCTTTTCTGCAAAGTGGACAGGACGACTGCACCCTATTGAGGGGAGGATGGATGGGGCCATGTATCGCAAGATCTTGGCCAACAACCTCCTTCCTTCAGTAAGAGCTGGGTCGTGGCTGGGTCTTCCAGCATGACAATGACCCGAAACACACAGCCAGGGCAACTAAGGAGTGGCTCCGTAAGAAGCATCTCAAGGTCCTGGAGTGGCCTAGCCAGTCTCCAGACCCGAACCCAATAGAAAGTCTTTGGAGGGAGCTGAAAGTCCGTATTGCCCAGCGACAGCCCCGAAACCTGAAGGATCTGGAGAAGGTCTGTATGGAGGAGTGGGCCAAAATCCCTGCTGCAGTGTGTGCAAACCTGGTCAAGAACTACAGGAAACATATGATCTCTGTAATTGCAAACAAAGGTTTCTGTACCAAATATTAAGTTCTGCTTTTCTGATGTATCAAATACTTATGCCATGCAATAAAATGCAAATTAATGACTTAAAAATCATACAATGTGATTTTCTGGATTTTTTAGATTTAGATTCCGTCTCTCACAGTTGAAGTGTACCTATGATAAAAATTACAGACCTCTACATGCTTTGTAAGTAGGAAAACCTGCAAAATCGGCAGTGTATCGAATACAGTCCACTGTATCTGTACTTTACTTTACTCTTTATATTTTTGACTACTTTTACCTTTACTTGACTACATTCCTAAATAAAATAATGTACTTTTTACTCCATACATTTTTCCTGACACCCAAAAGTACTCATTATATTTAGAATGCTTAGTAGGACAGGAAAATGTTCCAATTCACACACTCATCGAGAGAACATTCCTGGTCATCCCTACCGCCTCTTATCTGGCAGACTCATGAAACATAAATGCTTCATTTGTAAATAAGTGTTGAAGTGTGCCGCTAGCTATCCTTAAATAAAAACTAAAAACATTTGTGCCGTCTGGTTTGCTTAATATAAGGAATTTGAAATTATTTGAACTTTTCCTTTTGATTTTTAAGGATATTTTTGCAACTACATTTACTTTTGATACTTAAGTATAGTTAAAACCAAATACTTTTAGACTTTTACTCGAGTAGTATTTTACTGGGTGACTTTCACTTTTACAATGGACATTTCTCCCAAACTCAGCTTTCATGTGTTATGTTTGTCTTTATTTGTTTGTAGAATATTCGTGCTCAGACTTCTGTCATCAAGAAAGATTTTGGCCTTACCACGATAGCGGGGCAACTGATGGAGAATGTAAAGAAGAACCGTTACAGAGACATTTTACCATGTAAGCACCACAATAGAGGCATACAAACTGTTGTTGTTTTTTACTCTAATTGAACATTTGATTCTTGCTTAATATTAAACTTATCTGAACAAAAACTCATGTATTTTTATATAGATGACCAGACCCGTGTGCCCCTGACTCTACTGACAAATGAGAATGATTTTGACTATATCAACGCCAGCTTCGTTAAGGTACAGTATTGCTCGCATTTAGTAACAGTCCTATTTTGTATCATCATTCAGCTCAATCTGAAAGAGTCACTGAACACATCGATTGGCACCTGTGTTTTTCTGTTGCTTATTAGAACAAATTTATTTCAGTCATAGAGGTGTGTTTCTTGACAGATTCCACATTTGGTTAATGATGTTTGTCCCCATGAGACACTGTAGACAGGGAAGCCTATTTTCTTTCATCAAAATCCCCAGAATGATTCAAGATAAATCAGTAATTAATTTGTTCACCCATATGTTTGTGGGCAAATGGACATCATCAAAACCCAACCTTAATTCACCCGTTGTGACACACAGATGTTCCAAACTCCATTTTAGACCAGACTGACTTTATGACCAAAATGATCCTATTTACACTGTGTAGTACATTTTGACACTAGAATAACTGTTTTTGACTCATATCGATGTCACATAGGCCATTTTCAAAGGGATTTGTTGTTTTTAAAAAGCAGTTGCTCTTTAAACAGATCGCTTTATTTAATCTCTCCTCTAGGGTGCAACAAAGACCAAAAAATACATAGCGACCCAAGGGCCTCTGAGACACACTTTGGTGGACTTCTGGCGAATGATTTGGCAGTATGATGTAAAGGTATGGAAGATCATTTTCAGCTTTATATACATGTAGTGCAGCTTGTACAGTAGCTCTGTTTCCATATAATTTACTCTATTACTAAATACATAGGAAAAAAATGACACTAAAAGATGAATAATGGGAGAATTGTCTCCATATCTTATGCTTGCCATATTTTCTCTCCCTGTTTTAGGTCATAATCATGACTTGCAGAGAAATTGAAATGGGAAAAGTAAATGCCCTTTTAGTCACCTCTTGTTGAAAAAGGCACAGTGGGAGTGTAAACGTATTAGTGTACTGTAAGATTTATGAACTGTATAATTTTGATGCTTGTGTCCACTTAACATTTTATTCAATGTCTTTTTGTAGAAAAAGTGTGAGTGCTACTGGACTACTTTCAAAGAAACAACCCATTTTGGTCCCTTTATTGTGTCAAATGTAAGTGTTTGTCAGTATATCTTCATTATATTGTATGTAAATCACTATTGTAGCTGGAAACGGCAGATTTTTTATGGAATATCGACATAGGTGTACAGAGGCCCATTATCAGCAACCATCACTCCTGTGTTCCAATGGCACGTTGTGTTGGCTTTTTAAGTTAATTATTTTAAAAGGCTAATTAATCATTAGAAAACCCTTTTGCAATTATGTTAGCAAAGCTGAAAACTGTTGTACTGATTAAAGAAGCAATACAACTGGCCTTCTTTAGACTCGTTGAGTATCTGGAGCATCACCATTTTTGGGTTCGATTACAGGCTCAAAATGGCTAGAAACAAATAACTTTCTTCTGAAACTCATCAGTCTATTCTTGTTCTCAAAAATGAAAGCTATTCTATTAGAGTGTCTAGTTTGAGAAACAGATGCCTGACAAGTCCTCAACTGGCAGCTTCATTAAATAGTACCGGCAAAACACCAGTCTCACCGTCAACAGTGAAGCGGTGACTCCGGGATGCTGGCCTCAGTTGTGCACCGGGGCCTCTCACTCCTCTTCTATTCTGGTTAGAGCCAGTCTGTGATGTTCTGTGAAGGAAATAGTACACAGTGTTGTATGAGATCTTCAGTTTCTTGGCAATTTCTCGCATGGAATACCCTTAATTTCTCAGAACAAGAATAGACTGACAAGTTTCAGAAGAAAGTTATTTGTTTCTGGCCATTTTGAGCCTGTAAATGAACCCACAAATGGTGACACTCCAGGTACTCAACGTGTCTAAAGAAGGCCAGTTTTTTCTATAATAAGCACATGTCAAGTGTCAGTTGTGCAGAGATGAGGACGGAGTCAGGCGCAGGACACAGAACTGAGTAAAATAGCGTACTTTACTCAGAAAAAATAAACAGCCAATAAATCCACGCAGGGATAACAAACCCTAACACAAAAGACGAACACAAAACCAGGAACAATCACGCACAAAACATAATGAGAACCAGAGGGTTAAATAGGGAAATAATAATAACGTAATGGGAACCAGACATAACAAATAACAAATCAAGACATAACAAATGGAAACAGAAACGTGGATCGGGGGCAGCTAGAAAGCCGGTGACGACGACCGCCGAACAAGGAGAGGCACCAACTTCGGCGGAAGTCGTGACAACACAACAGTTTTCAGCTGTGCTAACATAATTGCAAAAAGGTTTTCTAATTATCAATTCACCTTTTAAAATGATAAACGTGGATTAGCTAACACAACGTGTCATTGGAACACAGGAGTGATGGTTGCTGATAACGGGCCTCTGTACGCCTATGTAGATATTCCATAAAAGTACTGCTGTTTCCAACTACAATAGTCATTTGTGACATTAACAATGTCTACACTGTATTTCTGATCAATTTGATGTTATTTTAATGGCCAAAAAATGTACTTTTCTTTCAAAAACAAGGACATTTTGGCCTCCCGGGTGGCGCAGTGGTTAAGGGCGCTGTACTGCAGCGCCAGCTGTGCCATCAGAGACTCTGGGTTCGTTTGGCCGGTAGGGAAATCCTTGTCTCATCGCGCACCAGCGACTCCTGTGGCGGGCCGGGCGCAGTGCGCGCTAACCAAGGTTGCCAGGTGCACGGTGTTTCCTCCAACACATTGGTGAGGCTGGCTTCTGGGTTGGATGGCGCTGTGTTAAGAAGCAGTGCGGCTTGGTTGGGTTGTGTATCGGAGGACGCATGACTTTCAACCTTCGTCTCTCCCGAGCCCGTACGGGAGTTGTAGCGATGAGACAAGATAGTAGCTACTAAAACAATTGGATACCACGAAATTGGGGAGGAAAAGGGGTAAAAAGGGGTTTTTAAACAATGACATTTCTATGTGACCTCAAACTTTTGAACGGTAGTGTTTGTGCACAGTTGTATTACTATTGATGAAATATGGTGTCTCTAGACAGACGGGTTGCCTCCCACACCAATGTTCCAGTGTGCACATAGTGCTGTTGCCCTATAGTCTTCTGAAACTATTCATGAAGAGTCCATTTTTACCTAACACCTGTGAACTAAGTGTACTCTGTTTTGTTATTTCATGGCACTGCACATTGACCCATATGTTGTTGTCTGCATAGAACACAGGGATCTGTTTCAGGAAACACTAGAAAATGTTTAGTGAAATGTCTTTTCAGTTTGAGGAATCCAGCCCAAATGAGGAAGTAGTTTTCCGCACTCTGACAGTGAGATATCATGAGGTACGTGTCCAACTATGAAAAAGGGGAAATATTGTTTTATTTCTGTGCAGCACTAGTTACACAATTCTTCAAAATGGTTGAATTTAATCAGTATTTTCCAACAACCGTTATTCACTTTGGATAATCTCACATTGTTTGTAAATTTACAGGAAGTTGAATGAGGGAGCCAGTGAAGTAATCTGCCTGACCAAGCAAATTAGCAGTATTTGCTCAGAGAGTGAAACTGAGAAAAATTACTTCAAAGTTGTTTTATTGTTACTATGTTTTATTGTTACTATGAGGTTATTTTTTATTAATATTGACCCTGACCCCTGACATGACCTTTGACCCTAGACGGCAGTTACTGCCTTCTTGCTTGGTACACCCACTGGAATATATATATACTGTATATATTTTTTTACACAAACTTGTGTTAATATATTTATGTACGTGGCTGTCAGTGTCATATATTTTGTATCAGTAAAGAATAATAAATAATACCATGGTAAACCGTGGACACTGCAGTCCAAAGCTCAGTGAAACCAAGGTAAAAGGTAGTAACTGAATTGAGTGATGGCAGTTACTACCTTTTTCCAGTTACTGTAAACATAACCCCCCATTTTCTCCATAACACAACACAATGTAGGCAGGATATTTGTCCACATGATAAAGCATATATTTAATGTATAAAAAATGTCAATAACTAATTTTTGACAAAATGTGCAGTTACCGTTCTTTTGCTTGGTACGGTAGTAATGCAAACTATGTTTTGTGCTAGGAAACACGGAAAATATCTCAATTCCAATACACAGCTTGGCCTGATCATGACGTTCCATACACCGTTTATGGTATTTTAGGAATGATGGATATGGCGCGCAAAGACCAAGGAAACAACACTAGCCCTGTTCTCATCCACTGCAGGTTTGTTTGTCTCCTACTGTACAGTACATTTGATACAGCACAGCCCAAAATGCCAAGCTGTCATTACTGTCTGCCTGGTGGGCTTTTTGTGCTCTGAGATGTAATGATCATGCTCAGACAGATTATGATCCATATGCCCATTAAAATTCATCCATGCATATAATTTAATGTTGTTTATCACGAGGCCACATGTACTCCTTGAGCTCAATGCATTTTAATGACGCAATTTAAATGAAGTGAGAAATGTTAAATATTCAGGACCTGATGTGGTCCGTCGACTCATATGACTCCATGTCCATGTTGTGGCCGTCTGTGGTTATGTTCTAGTGTTATCAGAGCGATAAATGAAGCAGGTATTTTTCTCTTGTATTTCCAGTGCTGGTTGTGGAAGAACAGGGGTGATTTGTGCCTTGGATTATGTTCACGATCTTCTTGTCACAAAGGTATTACTACTTATGTTCAGGACAGTACATTGATGGCATCCTTTAGAGAATTGGTTTAACAAAACATGTGTATACTGCACCGATGAATAATAAAACAAGAACAATACAAACTGTAAAAACGATAAGTGAGTGTTTTGGTAAATCCATGTTTCCACACCAGCAAATTAAAGAAGATTTCAGTATCATGAAGATTGTAGTGGAACTAAGGAGTCAGAGGCCATCAGCAGTTCAGACAAAGGTATTTTATTATCAGACATCATTTAATATCAGATCAAAATGGTGTTTATTTACATCTATGTGTTATAGTACATACTGAAATACTCTACTGTGGAAATAATATTTTTCCCATCTCTCCACTCAGGAACAGTATCGGTTTGTGTTTTCTGCCGTGGCTTATATGTTTGAGAAGGCTTTACGGTCAGCTGAGAACAACTCCCAGAATCTCACCAAGGTAAGACAGAAACTGCTACTTTTGTTCAACCATAGTATAATGTTTTTGTAATTGCTATTTCCAACCCCCAGGTGTTAGCCTTTCTACAACACAGTATTCAGCACATGCCATACTGGTATTCATGGTCAAGCAAGCTTTACTAAAGCAATGACATGAGAGGGCATGCAGTATTATTGTCAGGGTTGGGTAGGTCTATCTAAATGTAATCCATTGCATTTACTAGTTACCTGTCCAAAATTATAATCAGTAATATAACTTTTGGATTACCCAAACTCAGTAATGTAATCTGATTGCTTTAAGTTACATTTGGATTACTTTCCCCTTAAGAGGCATTAGAAGAAGACAAAAAGGATCCATCAAACCCATTTGGTGTGTTATTATAGTGGTCTCTGACTTGTGGTCAGACTCACTCAGGTGGAACAAATTTAAACTTGCATCTTTTATCAATGCTTTTATCAATTGTTTCCCCCCACAAACATCCTTTCTGAATTTAAAAGTAATCCAGTAAGTAATCATATAGTTTTTCAAAAGTATCTGTAATCTGATGACATTATGTAACCGACTACAGTTACCGTTTTTTTGTAATCAGATTACATGTAATCAGTTACTCCCAAACCCTGATTATGGTAATTATTGGCATGTCTGTGATGCAGTCAGAAAGCTGCATGAGATCAAAGCTGATACAGTTTGAAAATAACTTCAGCTGGCAGTGTGTGAGTTTTTCTGTGACAAAAACCCATTTCATCAGATCATACTGTATTACACTTCTCTCTGAAATTTCAATGTGATGAGTTGAGTTAGGAAAAAAAGAGAAATGTTAAGCAGGAAACATCCAGCCTGCATGCTTCCTCTATATGTAGTGCTGGCGCATTAAAATCATTGTTCACCCATTTTCAGACAGAGCAGCGCCTGAATTTGAGAGACAAAGTCCTATAACTCTCTGATGTACTGTTGATTTTGTTCTGAATAGAGTAACCAACCTTTATATGATGATGTTGCATCTGTGAAGACATCTCCACCGACAACATCAGCCAGCGCTCAGACACTTGCAGAAAGGTAAGAGTTCATGGACACATGAACTTTGAAACAAATGATTTTCTTCAGTGGAGGAAGGGGAGGACCATTCTACTCAGTGAATTTCTTTTTTTTTAATAGTGAAACATAAAAATGTTATAATTTTTAGATCAAACTATACTAAATATATCACCAAATATATGTTACCAAATAACTGATTAAAACACATTGTTTTGCAATGAAGTTCTACAGTAGCCTCAACAGCAATCTCACAATCTCAGCACTATTGTGTAGCTGGAGGACAGCTATTTTCCATCTTCCTCTGGGTACATAGACTTTAATACAAAACCTACAGTAGGAGGCTCATGGTTCTCAAACCTTTTCGTAGACTTACACAGTAATTATGACAACTTCCGTAGGACGTTCTTTTTTCTTCTTCTTAGTTTACCTTTCACTTACTTAGCTAATGCAGCTAATTTAGCCTACTCAACAACCTGCGAGAGAGGAATGACAGAGAGGAATGCTATTTATGTTAGGTAGCTGACTAAAGCTATCCAACACTGCAGCTCTTCCAAGTAAAGGTAAGCATTTATAAATGTATTGCCACCGGGGCCCGCGAGTATAACTGATAAACTGCTTGCTGTACACTACACTGTGTGATTGTATTACACACAATTACAACAACAGTTGTGACTTTAATAAGCAGCCTGAGTTAATGATACCACAGTAAGGTGCTCAGACACAATGGGGGAAGTTGACTCCGGGTTGATAGAGATGGAGAGTTTTGAGACAAGGGAAGAAAGAATGCTTCCTGTTTTGTTCAAGTGAGTTCACAGTCTTCTATTTTAGTTTGCAGTACAACAGTTTTATGTTTGCGTGCTTTACACTATGGTGTGTAGGGTATGACGTTTAAGTGTACGTAGGCTTATCAACACCAAGTTATGTAGTACTATTTCATAGTAGTTGATTGTTACAATATATACACACCTTCCTTGCCTTGACAGTTAAGCAATTAGTTGGCTACATTGAAATATGTACTGTATATTGAAATACTGTGTTGTGGTACACATTGATGATCTTGAATAAAACATTACTTTAATCCAGTTAGCTTTAGATTAACATTTAACAGAACTTTAGGACACAACGTCCTTATGATTAATGAAGCAGAAGGATTTCACCATGCTTGTACTACTAAACATTCATCATGTTGCAGAGGAAGTGACAAACTGGGCTGTTAAATTTCACTTTCACACCCTCTCTCCTCCCTCCCATATGTTAAACTGCTACTGAAAATCCCTCAGCTCGCATCACAGGCTTAGAGAAAAATGATCTATTTCTCTGTAAACAATAATATAGTTAGTAGGAAATCATCATGGTAAAGCTGCAATTCCTTATCAATCTTAATTTCTACTATCCTACTAGCAAAGATCTGCTGTAGATGCTCCAAAAGAAAACAGACTTGGTAATGAAATTCCAGTCTCTTATATAATAGGCATGACCATCTGGTGTGTAGGGTAGAAACAACAAGGCTATATTTGTACCTTTTTGCTTTTCGCTGTTTGTGTGAATTGATATTGATATCTACTCCTCTTTAGATATTCTAATGTGCAGTACAGAGCGCCTCGGCCTCGTCAGCAAAAGATGAATGACGTATATGCCATGGTCAACAAGTCCAAACAGCTCCCGCCACCAGCCTCTTCCACCGCCCCTCTGGCAGGTCTCCATCACTATGACAACGAAGAGCTGGGCGTCCCAAAATGCCATGTAGGTGCTCTTTACAGCATGGTCAAGCCCAAGAGCAGGTGTCTTCCAGCCAAACCGCCACCAGCTGTCTCACCCATATATGACACAGCCGGACTAGCCAATCACAGGCTAGCTGAGGCCTCGGCAGGGGAGGACCAGAGTGGCTATGAGCTGGTCGCAGGTGAGAGAATTTCAGGGCAGTGTTTGGAGACCAATGTGAGGCCAGCTATGGTTTTGTTTGTGTCATCAGTGCCCTGCACAAAATATTGCAATCTAGATCTAGTGACCAATACTTTCAGGTTTCTTGAAAGTAACAATTCCTTGACGGCCATGTTGAACTGTTTATGTGGAAAATGTCTTACTGGTTCTTCTCGTTTGCTTTTTTTCTAGCTGATGGTTATTCCTCGGCCGAAGATGACTATGAGTATGTCTCAAATCCCATCAAACGAATGACCAACAGCTGCACTCCTGGTAGCATGGGTGAATATCTGCTTGTCTTTCTAATAATGTTGTCCAATGTCATATACTGTATCTAAAGCCATTATAGCTACCCAATGTAATATCCATTTCCTCAGAATCTCATGAGTAAAATGATTGCGACTGGATGTCAAAACAAGGCTATGTCATATGTTAGATGCACTTGCAGGTGTCTTAAAGTAATTCCAACCACACTTCTCAACTTTCCCTCAGAGTTCAACTGTCGCATTAAAAAACCCAAAGGGCCTCGGGATCCACCGGCAGAGTGGAGTCGTGTGGAGAGATGACATAGCAGCCATATACCAGGCCTGGACACATCTTTATGTTTGACAAGCAATGGGAATGGGCTCTTTATTTATTTTTACTTGCTGTGAACATCTACTGTATGTGATCACAGAAATACAGTTATCTATCTATCTATCTTTTGTAACCTATTTGAGTCTGTATATATTTCAGTTCTTGTGATTTATATTACTGATGAACGAAAAAACTATATTAAACCACTTTCAATTCTGAGACAGGTATTGGTTTTGAATACCATTTACCGATTGAAGTGCAGTGGTGCTATAGTGTGATTGTAGTAACCAACAGGTGGCACTATAGTAACAGGAGATAATTAGTTTTTTCCATTATTGACGTTTCAGGTATTGTAAAATGTGTTTTCACAGGGAGACTCATGCTTTATTGCCCTTGATGTCTACTAATTGCTGGTAACAAGGACTTACAATAAAGACAACAATTTCTTCAAGGTTCTTTGAAATACGTCTTTGCATTAGCTCTGTGTACCACACAATAATTGCAGTGTACATGTAGATACATTAAATGTTCTTGTGATCACAGTAAAAACTGTGTACTGTACTGGAAAAGAGTTTGTTGGACATTCTGTGCATCTTTGAAGATTGACCTCTTCAAAGCTATGATGTTTCAGTCACACAAATCTATCGAAAGCCAGCTTCTTATACTCTGAAATTAACATTTGTATATCTTCCAGATACTAAGCTAATACTGTCTGCAGAAGAAAACTGGGAGCAGTCTCTGGACATCAAGTCTGCAATACACCTCAATATCTATCCAATTATAGCCACTGGTTTAAATGTGTGGTCCTATGTCATGTTCCTATAGAAACTTGCCCACAATAACATATTTTTTCTACCCCACCATGGAGACCCAATGCTGGGAGGAGCATCAGAAAGTGAGAGTGTATTGGATTTAGGCAGAAAAAAAGAGACACTTGAGGGGGTGTTGCTAATGACCACTCCATTTTCTAGTTGGCAGAGCCTGTGGCATGTCAGGGGTTTAAACTCGGCTGGATGGCTAATCCCATTCAGCAGATGCTAATGTGAAATGAGAATCTAATGACCTTCTGCCATGGCTTCTCAACCCAAGCCTCCAGCTATCTCATAGCAACCCCTCACTCAGCTTCACACACACACACACACACATTAAAATTCACTAAAGCGGAATACATATTTAGACCTATTCTGATGTTTATTTGCTGGTGTGTCTGATGTATCGACGGCTGATATCAAATCTCCCCTTATGGGATCAATAGAATCTCATCCTAACAGAAACTCAGAAATAAATCAGAACAAAATGTGCCTCTACATACAGTGCCTTGCGAAAGTATTCGGCCCCCTTGAACTTTACGACCTTTTGCCACATTTCAGGCTTCAAACATAAAGATATAAAACTGTATTTTTTTTGTGAAGAATCAACAACAAGTGGGACACAATCATGAAGTGGAACGACATTTATTGGATATTTCAAACTTTTTTAACAAATCAAAAACTGAAAAATTGGGCGTGCAAAATTATTCAGCCCCCTTAAGTTAATACTTTGTAGCGCCACCTTTTGCTGCGATTACAGCTGTAAGTCGCTTGGGGTATGTCTCTATCAGTTTTGCACATCGAGAGACTGACATTGTTTCCCATTCCTCCTTGCAAAACAGCTCGAGCTCAGTGAGGTTGGATGGAGAGCATTTGTGAACAGCAGTTTTCAGTTCTTTCCACAGATTCTCGATTGGATTCAGGTCTGGACTTTGACTTGGCCATTCTAACACCTGGATATGTTTATTTTTGAACCATTCCATTGTAGATTTTGCTTTATGTTTTGGATCATTGTCTTGTTGGAAGACAAATCTCCGTCCCAGTCTCAGGTCTTTTGCAGACTGCATCAGGTTTTCTTCCAGAATGGTCCTGTATTTGGCTCCATCCATCTTCCCATCAATTTGAACCATCTTCCCTGTCCCTGCTGAAGAAAAGCAGGCCCAAACCATGATGCTGCCACCACCATGTTTGACAGTGGGGATGGTGTGTTCAGATGTGTTGCTTTTACGCCAAACATAACGTTTTGCATTGTTGCCAAAAAGTTCAATTTTGGTTTCATCTGACCAGAGCACCTTCTTCCACATGTTTGGTGTGTCTCCCAGGTGGCTTGTGGCAAACTTTAAACAACACTTTTTTATGGATATCTTTAAGAAATAGCTTTCTTCTTGCCACTCTTCCATAAAGGCCAGATTTGTGCAATATACAATACATTGTTGTCCTATGGACAGAGTCTCCCACCTCAGCTGTAGATCTCTGCAGTTTATCCAGAGTGATCATGGGCCTCTTGGCTGCATCTCTGATCAGTCTTCTCCTTGTATGAGCTGAAAGTTTAGAGGGACGGCCAGGTCTTGGTAGATTTGCAGTGGTCTGATACTCCTTCCATTTCAATATTATCGCTTGCACAGTGCTCCTTGGGATGTTTAAAGCTTGGGAAATCTTTTTGTATCCAAATCCGGCTTTAAACTTCTTCACAACAGTATCTCGGACCTGCCTGGTGTGTTCCTTGTTCTTCATGATGCTCTCTGCGCTTTTAACGGACCTCTGAGACTATCACAGTGCAGGTGCATTTATACGGAGACTTGATTACACACAGGTGGATTGTATTTATCATCATTAGTCATTTAGGTCAACATTGGATCATTCAGAGATCCTCACTGAACTTCTGGAGAGAGTTTGCTGCACTGAAAGTAAAGGGGCTGAATAATTTTGCACGCCCAATTTTTCAGTTTTTGATTGGTTAAAAAAGTTTGAAATATCCAATAAATGTCGTTCCAATTCATGATTGTGTCCCACTTGTTGTTGATTCTTCACAAAGAAATACAGTTTTATATCTTTATGTTTGAAGCCTGAAATGTGGCAAAAGGTCGCAAAGTTCAAAGGGGCCGAATACTTTCGCAAGGCACTGTATTTGCTTTGTGTGCAAATACATCAGAGAAAGAAAAGTAGTTATCTGGATGGCATTACGTTAAAATGCCACAAGTTCTATTATTTGTATCAGTTTATTATTCAGTATGGATGTGGCAGAAGCTATTCTATTTCGTCTAAGTGGGTCATTCTGTGGTTGATCTCTTAGGATTGTTAATGTTTCCAGTGAGTACAATGCAGATCAGGTGTAAAACTGCTCTCCTAAGACACATTTTTCACGTTATTACCAAGCTAAATTTAAATAGTCAACCATAGCCTGTGGCCATTGTGTAAACTACAGACACAGAGTGTATAGGGTAGGCACTTAGAAATTGATCCTGGCTTGTTCAGTCTTTTTTACGGGCAGAAAATTATTGATTGGTCCATATCTTGCATCTGATCTCATTACCCATATGTTTTCTTGCTTCAATTGCTATTCAATACATTCAGAGAAATCAATTTTACAGTAAGACCTTTCCTATCTTTTAGGTCAAATATCAATGAAAATAAATCCATATCCATATGAATAAAGAAAAATAACATGAATCCAATTGCACACAGTGTTGTTCGGTACGAAAATGAGTGTGAGGGAGAGGGAGGGGGAAGGGTGAAGATTACAACATCAACTCTGGCCTTTGTGAATATGTGTGTTGGCATAGAATGAATAGGGGTTTTGGATGTATATTGCTCTGAGCTGCTGAGGGTTAGAGCCAGAATGTAAGTAGAGGGATGAAGGGGCGAGAGGGAGTAGGGTTGGATCGGTGTCAAAGTGCTGTAAGACAGGAGGGAGAGAGGGGAAGAGGCTGGTTTCAATTAAATACCTGGCAGGACTGGACCCTCAGTAGTTTGACTCTGGTGAAAAGAGGCAAGAGTTCAATAGCTGTAATGAAATCCACATAATGACATTATGACACTTCCAGACCCACAGAAAGTCCACTGGATTACGTCATAGCTACAGAATGTGTAGTGAGTGACAGTGCACCTTTAAAGGTCTAATGCAGCCGTTTTTATCTCAATATCAAATCATTTCTGAGTAACAATTAAGTACCTTACTGTGACTGATTTCAATTAAAATGATCCAAAATAAACAAAAAAAGCTTCATAGCAAAGAGCATTTTCTGTGAAAATATATATAAAATACAGGAAATCACATTATTGACTGCACTGGGCCTTTAAGGATTGTCTCATACAGTGTCTGGGCAACATACAACGTTTTCCTGTCTTAGTGCCTTTGTCAGTTCCCCCCTAGACTTCAAACTGTAATGTAAATGTCACCATCACTGGGTATGTTTATTGATTAATACATTGATATGGGATTAAGCTACAGGCTAGAGGCGAGCGTCAAGTTAACTGAATTATCTCCAGTTCAGTTTGAGAATGCCTATGAGTTGGATTCTCTGGGGCAAAGAGCTGGGGTGTGGGAGGTTTGGGAGTGTACAATGATTACAGCAAAGGATGCTGGTAGTGCAGCAGGAACTGTGGTTCAAATGTATTATACTCCCTCTGAAACATATACATACTGTGTTCTTTCTCTCACTTTCTCTCTCACTTCCTCTCTAACTTTCTCTCTCGCTCGCGTTCTTTATCTCTCTATCTCACTCACTCACTCATTCTCTCCAATCACAAAGTACGTCTCTTTCTGAAATGGCAGAAGTGGGGGGATGGCACAGTGAGTGTGCTGCGTGGCAGTTGCTTTGCTGATGCAGCTCCAAGACTTGGGGTGTTGGCTCAAAGAGGGGAAAGGAGACCACAGGCATGCATGAATTGGAATTCAAGTGGAAAGGCCTGTGTATCAGTGAACAACAGCTGCTTACCAAATTGCCACTCAACCCATCACTGATACCAGCCATTACCTACTGTCCATCTCCTGTGATGCCCTGAGCATAGACCATCTTTATTGATCATCGTACATAAGTATGGCCATACACTTCATACTACTATTATCTCTATATGAACAACACTATTTTTTTTCTCTCTAGCCTATTAGTAGTACCACACACACTAGTATTCACAATATCGCTGTATACTGTAAAATACTGCTGTATTTACTGTAGATTATTTTTGGCATCTCATGTTTTGAGTTTTACTCAATATATTGCCACAAGCAATTTCATGTCAATAAAGTAAAAAAAATGCATGGAGAACTTTCCCAGATATCTATGCAGCATTTAATGCAAACTGAAAAGTCATTTCCCCCCTGGAATATCCCACCGACTGGAATAATGTAAATACTGCTGTTGGGGCACAGCACAAACAAGTGTTGCTTAGCAACTGTTTCAGCTCCATCTTGAAGTTTACTTATTTTTTTTGCAATAAGATAAAAACAACACAATGGAAATTGTACACTATTGTAAACTGCGGTTATATAATGCACTATGAAAAGCAGCTATATAGTGCTTTTCTGTCTTTTTACTGTGTATCGCCAAACTTGATAAGTGTTCTCTCATGTCACATTTTAAGAGTTTGAGATCAGTTGTTTTCCATTACGAACCCAAGCAATCACACACAGTTGAAAGAAAATTAGCACATAAATCGCTGCATAAAAGGCCTAAAAATACATCTTTACAATGAAACAGGACTACTGGCTTGATTTTAACGAGAACCTTCATGAGATACAGGCTCAAACAGTCAAATTGACCAGTTTTCCTTTCCACCTCGCTGTGGTTAAGGGAAGGAGGGGGCTCTTTGTGGTCTGGATCCTCTAAACTACACACATGATTTCACAAACAGCTGCAGTGGCTTATAGGGGCCAGATGTGAGGCTCATGGGACTAAAGCTGCAGTGCTGTGGAAGAAGCAGCCTGGGGACCGGCCTAACCGCCCAGCAGTCAACAGAAAGGGGCATTGTCATGCATGCTGCAACCCTTTTTATGGTGACTTGAGCAAATTAACAGGGAGTAGGCATCAATTTACACATACATTCCTCCTCCGTAATAGTAACATTTTCTGTTTGCCAAGTCTCTCTCTCTCTCTCTCTCTCTCTCTCTCTCTCTCTCTCTCTCTCTCTCTCTCTCTCTCTCTCTCTCTCTCTCTCTCTCTCTCTCTCTCTCTCTCTCTCTGTGTGTAGTTAGGTTAAGGGTTAGGGGTTAGGGAAAATAAGATTTTGAATGGGAATACAATTTTTGGTCCCCACATGGATAGTAAAACCATTGAGAGTGTGTGTGTATGTTGTGAACATTTCAAACTTTTACAACCTAAAGCCCCTGATGTGAGGGTGGTTATGCCTCACAACAATTAGAATTGCCTGCTTCTTTACACTGGGCTAAATCAAATCAAATCAAATTTATTTATATAGCCCTTCGTACATCAGCTGATATCTCAAAGTGCTGTACAGAAACCCAGCCTAAAACCCCAAACAGCAAGCAATGCAGGTGTAGAAGCACGGTGGCTAGGAAAAACTCCCTAGAGTTACTACTGTGTAACACTTCTGTGTTACAAAGATACACATCAGGGGAGCGCTATTTTCAGTTTGATCCTTGGAAATGCAAATGGCCATTAACTTTTTTTGGGGGGTGAAAATAAGATTCAATGATAGGTGAACTCGCAACAGTAACTACAAGCATGGTTTTCTGTGAAATTAAGAAAGCTTCACATCTTGTGATTTTGGCTGAAGGCAAATATTTTTGAATTTGTGATTACTACAAAAACAGGACAACAACTATTGGGGACAAGAGGGTGTGTTGTGTTAAAATGGAAATATATACTGTAGGTAGGCTTCTGTACCAGCAGAATATTCTAGTACAGCTGAGCGTTTGGCAAAGACTGACTGGAGCAGAGCTGGGGATGACATGTTGAGTTGTTTTATTGATTAAATAACCCAAACATATATTCTCTCAGTGCAATAAAAATGTTGTTCTCTAACCCTGGAGACATTAGACAACTTGCTATGATTGAATAGAGCCCGATGTGTATCTGCCTACAAAAATAACTAATTTGTTTGATTGTTGCATTCCTGTAGCCACTGGGAGGCAGTGGTGGCTTCCAGGGGGTAGAGTGCAGTTCAAGACAGGCTCTCAGGCTGACTACAGCACAGAGTAATGTTAAAGCATGTGGAATTAACTTTGGCCATTAGATGTTTCCAGCCTCTGAAATTGCCAACATCATTTCTTATTTCAAAGGCTGAGTTTAAAGTATTAATGGTTTCTTAAATAATTCATTCATATTGAGGTTAATGAAGTTTAACTGCAGAAATCATAGGTCCCTCAACATAACAATATATCTGTGTAACACTCAAGAAGTGCCTTTCTCTAATACACTCTGGCCCCGCTCCAACCCCACGAGAAGACAGGACCCATAGGGGACTACTGCTTCTGAACTGCTCTCTTGCAAAAGTCTGATAATAATGTATGCAATCTAATTAATAAGGGTACTTCCAGGGAGAACCTGACATCATCATAAAGGACAGACTATTTTATTCTATCAAATGGTACAGTGCCTTGCGAAAGTATTCGGCCCCCTTGAACTTTGCGACCTTTTGCCACATTTCAGGCTTCAAACATAAAGATATAAAACTGTATTTTTTTGTGAAGAATCAACAACAAGTGGGGCACAATCATGAAGTGGAACGACATTTATTGGATATTTCAAACTTTTTTAACAAATCAAAAACTGAAAAATTGGGCGTGCAAAATTATTCAGCCCCCTTAAGTTAATACTTTGTAGCGCCACCTTTTGCTGCGATTACAGCTGTAAGTCGCTTGGGGTATGTCTCTATCAGTTTTGCACATCGAGAGACTGACATTTTTTCCCATTCCTCCTTGTAAAACAGCTCGAGCTCAGTGAGGTTGGATGGAGAGCATTTGTGAACAGCAGTTTTCAGTTCTTTCCACAGATTCTCGATTGGATTCAGGTCTGGACTTTGACTTGGCCATTCTAACACCTGGATATGTTTATTTTTGAACCATTCCATTGTAGATTTTGCTTTATGTTTTGGATCATTGTCTTGTTGGAAGACAAATCTCCGTCCCAGTCTCAGGTCTTTTTCTTCCAGAATGGTCCTGTATTTGGCTCCATCCATCTTCCCATCAATTTTAACCATCTTCCCTGTCCCTGCTGAAGAAAAGCAGGCCCAAACCATGATGCTGCCACCACCATGTTTGACAGTGGGGATGGTGTGTTCAGATGTGTTGCTTTTACGCCAAACATAACGTTTTGCATTGTTGCCAAAAAGTTCAATTTTGGTTTCATCTGACCAGAGCACCTTCTTCCACATGTTTGGTGTGTCTCTCAGGTGGCTTGTGGCAAACTTTAAACAACACTTTTTATGGATATCTTTAAGAAATGGCTTTCTTCTTGCCACTCTTCCATAAAGGCCAGATTTGTGCAATATACGACTGATTGTTGTCCTATGGACAGAGTCTCCCACCTCAGCTGTAGATCTCTGCAGTTCATCCAGAGTGATCATGGGCCTCTTGGCTGCATCTCTGATCAGTCTTCTCCTTGTATGAGCTGAAAGTTTAGAGGGACGGCCAGGTCTTGGTAGATTTGCAGTGGTCTAATACTCTTCCATTTCAATATTATCGCTTGCACAGTGCTCCTTGGGATGTTTAAAGCTTGGGAAATCTTTTTGTATCCAAATCCGGCTTTAAACTTCTTCACAACAGTATCTCGGACCTGCCTGGTGTGTTCCTTGTTCTTCATGATGCTCTCTGCGCTTTTAACGGACCTCTGAGACTATCACAGTGCAGGTGCATTTATATGGAGACTTGATTACACACAGGTGGATTGTATTTATCATCATTAGTCATTTAGGTCAACATTGGATCATTCAGAGATCCTCACTGAACTTCTGGAGAGAGTTTGCTGCACTGAAAGTAAAGGGGCTGAATAATTTTGCACGCCCAATTTTTCAGTTTTTGATTTGTTAAAAAAGTTTGAAATATCCAATAAATGTCGTTCCACTTCATGATTGTGTCCCACTTGTTGTTGATTCTTCACAAAAAAATACAGTTTTATATCTTTATGTTTGAAGCCTGAAATGTGGCAAAAGGTCGCAAAGTTCAAAGGGGCCGAATACTTTCGCAAGTCACTGTAAATGAATATTACAGAATTGGACTGAGATCATATACAGTACTAAAGAGACCATGTGCCATAGGCCTGTATGTAAAATGCCAATACCGTTCTGGTTTCCATTTCCTATCTGGCATGTTATCATTGTCCCATGATAACACAGACCTGCTTTGTAGACTGATATCAGAATATTCTGTACATTTATGAATCTCTGCTCATTGAATAAGAAAATAACTGTAATTAGATTGATAGAATTAGTTACTGTGTGTCCTCAGTGGGAGTCATCTATTCGAAATGACATCTCCAGACATAGCAACCTTTCTGGAGGAATCCATTGAACTTTGCTATGACTGCTGAATAATACTTTTCTTATATTTAGAAACTTCATTGGGGTGCAGTGTATTTTTGTAGTTCCCAAGACCAAATAAATGTAAACAAACACATCTGGGAAGAACACCCCACACCAAATGTGATTGGAGGGTGGCTTTAGTAAAGATGTTGGGGTCCCTGTGATGAGGGTTGTGTTTTCCTAAGGAAACCACATGGACATTTCATCTGCTTTGGAGGTTCATGGTCCTGCATTTCCCCTGCTCACATCTCCCGGCTTTCAGCAGGGCACCATCCTCCGAAAGCACAGTGTGGTCGAGGAACTGAGGAGGAAGGGCTGTGTTCCTCAAGTGGCTTCAATTAGAGACAGTCACAATTACAGAGGGAGGGAGTACACGTGGCCAAACCTGCCATGCTCACACTCCAACTGGATTACAGGGACAGGGACAGGGAGGCTACCAATGCCAGGCTACTTGGTCATTCCTAACCCACCCAACCCAAACCAAGGGTTATTTTAGGAACTTTCTGGTTTTTGTATCTGGACTGGTCCAATTCCAATCCCATCAACTCAATGAGTGTGATTCAACCTAGAATACCATACTACCTAATGAAATGTTTTGCATTATATGGTTCCACTTCCCAGGCCTCATGAAGGCCCACATACACTGAGTATACAAAGAATTAAGGACACCTGCTCTTTCCATGACAGACTGACCAGGTGAATCCAGATGAAAGCTGTGATCCTTTATTGATGTCACTAGTTAAATCCATTTCAATCAGTGTAGATGAAGGGAAGGAGACAGGTTAAAGAAGGAGACATGGATTGTGTATGTGTGCCATTCAGAGGGTGAATGGGCAAGAAAAAAACATTTCAGTGCCTTTGAACAGGGTATGTTAGTAGCTGACAAGCTCTCTGATTTGTGTCAAGAACTGCAACGCTGCTGGGTTTTTCACGCTCAACAGTTTCCCATGTCTATCAATAATGGTTCACCACTCAAAGGACATCCAACCAACTTGACACAACTGTGGGAAGCATTGGTGTCAACATGAACCAGCATCCTGTGGAACGCTTTCGACACATTGTAGAGTCCATGCCCTGATGAATTGAGACTGTTCCCAATGTTTGGTATACTCTGTACATTGACAAATAGAAATGCATCCAATGCTATTAATTTAAACCACAACAAAGAAAAGTAGTTTGTGGAGATACCTAATGTACTTTAGCTGAATTTGTGTTTAGTGCAGTGGGGTATTGCAGGTGTCATTTCTCCTAAACAGGCTATTACTGGCCACATGATTTGAATAAGTGGATTGCTTTGCTGCTGACTGGTGGTTGACATCAAACCTCATCACTGGTGAATGACAGACGACATCATTGATAGGTTATGACTCCCACACATAAGGTGCATATTGCAGAATCAGAATAGCATTGCATTAATTATTTATTATATATTTACGCTGTTCAGGGCAAATGGTACTCTAAAATAATTGTACAGCGCATTCGAAAAGTAGTCAGACCGCTTGACTTTTTTCACATTTTATTACGTTACAGCCTTATTCTAAAATGGATTCAATTGTTTTTTCCCTTCATCAATCTACACAATACTCCATAATGACAAAGCAAAAACTTGTTGCACAATTATAAAAATCTAAAACTGAAATATATAATTTACATAAGTATTCAGACCCTTTACTCAGTACTTTGTTGAAGCACCTCTGGCAGCGATTACAGCCTTGAGTCTTCTTGGGATTGACGCTACAAGCTTTGTACACCTGTACTTGGGGAGTTTCTCCCATTCTTCTCTGCATATCCTCTCAAGCTCTGTCAGGTTGGATGGGGAGCGTTGCTGTTCATCGCACAGACAGGAATAAGAATATAGAAATATATGGACGAGTAATGTCAAAGCAGCATAGAATACAGTAGAATAGTATAGTATACAGTATATACATATAGTTGAAGTCGGAAGTTTACATACACTTAGGTTGGAGTCATTAAAACTTGTTTTTCAACCACTCCACACATTTCTTGTTAACAAACTATAGTTTTGGCAAGTCGGTTAGGACATCTACTTTGTGCATGACACAAGAACGTTTTTCAACAATTATTTACAGACAAATTATTTCACTTATAATTCACTGTATCACAATTCCAGTTGGTCAGAAGTTCACATACTGTAGCGGTTTTCTTGATGAGAAGGAGAGTCGGACCAAAATGCGGCGTGTCTATTGCAATCCATGTTTAATGAAGTAACACACTAAACACAAACACTATCAAAACAATAAACTTAACGAAAACCGAAACAGCCTATACTTGTGTAACCTAACACAGAACAATGACATCAGGACACTAAGGACAATCACCCACGACAAACTCAAAGAATATGGCTGCCTAAATATGGTTCCCAATCAGAGACAACGATAAACACCTGCCTCTGATTGAGAACCACTTCAGACAGCCATAGACTTAGCTAGAACACCCCACTAGCTACAATCCCCATACATACACACCACATACAAAAACCCATGCCACACCCTGGCCTGACCAAATAAATAAAGATAAACACAAAATACTTTGACCAGGGTGTGACAGAACCCCCCCCCCCCCTAAGGTGCGGACTCCCGAACGCACCTCATAACAATAGGGAGGGTCCGGGTGGGCGTCTGTCCATGGTGGCGGCTCCGGCGCAGGACGTGGACCCCACTCAATCAATGTCTTAGTCCCTTCTCCTCGCGTCCCTGGATAGTCCACCCTCGCCGCCGACCATGGCCTAGTAGTCCTCACCCAGAACCCCACTGGACTGAGGAGCAGATCGGGACTGAGGGGCAGCTCGGGACTGAGGCAGCTCGGGACTGAGGGGAAGCTCAGGAGTGAGAGGAAGCTCAGGAGTGAGAGGAAGCTCAGGCAGGATGATGAATCTACCAGATCCTGGCTGGCTGGTGGTTTCGGCAGATCCTGGCTGACTGGCAGATCCTGGTCGACTGGCAGATCTGGAAGAGTCTGGTCGACTGGCAGATCTGGAAGAGTCTGGTCGACTGGCAGATCTGGAAGAGTCTGGTCGACTGGCAGATCTGGAAGAGTCTGGTCGACTGGCAGATCTGGAAGAGTCTGGTCGACTGGCAGATCTGGAAGAGTCTGGTCGACTGGCAGATCTGGGAGAGTCTGGTCGACTGGCAGATCTGGGAGAGTCTGGTCGACTGGCAGATCTGGGAGAGTCTGGTCGACTGGCAGATCTGGGAGAGTCTGGTCGACTGGCAGATCTGGGAGAGTCTGGTCGACTGGCAGATCTGGAAGAGTCTGGTCGACTGGCAGATCTGGGAGAGTCTGGTCGACTGGCAGATCTGGGAGAGTCTGGTCGACTGGCAGATCTGGGAGAGTCTGGTCGACTGGCAGATCTGGGAGAGTCTGGTCGACTGGCAGATCTGGGAGAGTCTGGTCGACTGGCAGATCTGGGAGAGTCTGGTCGACTGGCAGATCTGGGAGAGTCTGGTCGACTGGCAGATCTGGGAGAGTCTGGTCGACTGGCAGATCTGGGAGAGTCTGGTCGACTGGCAGATCTGGGAGAGTCTGGTCGACTGGCAGATCTGGGAGAGTCTGGTCGACTGGCAGATCTGGGAGAGTCTGGTCGACTGGCAGATCTGGGAGAGTCTGGTCGACTGGCAGATCTGGGAGAGTCTGGTCGACTGGCAGATCTGGGAGAGTCTGGTCGACTGGCAGATCTGGGAGAGTCTGGTCGACTGGCAGATCTGGGAGAGTCTGGTCGACTGGCAGATCTGGGAGAGTCTGGTCGACTGGCAGCTCTGGCTGCTCCTTGCTAACTGGCAGCTCTATGCTAACTGGCAGCTCCTTGCTAACTGGCAGCTCTATGCTAACTGGCAGTTCTGAACAGGCGGGAGACTCCGGCAGCGCTGTAGAGAAGGAAGGCTCTAACAGCGCTAAACAGGCGGGAGACTCCGGCAGCGCTGTAGAGAAGGAAGGCTCTAACAGCGCTAAACAGGCGGGAGACTCCGACAGCGCTGGAGAGGAGGAGGGCTCCGACAGCGCTGGACAGGCGAGGCGCACTGTAGGCCTGATGCGTGGTGCTGGCACTGGTGGTACTGGGCCGAGGACACGCACAGGAAGCCTGGTGCGGGGAGCTGCTACCGGAGGGCTGGGGTGTGGAGGTGGCACAGGATGGGTTAGACCGTGAAGGCGTACTGGAGATCTTGAGAGCGGTGCTGGCACAGGACGTGCAAGGCTAGGGAGGTGCACAGGAGGCCTGGTACGTGAGACTGGCACCATCTTCACCAGCCGACTAACACGCACCTCAGGACGAGTATGGAGCGCTGACCCAGGTGCCATCAAATCCCCGACACGCTCCGTCGGGCGAATTCCATGTTTAAAACACCAACACAGCAACTCCCTCATTTCTCTCTCCTCCAATTTCCCCATTAACTCCTTCACAGTCTCTGTTTCGCTCACCTCCAACACCGGCTCTGGTTCTGGTCTCCTCCTTGGCTCCTCACGATAAACAGGGAGAGTTGGCTCAGGTCTGGCTCCTGACTCTGCCACACTCTCCCTGAGCCCCCCCCCCAAGAAATTTTTGGGGCTGACTATGGGGCCTCCGTCCGCGCCGCCTTGCTTGCTTCGCAAACTCCATTCTCCTATATCCTTCCGCGCACTGCTCCATCGAATCCCAGGCGGGCTCCGGCACGCTCCCTGGGTCGACCGCCCACCTGTCTATCTCCTCCCAAGAAGTATAGTCCATACTGTACTCCACTTTGGGCTGTTCTTGCCTGTTGACACGCTGCTTGGTCCCTTTGTGGTGGGTGATTCTGTAACGGTTTTCTTGATGAGAAGGAGAGTCGGACCAAAATGCGGCGTGTCTATTGCAATCCATGTTTAATGAAGTAACACACTAAACACAAACACTATCAAAACAATAAACTTAACGAAAACCGAAACAGCCTATACTTGTGTAACCTAACACAGAACAATGACATCAGGACACTAAGGACAATCACCCACGACAAACTCAAAGAATATGGCTGCCTAAATATGGTTCCCAATCAGAGACAACGATAAACACCTGCCTCTGATTGAGAACCACTTCAGACAGCCATAGACTTAGCTAGAACACCCCACTAGCTACAATCCCCATACATACACACCACATACAAAAACCCATGCCACACCCTGGCCTGACCAAATAAATAAAGATAAACACAAAATACTTTGACCAGGGTGTGACACATACACTAAGTTGACTGTGCCTTTAAACAGCTTGGAAAATTCCAGAAAATGATATCATGGCTTTAGAAGCTTCTGATAGGCTAATTGACATCATTTGAGTCAATTGGAGGTACAGTGCCTTGCGAAAGTATTCGGCCCCCTTGAACTTTGCGACCTTTTGCCACATTTCAGGCTTCAAACATAAAGATATAAAACTGTATTTTTTGTGACGAATCAACAACAAGTGGGACACAATCATGAAGTGGAACGACATTTATTGGATATTTCAAACTTTTTTAACAAATCAAAAACTGAAAACTTGGCTGTGCAAAATTATTCAGCCCCTTTATTTTCAGTGCAGCAAACTCTCTCCAGAAGTTCAGTGAGGATCTCTGAATGATCCAATGTTGACCTAAATGACTAATGATGATGAATACAATCCACCTGTGTGTAATCAAGTCTCCGTATAAATGCACCTGCGCCGTGATAGTCTCAGAGGTCCGTTAAAAGCGCAGAGAGCATCATGAAGAACAAGGAACACACCAGGCAGGTCCGAGATACTGTTGTGAAGAAGTTTAAAGCCGGATTTGGATACAAAAAGATTTCCCAAGCTTTAAACATCCCAAGGAGCACTGTGCAAGCGATAATATTGAAATGGAAGGAGCATCAGACCACTGCAAATCTACCAAGACCTGGCCGTCCCTCTAAACTTTCAGCTCATACAAGGAGAAGACTGATCAGAGATGCAGCCAAGAGGCCCATGATCACTCTGGATGAACTGCAGAGATCTACAGCTGAGGTGGGAGACTCTGTCCATAGGACAACAATCAGTCGTATATTGCACAAATCTGGCCTTTATGGAAGAGTGGCAAGAAGAAAGCCATTTCTTAAAGATATCCATAAAAAGTGTTGTTTAAAGTTTGCCACAAGCCACCTGGGAGACACACCATACATGTGGAAGAAGGTGCTCTGGTCAGATGAAACCAAAATTGAACTTTTTGGCAACAATGCAAAACGTTATGTTTGGCGTAAAAGCAACACAGCTCATCACCCTGAACACACCATGCCCACTGTCAAACATGGTGGTGGCAGCATCATGGTTTGGGCCTGCTTTTCTTCAGCAGGGACAAGGAAGATGGTTAAAATTGATGGGAAGATGGATGGAGCCAAATACAGGACCATTCTGGAAGAAAACCTGATGGAGTCTGCAAAAGACCTGAGACTGGGACGGAGATTTGTCTTCCAACAAGACAATGATCCAAAACATAAAGCAAAATCTACAATGGAATGGTTCAAAAATAAACATATCCAGGTGTTAGAATGGCCAAGTCAAAGTCCAGACCTGAATCCAATCGAGAATCTGTGGAAAGAACTGAAAACTGCTGTTCACAAATGCTCTCCATCCAACCTCACTGAGCTCGAGCTGTTTTGCAAGGAGGAATGGGAAAAAATGTCAGTCTCTCGATGTGCAAAACTGATAGAGACATACCCCAAGTGACTTACAGCTGTAATTGCAGCAAAAGGTGGCGCTACAAAGTATTAACTTAAGGGGGCTGAATAATTTTGCACGCCCAATTTTTCAGTTTTTGATTTGTTAAATAGGTTTGAAATATCCAATAAATGTCGTTCCACTTCATGATTGTGTCCCACTTGTTGTTGATTCGTCACAAAAAAATACAGTTTTATATCTTTATGTTTGAAGCCTGAAATGTGGCAAAAGGTCGCAAAGTTCAAGGGGGCCGAATACTTTCGCAAGGCACTGTATACCTGTGGATTTATATCAAGGCCTACCTTCAAACTCAGTGCCTCTTTGCTTGACATCATGGGAGAATCAAAATAAATCAGTCAAGACCTCAGAAAGAAAATGGTAGACCTCCACAAGTCTGGTTCATCCTTGGGAGCAATTTCCAAATGCCTGAAGGTACCACGTTCATCTGTACAAACAATAATATGCAAGTATAAACACCATGGGACCATGCAGCCATCCTACCGCTCAGGAAAGAGACTTGTTCTGTCTCCTAGAGATGAACGTACTTTGGTGCGAAAAGTGCAAATCAATCCCAGAACAGCAAAGGACCTTGTGAAGATGCTGGAAGAAACAGGTACAAAAGTATCTATGTCCATAGTAAAAACTAGTCCTATTTCGACATAACCTGAAAGGCCACTCAGCAAGGAAGAAGCCCCTGCTCCAAAACCGCCATAAAAAAGCCAGACTACGGTCAGACTACTGCACATGGGGAGAAAGATTGTACTTTTTGGAGAAATGTCCTCTGGTCTGATGAAACAAAAATAGAACTGTTTGGCCATAATGACCATCGTTATGTTTGGAGGAAAAAGGGGGAGGCTTGCAAGCCGAAGAACACCATCCCAACCATGAAGCACGGGGGTGGCAGCATCATGTTGTGGGGGTGCTTTGCTCCAGGAGGGACTGGTGCACTTCACAAAATAGATGGCATCATGAGGCAGGACAATTATGTGGATATATTGAAGCAACATCTCAAGACATCAGTTAAAGCTTGGTCGCAAATTGGTCTTCCAAATGGACAATGACCCCACGCATACTTCCAAATGGCTTAAGGACAACAAAGTCAAGGTATTGGAAGAACTGAAAAAGCGTGTGTGAGCAAGGAGGCCTACAAACCTGACTCAGTAACAATAGCTCTGTCAGGTGGAATAGGCCAAAATTCCCCCAACTTATTGTGGGAAGCTTGTGGAAGGCTACCCAAAACATTTTGACCCAAGTTATAAGATTTAAAGAAAGTGCTACCAAATACTAATTGCATGTATGTAAACTTCTGACCCACTGGGAATGTGATGAAAGAAATTAAAGCTGAAATAAATCATCTCTTGTTACGGTCATCGTTGCATGAAGAAGTGGACCAAAGCGCAGCATGGTAAGTGTTCATGATTTATTAATAGAACACTGAATAAAAAAGAGAATGAACAAAACCGAAACAGTTCTGTCTGGTGCAGACACAAAAACAGAAAATAACTACCCACAAAACACAGGTGGGAAAAGGCTACCTAAGTATGGTTCTCAATCAGAGACAACGATAGACAGCTGACCCTGATTGAGAACCACACCCGGCCAAACACACAGAAATAGAAAACATAGAATGCCCACCCCAACTCACGCCCTGACCAAACCAAAATAGAGACATAAAAAGGATCTCTAAGGTCAGGGTGTGACATCTCTCTACTATTATTCTGACATTTCACATTCTTAAAATAAAGTGGTGATCCTAACTGACCTAAAACAGGGATTTTTTACTAGGATTAAATGTCAGGAATTGTGAAAAATTTAGTTTCAATGTTTTTGGCTAAGGTGTATGTAAACTTCAGACTTCAACTGTATGAGATGGGTAACACAAGATATGTAGACATTATTCAAGTGACTAGTATTCCATTTATTTAAGTAGCCAATGATTTCAAGTCTGTAGGTAGGCAGCAGCCTCCCTGTGCTATTGATGGCTGTTTAACAGTCTGATGGCCTTGAGATAGAAGCTGTTTTTCACTCTCTCTGTCCCAGGTATGATGCACATGTACTGACATCGCCTTCTGGATGGTAGCCGGGTGAACAGGCAGTGGCTCGGGTGGTTGTTGTCTTTGATTATCTTTTTGACCTTCCTGTGACATCGGGTGCTGTAGGTGTCCTGGAGGGCTGTTAGTTTGCCCCCGGTGATGTGTTGTGCAGACTGCACCACCCTATGGAGAGCCCTGAGGTTGTGGGCGGTGCAGTTGCCATACCAGGCAGTGATACATCCTGACAAGATGCTCTCAATTGTGCATCTGTAAAAGTTTGTGAGTTTTTTTTTTGTGACAAGCCAAATCTATTCAGCCTCCTGAGGTTGAAGAGGCTTTGTTGCGCCTTCGTCACCACACTGCCTGTGTGGGTGGACCATTTCAGTTTGTCCGTGATGTGTACGCCAAGGAACTTAAAACTTTCCACCTTCTCCACTGCTGTCCACTCGATGGTGATAGGGGGGTGCTCCCTCTGCTGTTTCCTGAAGTCCACGATCATCTCCTTTGTTTTGTTGACGTTGGGTGAGAAGTTGTTTTCCTGAAACCACACTCCGAGAGCCTCGTTGTTGTTGGTAATCAAACCTACTACTGTTGTGTCGTCTGCAAACTTGATGATTGAGTTGGAGGCATGGATGGCCACGCAGTCATGGGTGGACAGGGAGTACAGGACGGGGCTGAGCACGCACCCTTGTGGGGCCTCAGTGTTGAGGATCAGCAAAGTGAAGATATTGTTTCCTTCCTTCACCACCTGGGGGCAGCCCGTCAGTAAGTCCAGGACCCAATTGCACAGGGCAGGGTTGAGACCCAGGGCCTCAAACTTAATGATGAGCTTGGAGGGTACTATGGTGTTGAATTCTGAGCTGTAGTCAATGAACATCATTCTTACATAGGTATTCCTGTTGTCCAGATGGGATAGGGCAGTGTGATGGCGATTGCATCGCCTGTGGACCTATTGGGGCAGTAAGCAAATTTAAGGGGGTCTAGGGTGACAAGAGGTGATATGATCCTTGACTACTCTAACAAAGCATCCATTGAAGGTTTTAGGTAAACTGTCTGGGAGGTATGAGTATTAGTAGATGAAAGTGCAAAATTGGCATACATTAATGTCATAAATAGACAAGGTATTGAGTGTCTTAAACAAAGGTGCTGATGGAGCCAGGTAATTACAGGAAATAACCATTGGGTTTATGAAATTGTAACCTACTTTTTTTCTTCTTCATCTGTAATTTAAATATTTAATGTAACAGATATAAATGTTTATAAACAACACATTGTCCAGTTCCAAGAGATTGTATAAAAATATTGATTGGTTACTCTACAGAGTTAAAATGACTGATAATATGAGTTACATTTTCCTTTAGTTGAAGCACAGAAAGTCCCTCAAAGTCATAACCTGGAGACAGTCACAGATCAGGCCTAACAGTTATTTCCACGTGAGAGAGTTTAGACTAATTTATCTGCAACATATGTATCATTCATTCATGTATCTCGTCGTCATATTGTAGCAAACATCTCCACCCGCCTTGGAAATCCAGCCTTCTCCCTAACATCTGGGACTGGGTTTGGTAGAAAAAATACTAAATTATGGGCGAGCCTGTTCCAAATAGGGTACTGGGATAGATTTAAGCACATGCCAAATGTGATCATATATGATTCTAATACATAGAGACCAAAAGTGAAGAAAAACTGTGTATTGTAATTAAATAGATGTAATAGTTCATAGGTAACTCAGTGTAGCAATCGTATTTGTTCTTATTCGATGGTTTATTGAACAACAGTGAGTTTCAATCCCCTTGTTGAAAGTGGTACGTTCCATAAAGGGATTGCTACCCAAGCCTTTCTCCTGAAGAAAGCGAGACCATTCCTAATGGTTAGAGACTGTCATGCGATTCAAGCAGTGAATTCCCTGCTGGTTTATTTCGAGGATTTTGCACAGAATTAATGAACAAATAATTATAGGCCTATGTGATAACCGCGGGAAAAAGAACTGTACGTGGTTGTGGATGTAACTGTTGCACTTTAAATACAGGTAGGTCCATGAGCCCGTGTTTCATTGCAGATCTCATCTCACGATGCCGATGCTGGTGAGAAAGAGTAACGTTAACGTTTGATTCCGAAGCATGTTTTAAAAAAAAAAAAACATGACGGGGCTTTATATGGCTTTTAGAACACCATGCAGTTTGTATCTTGAATGTGATTATAACATATCCACAAGCAATAGTCACTAGGACTGCATGTTTCAGTTTTATCATGCCTTTTGAAAGGATGCGTGCGGGCTTTGCCTGGATGTGTAGCATAGTGTGTGATGCAAGGAGACGCCGCCGTTCCATTCAGAACAAAGGGGGCGTTAAAAACATTATTTATCAGATTGAAAAACAGATCGATTTGCCTTACATTTCATTGAAATTAACATGGGAACACCCTGGTCTTCATACATAGTTCATTTTCTTATTTACAAAACGACACATTAATTATTATCCAACATCTGCAAATATCTGATAACATCATGGGTAGGTTATTTTCCTAGAGAGTTGATTAAGCCAAAACACAGTAGACTATTATATAGATTGAATGTCAACATTAAGGTTTAATTTGGCAGATTAATGTTATCAAATTGGGAATCTGCGCTTTTTATGTGACTACAATAGTCTTCCAAGCAGGACCTGCCAATTGGATTAACCTGGCTGCCACACGAACAGGGTGTATTCGTCTTCGGGTTGTTTTCACACAGGTTACTACTGCCTGATACATCTGTAACAGCTCCTGTGATATATTGTCACGTGACTTCGCATTTGTTATCAGAAAATGTGGACGCGAATTAGAAACACATTCCCTTCTGTGAATAACTGTAATCTAATAGGCTACCCATTGCCTCAAATGTCCTTCTCAATTAGTAAGACAATGGATTTCTTCACAATGCAATTTCAAATCACGTAGCCTATTTCATCCCTATGAAATATTGACGGTTTTCGTAAGGGAGGACACTGCAGACGATACAATGTGTATTTTAACAATTAAAATTATAGCCACTGTTGACGAAAATGATGTTTAAACCATAGGTTATAGGGAGGTTGCAATTAATACAGGGCCAATGCAAGGGCCGCCCTGTTCATGTGCCACAAAATATTTGCAAAAACAAGCACTTGTCTGATGTCTGGTTGTCTTTTAATGTCAGCACAGCAGAATAATGCCAGTTTTTAGACTAATCCAGACAATATGAGATTATAAGGAAAGAAACTAATGGAGGGACTGGCCTTCACCCTTCTTTCACCCTCACTTTACCCTCCCTGTATGAATGAGTTTGAATGAAACTGTTAGTGCTTTAGCCTATTCCTCTAAGCTACAGCTAACACTCATAAATGGGAAAATTGGTGGCGAAATAAAGGCTATGGAACGCCTAATAAACTCATTTGCATACCTCTAAACCTATTGGCTCATCTATATCAGAGAGCAGAAATGGTCAGCCAGTTCAGACATGCGATCTTGAAATCACCAAAGCAAGATTCTATCCTGTATTTGTCATTGTATACAAGGGGCATTAGAGTTTCATGATATCATTGGCCGAGTAAGGTCCAGGCTTAGTTGGCAAGGAGAGTCACAGACATTGGTTATAGCTTCTGTCTGCAAGCCGTTTCTCAGTTTAATATCATCCTCTCCATGGTCTGCTCCTGCTCTGCCATGGAGGTAACACACTTAGCTTTTATCTTTAATGACAACTTTTCTTTTTCCTGGGCAGGTCATTTCTTTCTCCCTCTTCCCAAAGGTAACAGCCAGGGAATGGCTTTAAAGGAAACACCCTATGTGGTTACAAATGATAGGCAACAAGTAGAGCAGAAACACATTGAGCAACCTCCAATAGATTGACCTAATAGTTACCTAATGTGTTATAGCCACACTCACAATGTGAACACCATGTGCTGAGGCTCGTGCTCACATTAAGCTTTATCTTTGAAATTCTAATGGGGAAAGTAATGGTACCAATTTCTTAATTGTCTGACCAAAGACTAAAGGGAACATCTTAATGGGAACACACACTGGTTTTCCATACCACTCTCTGCCTATGCAGTGTATTAGCCATTCCATACCCCTGTTGTTCCTTAGTTTAGTTCATGGCCCTGTGCAATAAGCTGTGCAATACGTTTGTTTCCTTTATGCAAGTGAGTGGTCTTTGGGGATTGGTTTGGGTTCATAATGAACAACATTGGGCCAGTGTCTCAGCCAGGATTCCTGTTCTCATTGCTGCTGTAATAGAGAGAGGATAGAGAGGGAACTACTGACCCTACAGGATGATAAACAGTACTAAAATAACAGAAAGAGGAAACAATCAGATGACTCTTTGACTTCCTTCGTTTGTCCCCTATGTGCTCCTTTATCCACTGATGTAATGGACTTAAACTCAACAAAACAAGAAACATCCCTTTTTCAGGACCCTGTCTTTCAAAGATAATTCATATAAATCCAAATAACTTCACAGATCTTCATTGTAAAGGGTTTAAACACTGTTTCTCATGCTTGTTCAATGAACCATAAACAATTAATGAACATGCACCTGTGGAACGGTCGTTAAGACAGTAACAGCTTACAGACGGTAGGCAATTAAGGTCACAGTTATGAATCTTAGGACACCAAAAGAAAGACGCCCAGGGTCCCTGCTCATCTGAGTGAACATGCCTTAGGCATGCTGCAAGGAGGCATGAGTACTGCAGATGTGGCCAGGGCAATAAATTGCAATGTCCGTACTGTGAGACGCCGAAGACAGCGCTACAGGGAGACAGGAAGGACAGCTGATCGTCCTCGCAGTGGCAGACCGCGTGTAACAACACCTGTACAGGATCGGTACATCCAAACATCACACCTGCGGGAGAGGTACAGGATGGCAACAACAACTGCCCGAGTTACACCAGGAACGCACAATCCCTTCATCAGTGCTCAGACTGTCCGCAATATGCTGAGAGAGGCTGGACTGAGGGCTTGTAGGCCTGTTGTAAGGCAGTTCCTCACCATACATTACCGGCAACAACGTTGCCACAAACTCACCGTCGCTGGACCAGACAGGACTGGCAAAAAGTGCTCTTCACTGAAGAGTCGCGGTTTTGTCTCACCAGGGGTGATGGTTGGATTCGCGTTTATCGTCGAAGGAATGAGCGTTACACCGAGGCCTGTACTCTGGAGCTGAATCGATTTGGAGGTGGAGGGTCCGTCATGGTCAGGGGCGGTGTGTCACAGCATCATCGGACTGAGCTTGTATTCGTCCCAATACATATACATTTTTATGGCAAAAATATGACTTGATTATAAAAGGAAAGATCTTGGTGGTCCTATTCAATCCGACATTTAAGTCTTTTAGCAGACGCACTTATCCAGAGCAATTAGGGTTAAGCGCCTTGCTCAAGGGCATATTGACAGACTTGTAACCTAGTCGGTTTGGGGATTGGAAACAGTGACCTTTCGGTTACTGACCCAACACTCTTAACCACGAGGCTACCTTCCACCCTGCAGTAGTTTACTGTACGAAGTAAGAGGCCAACGGACCCCTATGTGAACTTAAGAAAATTGAGTAGGGGTGAGTGCTTTTGAAATGAACCTCTCAAATAGATTATTGGTATTGGTCATCTGTAGCCATGAGTGTACAGCATCTTTAATTTAGCAAAAAGAGCAATTTTTTTTTATCAAGCTCTGCTGACCCTCATTAGAGAAGTACGAGTGAAGAGAGAGTGGTGTTTTCAGAGTCCTTGATTAAGTGAAATGGTGTTTGCACTGATTGCTTCTTTGAGTTCACGTTTCACAGACACTCCACAGACTCTTTCCATTCCTAACCATTCATCTAAAAACATGGCCCCCTCCCATGTCCTCCTCTAAAGGATATTGAGCTTGGTGGCAGGCAGCAGCAGCCAGTCAGTATTTAAGGATGATTCTGATGTTCTCATCCCCTCCATCCTTCATCTTATCCAACTACACTAGTAGATAGACGTTCAGGTAAATAATGGTATAATGGAGAAAGAGTGGAGTTGGGCTGTCTTGGGCCTTGGAATTGCACTACACATAACTTGAACTTGCTTGTTAATTTTTATTACGTATCAGAATAGTGCAATATTGGGTGCGATCTGTTCTTATAATGTCTTAGATGTCATGTCCTGAACAAAGCCATTGGTAGGTATTGAGTAATAGCCTAGTGAATCTATAGCTTATTACATATCGCATCACAAACCCATAGGATATGTTCCACACTAGTAAGTCTTCAACTAAACCTAATCACTGTCAAATGAGCTTACTCTCGGGTGGTTAATAGTTACACACACACACACACACTATCTCTCTCTCTCTCTGTCTTTCTCTCTCTCTCTCTCTCTCTCTCTCGCTGGTCTTATTTCCCGCTGAGGTTTCATATGTTATTTACAGTTGTTATTTAAGTCAATCATTGGAGTCTGCTTTTCAATTCAGCCGTAGCACCATCCCTGCTTTAGAATTCTGAGATTCCAGGTCCTGATTTTCTGCTAGGGCATTCAGCTTTAAATGGCACCAGTGTTCCTCTCTCTACTGTGGTAATGAAATCATTGTGACTGCTGCTCAATAGTATTCCACAAGTCAGAAAATGTACTACAATACTGCATTGTATTGTTTTTGCGCTGAATTTAAAGGCAGCAAGGGGCCTCACCTATTCTGTTTCAGAACTTCGCGAGTGCTTTGTTGAGTCACAGACGTGTAAGGGAAGGGTGCATCCACTATCTTCAGAATTGCTCTTTTGCAGTAGATTCCTATCTGCCCCTGAGCATTTTTTGCAGCAGATAGATATTTTGTATTCATTGAAACGTTCTACCATTTGTTATGAAACTTAAAACACTCAGGGGCAGATTTTTCAAATAGTGGCTGCTAATGAGAAAGTGTTGCACTGATCTTTGCAGGGGGAATGATTCTATCCATTCTCTGTATTCATGAAGCATAGTCATTGTCATGAGGGTATGTATGGGTGGATGAAAGAGAAAAAAACATTAGAAAATCTCACTTTTCACACGAGACTATCACTAGGAGAGGTCTTGCAATGTCATTCTTATCCATGCGTATCCATTTAGACCTGTGAGCACAAATAAATCATTTCTCACAATGAAGGTAATCAGTTTTGATAGAAGTGCTATTTTGGGGTGCATCTATTTGCGAAACAAAGGATTTGATATCCCCAACTGTTGTCGAATGTGACATAAAATGCATTAAAGGAGAGTAGGTAATGCTAGTAAGACACAATTATTTTCTGGAAAAACACTATTACATGGATGATTGGATTTGTGATGAGTTCCTGTTTTTTCATGCCCTCTCTGTAACTACTTCATGATGACTCATAATCAGTGAGGTCAGAGACATGTCTTCAAAGATGTTTACACTCACAGACAGCAACCTAACAAAGCTACTGTTATTATTGTGAGTTAACATCAATATCAAAACTCACCAAACACTGTGGACACTAAATGAGCTGACGATAGAGTATCGTGCACACCTCACCCAGAGAACAAAGTAGCGGTTAGTAAGAGCTAGAGGTGCTGTCTGTGTGCTGCTAATACCTTCAACCCCAAACTGCTGAAATGTGTCAGATGACTGAAGGCCCATTCTTCCTGTGTTCCAACTTCCTATCCCGGTCCTAGATCATTATCCCAGCACTAGAGCATTATCCTGTTGTCGGCTACTAATATATCGCAGCACAGACATCTTGGTGTAATTTACCCCTGTACATTTGTGTATCTTCTGTTGTCGTCACGTTCTCTTTTCTTAGTAGCGATACTTTCTAATTAACAAATGTGCTCTGGATTAGTGTTGGTGATGGCTGTAAAAGTTTATTAGCAATCCATTGAGTGAGGGGAGCGGGAGTGACAATCCCTGGCACCAGCAGAAGCCCTAGGATCAATACACTCCCCCAAACCTCCCTCACACACACACAACTGTCTCAGTGGCTGACTCGCACATTTAGTCATTAATACCTCAAAATGGACTACAGTGAGGAGTTCACCAACTCCTTGAATGTGATTTTTCTCACGCTAATTAATTTTTGGAGTGCATGAAGCCCATTAAACTTTGAAGAGCGGACGCTATTTACTTGTGCATACAATCCATTGCCTGTTGTAATGTGCTTGTTTTTTTATTGTTCAGGTCTTATTTGTAAAAGAGACTTTCGTCTCAATATGACTTCCCTGTCGAAATTAAGGTAATATCCTTTATCCTATCCTATCCTAACCAACATTTATTTTTCATTTCAGACATGAACCACTGAAGCTGAGACGGACAAGGACTGCAATAAGCTCACGTGACGAGCTCTATTCTCCCACCACCAAAAGATCTCAATTATGACACCCAAATGGCTGGTTATTTTCCTTTTTCTACAATCTGGGACCGAAAATGCATTCCCTATGGCCCCGACCAAGCTTCCCCCTGAGACAGGCACCTACAGGGTCACAGACACAAGCCTCACTCATCTCACAGTGCACAGCCGGACGGGAGAGGTCTATGTGGGAGCAGTGAACCGGGTCTATAAGCTGTCTGCCAACCTAACAGAGCTGCGTTCACACATGACTGGCCCTGTGGATGACAACGCCAAATGTTACCCCCCTCCCAGCGTCCGAGCTTGTGCACATAAACTGGAGTCCTCTGACAACGTCAACAAGTTGCTGCTGGTTGATTACGCTGGCAACCGCCTGGTAGCATGTGGAAGCATCTGGCAGGGTGTTTGTCAGTTCCTGCGGCTGGAGGACCTCTTCAAGCTGGGAGAGCCCCACCACCGCAAGGAGCATTACCTCTCTGGAGCCAGGGAGGCTGACGGCATGGCAGGAGTGGTGGTTGACAGAACAGAAGGGAAGTGGAAAAATGAGAAGAAGGGGGCTAGCCGGCTGTTTATCGGGGCAGCCATCGATGGCAAGTCAGAGTATTTCCCTACCCTGTCCAGCCGTAAACTGGTCGCTGATGAAGAGAGTGTTAACATGTTCAGTCTGGTCTACCAGGACGAGTTTGTGTCCTCACAAATCAAGATACCCTCCGACACTCTGTCCCTCTACCCGGCGTTTGACATTTACTACGTGTATGGATTCTCCAGCCGTACTTACATCTATTTCCTGACGTTGCAGTTGGACACACAGCTCACCCAGATGGATGCCACCGGTGAAAAGTTCTTCACCTCCAAGATAGTGCGGATGTGTTCCAATGACACAGAGTTCTACTCTTACGTGGAGTTCCCCCTGGGTTGCACCAAGGATGGGGTGGAGTACCGGCTGGTCCAGTCTGCCTACAAGCACCGTCCAGGTCGGATGCTGGCCCAGGCCTTGGGGCTGTCTGAGGACGAGGATGTGCTGTTTGTGGTGTTTTCCCAGGGCCAGAAGAACCGGGCCAACCCGCCTCGGGAAACGGTCCTGTGTCTCTTTACCCTGCATCAGATCAACCTGGCCATGAGGGAGAGGATCAAGTCGTGCTACCGTGGGGAAGGCAAGCTGTCCCTGCCCTGGCTGCTCAACAAGGAGCTACCCTGCATCAACACGGTGAGTCATCACCATTTCTTTTTAGTAATTCCACTTCAAATGAAGTACTTCTATCCAGCCTCAGGCCCTAGCCCCAAAGGCAATATTCTGCTGGGTTTACTTGCATATTTCATCCATACCTCATTAACTTAAATAGCCCAAATGCCCTATGAATATATTGAAACATTTAAAGCCAGGCACCAGAGATTTTTGCATCTACTTATACATTTTGAGATTTTGGGTTGTTTTGGTACTTTAATATGAGTACTATATGAGTTCAAAAAGTAAATGTCAAAATGTCAAAAACTTAATGTAAATGTATATTTTATTTAGTTGATCATACTACCGACATTAACATTTCATTAATTTTAAGCACTTTTAAATGGACATACATCCATCATTTCAAGAGCTCTCTACATTGAATCACACATAATTGTAAAGGCCATTTAATAGAGAAATCAAATCAAAACAAATCAAATGTTATTTGTCACATACACATGGTTAGCAGATGTTAATGCGAGTGTAGCGAAATGCTTGTGCTTCTAGTTCCGACAATGCAGTAATAACAAGTAATCTAACTAACAATTCCAAAACTACTGTCTTGTACACAGTGTAAGGGGATAAAGAATATGTACATAAGGATATATGAATGAGTGATGGTACAGAGCAGCATAGGCAAGATACAGTAGATGGTATCGAGTACAGTATGTACAAATGAGATGAGTATGTAAACAAAGTGGCATAGTTTAAAGTGGCTAGTGATACATGTATTACATAAGGATACAGTCGATGATATAGAGTACAGTATATACGTATGCATATGAGATGAATAATGTAGGGTAAGTAACATTATATAAGGTAGCATTGTTTAAAGTGGCTAGTGATATATTTACATCATTTCCCATCAATTCCCATTATTAAAGTGGCTGGAGTTGAGTCAGTGTCAGTGTGTTGGCAGCAGCCACTCAGTGTTAGTGGTGGCTGTTTAACAGTCTGATGGCCTTGAGATAGAAGCTGTTTTTCAGTCTCTTGGTCCCAGCTTTGATGCACCTGTACTGACCTCGCCTTCTGGATGATAGCGGGGTGAACAGGCAGTGGCTCGGGTGGTTGATGTCCTTGATGATCTTTATGGCCTTCCTGTGACATCGGGTGGTGTAGGTGTCCTGGAGGGCAGGTAGTTTGCCCCCGGTGATGCGTTGTGCAGACCTCACTACCGTCTGGAGAGCCTTACGGTTGAGGGCGGTGCAGTTGCCATACCAGGCGGTGATACAGCCCGCCAGGATGCTCTCGATTGTGCATCTGTAGAAGTTTGTGAGTGCTTTTGGTGACAAGCCGAATTTCTTCAGCCTCCTGAGGTTGAAGAGGCGCTGCTGCGCCTTCTTCACGATGCTGTCTGTGTGAGTGGACCAATTCAGTTTGTCTGTGATGTGTATGCCGAGGAACTTAACACTTGCTACCCTCTCCACTACTGTTCCATCGATGTGGATAGGGGGGTGTTCCCTCTGCTGTTTCCTGAAGTCCACAATCATCTCCTTAGTTTTGTTGACGTTGAGTGCGAGGTTATTTTCCTGACACCACACTCCGAGGGCCCTCACCTCCTCCCTGTAGGCCGTCTCGTCGTTGTTGGTAATCAAGCCTACCACTGTTGTGTCGTCCGCAAACTTGATGATTGAGTTGGAGGCGTGCGTGGCCACGCAGTCGTGGGTGAACAGGGAGTACAGGAGAGGGCTCAGAACGCACCCTTGTGGGGCCCCAGTGTTGAGGATCAGCGGGGAGGAGATGTTGTTGCCTACCCTCACCACCTGGGGGGCGGCCCGTCAGGAAGTCCAGTACCCAGTTGCACAGGGCGGGGTCGAGACCCAGGGTCTCGAGCTTGATGACGAGCTTGGAGGGTACTATGGTGTTGAATGCCGAGCTGTAGTCGATGAACAGCATTCTCACATAGGTATTCCTCTTGTCCAGATGGGTTAGGGCAGTGTGCAGTGTGGTTGAGATTGCATCGTCTGTGGACCTATTTGGGTGGTAAGCAAATTGGAGTGGGTCTAGGGTGTCAGGTAGGTTGGAGGTGATATGGTCCTTGACTAGTCTCTCAAAGCACTTCATGATGACGGATGTGAGTGCTACGGGGCGGTAGTCGTTTAGCTCAGTTACCTTAGCTTTCTTGGGAACAGGAACAATGGTGGCCCTCTTGAAGCATGTGGGAACAGCAGACTGGTATAGGGATTGATTGAATATGTCCGTAAACACACCGGCCAGCTGGTCTGCGCATGCTCTGAGGGCGCGGCTGGGGATGCCGTCTGGGCCTGCAGCCTTGCGAGGGTTAACACGTTTAAATGTCTTACTCACCTCGGCTGCAGTGAAGGAGAGACCGCATGTTTTCGTTGCAGGCCGTGTCAGTGGCACTGTATTGTCCTCAAAGCGGGCAAAAAAGTTATTTAGTCTGCCTGGGAGCAAGACATCCTGGTCCGTGACTGGGCTGGATTTCTTCCTGTAGTCCGTGATTGACTGTAGACCCTGCCACATGCCTCTTGTGTCTGAGCCGTTGAATTGAGATTCTACTTTGTCTCTGTACTGGCGCTTAGCTTGTTTGATAGCCTTGCGGAGGGAATAGCTGCACTGTTTGTATTCGGTCATGTTACCAGACACCTTGCCCTGATTAAAAGCAGTGGTTCGCGCTTTCAGTTTCACACGAATGCTGCCATCAATCCACGGTTTCTGGTTAGGGAATGTTTTAATCGTTGCTATGGGAACAACATCTTCAACGCACGTTCTAATGAACTCGCACACCGAAATGTTAGAAACTGGAGTATATACAGTACTAACTTACTTTTAAGAGATAGTGATTGGGTCAAAATAGGCGTTTGGCGATTGGTAGGCTAAATTCAGTGTACTTGCCTTTAACTGCCATTTCCCGAAAGTTAGACTCTTCCCACACGCCAAGAGATTTTTCTCAGCTTCAGAAGCATCTACATTCACCGAAGTTTTGTGGTTATCCTTACATATATTCTCCAGTCTTACTCAGAGGGAATTGATAACATTTTCTTGAAACAATTTGCCAGAAATGCATTTTTACCTACGTCTTTAGTATTTTACAGCTAGAAAGAATAAAAAAGGACATATCAATAATTTGGGCTAAGTAAGTCCTGTCCTGGAGATGTCTTAACCAAAATATTAAGGCTGTCTTTATCCCGTGTCCCCAAAAATGTATTTGTGTTATATGCAAATATGCTCAAATGTGATGAGATATCACCTCATATGAAGATTTTATACAATATTTCAGAATTGTAATCAGGGGGGGAAAAAAATCATCTGATCGTTTCATTCTGAACAGAACCATATTTTATTTTTTCCCCCCAATGTTCTGACCAGCAAAATAAAGTTTTGAACCAGTTTCGAACCAAAAAAAAGTCACGGTTTGTATCGTTCCTTTCTGTTCCTTTTTAAACCTATGAAATATACATTTTTATTTAATTTACATTTAGCTCGACATTCAATTATTTCTAGGGATGCACAATATATCGGTGAACATATCGGAATCGGCCAATATTAGCTAAAAATGCCAACATCTAGTCTAGTTTAACGGCAATGTGAAAAACCGATGTCAAAGCTGACGTGCATACCTATATAACGTAGGTACATGACTTAATGACGCCACTTAAAATTTTGTGCTACACGTGCAACACAGCATTCCTAAGCTAGCCCACAATGTCTGCGGTGTGGCTTGAGCAGTCAACAAGTCGAGCAGTCACTTGAAAAGTAAGAACATTTCAGCGAGACAATTCGAAGGCGAAATCCATTAACTCCAAGATAATGTAATTCATTGCCCTTGACAATCAACCATTCTCTGTCGTGGGTGATGTTGGCTTTCGCGACTGGTCAAGCACTGGTACACACTAACGTTACCAAGTGCGCTACTGTTCAGATGTTGCCCTACCGGAGTTACACAGGAGTGGCGTCACTGCTATTAGCTTCACGACATACTATGGAACGTCGTTTGGGTCTTTGCGTGTCAAAAAAGATCCACGTCAAATAACACTATTTGACGAGTTAAATAAGCTTTTACTATGACACGTCAAATAACACAGTTCTATTATAGAATGTTGTGTGTTCTGAATTTGCAAGTGCAAGCCAAGCGCCACCACTACTATCAGTAGCACTGTCAAAACTGTACAAAAAAGTCTGCAAACAAGCAAACACCGGCCACGAACGATATGTTTACAATGCCACGTTGGTAATAAAGCATTATTTTGTCGACCGCAACTTCTGGGGTAGCTAGATAGCTTTAGCTTGGTACCTAGATAGCACCAATACAACCAGCCTGAAAACAATGACCAGTAGAAACTGCAGTCATTTTCACTTGATTTAGGAATCCTTGTGAGTAAGTATTAGCTAGGTAGCCACTTGTTGTTTGCCTATTGAAATTGAACTTCAGTTCTTGAAAATAAATAGCTAGCCAGTTACTTAACCCTGTTGCCCAAAGCTAACCTAATAAGCAGCTAGCTAGCTTCATCTGGCTAGTGAAGCTCGACCTAACTGGGTTATGTGTTGTGAAGCTAGCCACAATAAGGATTAGGCACAATTGTGGAATTTGCTGTTTGCTTTCAAAATAAAAGTACCTCTTTGAGTGATGCAGAAGGATACAATTGGTGGAATCATGCCATATTTAGACTAGATAATATTAAACAAGGTTGGAATGTGAAGCAATGACATAGGGTATCAGTCTACTCGGTGACACATACAGAACACAATTGTGAAGAATTTACGCAAATATTAGCGTTGTAGCTCTTATCGCGGGACTGTGACTGTGAAATCACCTCCCCATTCAGCCTATTGTGTGTATTGACATTCATATTGCACTGTACAGCTTTACATAAGGATTGTGGATCAATGAAATGGGGTAACAGTCTACTTAATACCCAATATATTTTTTCCCAATGTCCTCCTCAGAGTTATCAGACTCCAAAACATCCACACAGTATTGTTTTTCCTTGGGAATAGTATTGAATACACACAGGTTGACAATAAATGTGTCTCAATTCACCGGTGTTTCAGAGTCCCGCAATAAGAGCTACGATGCTAATTTTCTTTGGGTGTCACTGAGTAGACTGATAACCCATGTCATTGATCCACATTCCATAGATAAGGCTGTACAGTGAAATAAGTATGCCCCCAACACAATTCTAAAGTATAATACATCCAGTGTGATTTCAACAGATTTTTGTCAACTTAACAAATAACTGTCTTTTGTTGATTTTATATAACAACATTCCAACCTCGTTTATGATCTATTAAATTATGGCATAATTCTTCTATTTGCATTCATTTGCATCACTGTCAATGACATACTTTTATTTTGTAGGCTAACCGCAAAGTCCACTATTGTGGCTAATCCTTATTGTGGCTAGCTTCATATAGATGGGTCCGACCACCATTAATCAAATAAGAACTGTCTTATAAATTAGGGTTATTTTAGATGATGACACCTAGCTTTATAGTTAGCTAGCTAACTATAGACACTGAAACAGATTATGTTGTTTTGTTATGTTTTGGGGGAAGAACTGTCACGATCGTTATAAGGAGTGGACCAAGATGCCACATGATATGTTTCCATCCTTTTATTTTGAAGAGAAACTCAAAGAACAAAAACAATAAAGCAAAAAAAAAAAATAATAATAAAAACTGAAGCTCAAAGTAGTGCTCGCAGGCAACTATACCTAGACAATATCCCACAAAGCACAATGGGGAAATGGCTAAACCACCCTAGTCACTGTCACGCCACAACCAACATAGAGAATAAACAGCTCTCTATGGTCAGGGCGTGACAGTAGATGGATCGTTGCCAGAGGAACCGGACCGAACTGGGAACCCCTGTTGGGGGCTCTGGACTGCATACCGTCACTGAAGACTCTGAACTGCCGACTGTCGCAGGAAGCTCTGGACCGCAGACCGTCGCTGGAGACTCTGGACAGCAGAGCGTCGGTGAAGACTCTGGACCGCAGACTGTCGCTAGAGGCTCTGGACTGCCGACCGTCTCTGGTGGTTCCGGACCGTTGACCGTCTCAGGAGGTTCTGGACCGTGGACCGTCTCAGGAGGTTCCGGACCGCGGACCGTCTCAAGAGGTTCCGGACTATGGACCGTCGTTGGAGGTTCCGGACTGTGAATAGTCTCAGGAGGTTCCGGACTGTGGACCGTCGTTGGAGGTTTCGGACTGTGAAACGTCGCCTGAAGCTCTGGGCTGGGAACTGTCACCGGAAGCTCTGGACTGGGAATTGTCACCGGAAGCTCTGGACTGGGAACTGTCGCCGGAAGCTCTGGACTGGGAACTGTCACCGGAAGCTCTGGACTGTGGAGGCGCACTGGAGGCCTGATGCATGGGGCCGGTACAGGTGGCACCGGGCTGGTGACACGCACCTCAGGGCGAGTGCGGGGAAGAGGCACAGGACGTACTGGACTGTGGACATGCACTGGAGGTCTGGAGCGTAGAGCAGGCACAATGCGTCCTTGACAAATGACCAAATGACCACAAATGACCACACGGCAAGTGCGGGAAGCTGGCACAGGACGCACTGGGCTGTGAAAGCGCACTGGGGATACAGCGCATGATATCCGAGAGCCGGCGCAGGATATCCTGGACCGAGGAGGCACACTGGAGAACAGGTGCGCTGAGCCGGCACAACCCGTCCTAGACAGATACCCACTTTAGCACGACAAGTGCAAGGAGTTGGCACAGAATGCACCTGAGCTGTGAATGCGCACTGGAGACACAGTGCGTATCACCGCAAAACATGGTGCCTGACCGGTCACACGCTCCCCACGGTGAGTACAGGGAGTTGGCTCTGGTTTAAAACCTGGCTCCGATCTTCTCCCACGTCCAGGATCCGTTACCATCCAAGATATCCTCTGATATCTTGGATGGTAAGGGATCCTGGACGTGGGAGAAGATCGGAGCCAGGTTTTAAACCAGAGCCAACTCCCTGTACTCACCGTGGGGAGCGTGTGACCGGTCAGGCACCATGTTTTGCGGTGATACGCACTGTGTCCAGGATGTCTGCTCCTCCTGGCCACGCTGCTCGTTTCTTTTTGGCACGGACAATATTGGATATCGCTTTCGGCCAAAAATGTCATATCGGTGCATCACAAATTATTTCACCAGTCAGCGTGGCTAGATCAGCTTGCTGTGGACCTGATAAGCAATTCAATCTATATAGGAAAGTCGTGAAAAGCAAATTGTATTTTGCCGTAACAGCATGGTTAATCAGAATGAAAGACAAACACACACCAGTAAGAGTGTAGGACGCAAGATGCAGCTGACATTTTGAGGGAGAGGCGAGAGAATGGAGGAAGCTTGCCTTAATGTGCTGGACATCTTGTTATGACATGCATTATCTGAAATAGGCCTAAATAATTATACATACGGAGAAGCAGCTTCTATGGAAGAACTTTTATTGTCTTTAAACTTCCAAGTTGGTTTGACTTTGGACTAGAGGTTGACCAATTATTCGGAATGGCCGATTAATTAGGGCCGATTTCAGGTTTTCATAACAATCGGAAATCGGTAATTTTGGACGCCGATTTTTTTAACATTTATTTTTTATACATCTTTATTTAATGTTTATTTAACTAGGCAAGTAAGTTAAGAACACATTCTTATTTTCAATGACGGCCTAGGAACGGTGGGTTAACTGCCTTGTCAGCTCAGGGATTCAATCTTGCAACCTTACGGTTAACTAGTCCAACGCTCTAACCACCTGCCTCACGAGGAGACCGCCTGTTACGCGAATGCAGTAAGAAGCCAAGGTAAGTTGCTAGCTAGCATCAAACTTAATCAATCATAATCACTAGTTATAACTACACATGGTTGATGATATTACTAGTTTATCTTGCGTGTCCTGCATTGAATATAATCGATGCAGTGCGCATTCGCGAAAAAGGACTGTCGTTGCTCCAACGTGTACCTAACCATAAACACCAAATGCCTTTCTTAAAATCAATACACAGAAGTTTATATTTTTAAACCTGCATATTTAGCTAAAGGAAATCCAGGTTTGCAGGCAATATTAACCAGGTGAAATTGTGTCACTTCTCTTGCATTCATTGCACGCAGAGTCAGGGTATATGCAACAGTTTGGGCCGCCTGGCTCATTGCAAACTAATTTGCCAACATTTTACGTAATTATGACATAACATTGAAGGTTGTGCAATGTAACAAGAATATTTAGACTGATGGATGCCACCCGGTAGATAAAATACGTAACGGTTCCGTATTTCACTGAAAGAATAAACGTCTTGTTTTCGAGATGATAGTTTCTGGATTCGACCATATTAATGACCTAAGGCTCGCATTTCTGTGTGTTATTATGTTGTAATTAAGTCTATGATTTGATAGAGCAGTCAGACTGAGCGATGGTAAGCACCAACAGGCTCATAAGCATTCATTAAAACAGCACTTTTGTGCGTTTTGCCAGCAGCTCTGCTGTTTATGACTTCAAGCCTATCAACTCCCGAGATTAGGCTGGTGTAACGATGTGATGTAAAATGGCTAGCTAGTTAGCAGGGTGCGCGCTAATAGCGTTTCAAACGTCACTCGCTCTGAGACTTTGAGTAGTTGTTCCCCTTGCTCTGCATGGGTAATGCTGCTTCGAGGGTGGCTGTTGTCGTTGTGTTCCTGGTTCGAGCCCAGGTAGGAGTGAGGAGAGGTACGGAAGCTATACTGTTACACTGGCAATACTAAAGTGCCTATAAGAACATCCAATAGTCAAAGGTATATGAAATACAAATGGTATAGAGAGAAATAGTCCTATAATTCCTATAATAACTACAACCTAAAATGTCTTATCTGGGAATATTGAAGACTTGTGTTAAAAGGAACATCCAGCTTTCATATGATCTCATGTTCTGAGCAAGGAACTTAAACGTTAGCTTTCTTACATGGCACATATTGCACTTTTACTTTCTTCTCCAACACTTTGTTTTTGCATTATTTAAACCAAATTGAACATGTTTCATTATTTATTTGAGGCTAAATTGATTTTATTGATGTATAATATTAAGTTAAAATAAGTGTTTCTTGTAATTGTTGTAATTGTCATTATTACAAATAAATGTAAAAAAATCGGCCGATTAATCAGTATAGGCTTTTTCTGTCCTCCAATAATCGGTATCGGTATCGGCGTTGAAAAATCATAATTGGTCGACCTCTACTTTGGACCAGAACATATGTTAGCTAACTAGCTAGCTAGCTAACAAGATTGTGTGTGTAGAGCATCACTATAATAAAAAAAATATTTTTAACCTTTATTTAACTGGGCAAGTCAGTTAAGAACAAATTCTTATTTTCAAGATCCAAGATCGCATAGCAGTTCAGACGTCTTTTGTCCTCGTCTTGTCGTGTCCTGTATATATATATATTTACAACTTTTTTCACATACATTTTATTTTTATTTTCCATCAACTCATCTTCTAAACACTCTCCTGCAACCAGCCTCACCAATTTATATTTATAAAAAAGTATTATTTACCTCAGATCTGCAATCCTTCAGGAAGCTAGCCAGAAACTCCAGGAGGCTGGCCAGAAACTAGCCAGAAGCTAGCCAGGAGCTAGCCCAGAAGCTAATCAGAAGCTAACCACGGTTTGTGGTCATCGGCTGTCCTTTAGTTCGAAAATCTATCGAAAATCTATCGCCAGTTTTGTACGGCGCAGCGCGGCTCGGAACGGAACATACCGGACCAATTTTTCTCTCCATGTCCCTGGATTTCAACTGCTCTCTGGACATTCATACCCGGATCTCACAGCTAGCTAGCTGCTATCCGTGTGACAGTCGGCTTTCGTCGATTCCGGAGCAAACATCGATTGTTCCGGTGCTAGCCAGCTCCGTCAATCACGCCTGAGTTCCATCATTCACTCCTGGGCTGCAGTCACCTATCCGGACCCGTTTCACTGCCTACGCGGAGCCCCACCGGGCCTTCACAACCGGACTGCCGACGTTATCTACCTGAAGGAGATCCGGCTGGCTCCTCTGTCGCGACGTTACCGGAACGCCCATCTGCGGCCCGCTAACCGTTAGCTGTCTTTCCGGCTGCTATCTGAATAGACAATCGGACAATTTATTTATTTGAATTATTATGTTTTCTTCTCGGGCCTCTATAACTATATCTATTGTTCTTATTTTTGTTGTTGTGTGATTTGGATTAATCCCCTCTACCACACGGAACCCCACTAATCTACTGACCGAACGCAAGAGGTGGCTAACAACAGACTCCATCCTATGCTAGCTTGCTACCGGTTGGCTTGGCTAGCTGTCTAAATCGCCGTGACCCTAAACCAACCTCTCCACTCACTGGACCCTTTTGATCACTCGACTAAGCATGCCTCTCCTTAATGTCAATATGTCTTGTCCATTGCTGTTCTGGTTAGTGTTTATTGGCTTATTTCACTGTAGAGCCTCTAGTCCTGCTCACTATACCTTATCCAACCTAATAGTTCCACCACCCACACATGCAATGACATCTCCTGGTTTCAATGATGTTTCTAGAGACAATATCTCTCTCTTCATCACTCAATACCTAGGTTTACCTCCACTGTATTCACATCCTACCTTACCTTTGTCTGTACATTATACCTTGATGCTATTTTATCGCCCCCAGAAACCTCCTTTTACTCTCTGTTCCAGACGTTCTAGACGACCAATTCTTATTGCTTTTAGTCGTACCCTTATTCTACTCCTCCTATGTTCCTCTGGCGATGTAGAGGTGAATCCAGGCCCTGCAGTGCCTAGCTCCACTCCTATTCCCCAGGCGCTCTCTTTTGACGACTTCTGTAACCGTAATAGCCTTGGTTTCATGCATGTTAACATTAGAAGCCTCCTCCCTAAGTTTGTTCTATTCACTGCTTTAGCACACTCTGCCAACCCGGATGTTCTAGCTGTGTCTGAATCCTGGCTTAGGAAGACCACCAAAAATTCAGACATTTTAATTCCAAACTACAACATTTTCAGACAAGATAGAACTGCCAAAGGGGGCGGTGTTGCAATTTACTGCAAAGATAGCCTGCAGAGTTCTGTCCTACTATCCAGGTCTGTACCCAAACAATTTGAACTTCTACTTTTAAAAATCCACCTTTCTAAAAACAAGTCTCTCACCGTTGCCGCCTGCTATAGACCACCCTCTGCCCCCAGCTGTGCTCTGGACACCATATGTGAACTGATTGCCCCCCATCTATCTTCAGAGCTCGTGCTGCTAGGCGACCTAAACTGGAACATGCTTAACACCCCAGCCATCCTACAATCTAAACTTGATGCCCTCAATCTCACACAAATTATCAATGAACCTACCAGGTACCTCCCCAAAGCCTTAAACACGGGCACCCTCATAGATATCATCCTAACCAACTTCCCCTCTAAATACACCTCTGCTGTCTTCAACCAAGATCTCAGCGATCACTGCCTCATTGCCTGCATCCGTAATGGGTCAGCGGTCAAACGACCTCCTCTCATCACTGTAAAACGCTCCCTGAAACACTTCAGCGAGCAGGCCTTTCTAATCGACCTGGCCGGGGTATCCTGGAAGGATATTGACCTCATCCCGTCAGTAGAGGATGCCTGGATATTTTTTAAAAATGCCTTCCTAACCATCTTAAATAAACATGCCCCATTCAAGAAATTTAGAACCAGGAACAGATATAGCCCTTGGTTCTCCCCAGACCTGACTGCCCTTAATCAACACAAAAACGTCCTATGGCGTTCTGCATTAGCATCGAACAGCCCCCGTGATATGCAGCTGTTCAGGGAAGCTAGAAACCATTATACACAGGCAGTTAGAAAAGCCAAGGCTAGCTTTTTCAAGCAGAAATTTGCTTCTTGCAACACTAACTCAAAAAAGTTCTGGGACACTGTAAAGTCCATGGAGAATAAGAACACCTCCTCCCAGCTGCCCACTGCACTGAAGATAGGAAACACTGTCACCACTGATAAATCCACCATAATTGAAAATTTCAATAAGCATTTTTCTACTGCTGGCCATGCTTTCCACCTGGCTACTCCTACCCCTGTCAACAGCACTGCACCCCCAACAGCAACTCGCCCAAGCCTTCCCCATTTCTCCTTCTCCCAAATCCATTCAGCTGATGTTCTGAAAGAGCTGCAAAATCTGGACCCCTACAAATCAGCCGGGCTAGACAATCTGGACCCTTTCTTTCTAAAATTATCTGCCGAAATTGTTGCCACCCCTATTACTAGCCTGTTCAACCTCTCTTTCGTGTCGTCTGAGATTCCCAAAGATTGGAAAGCAGCTGCGGTCATCCCCCTCTTCAAAGGGGGGGACACTCTTGACCCAAACTGCTACAGACCTATATCTATCCTACCATGCCTTTCTAAGGTCTTCGAAAGCCAAGTCAACAAACAGATTACCGACCATTTTGAATCTCACCATACCTTCTCTGCTATGCAATCTGGTTTCAGAGCTGGTCATGGGTGCACCTCAGCCACGCTCAAGGTCCTAAACGATATCTTAACCGCCATCGATAAGAAACATTACTGTGCAGCCGTATTCATTGATCTGGCCAAGGCTTTCGACTCTGTCAATCACCACATCCTCATCGGCAGACTCAACAGCCTTGGTTTCTCAAATGATTGCCTCACCTGGTTCACCAACTACTTCTCTGATAGAGTTCAGTGTGTCAAATCTGAGGGTCTGTTGTCCGGACCTCTGGCAGTCTCTATGGGGGTGCCACAGGGTTCAATTCTTGGACCGACTCTCTTCTCTGTATACATCAATGAGGTCGCTCTTGCTGATGGTGAGTCTCTGATCCACCTCTACGCAGACGACACCATTCTGTATACTTCCGGCCCTTCTTTGGACACTGTGTTAACAACCCTCCAGGCAAGCTTCAATGCCATACAACTCTCCTTCCGTGGCCTCCAACTGCTCTTAAATACAAGTAAAACTAAATGCATGCTCTTCAACCGATCACTACCTGCACCTACCCGCCTGTCCAACATCACTACTCTGGACGGCTCTGACTTAGAATACGTGGACAACTACAAATACTTAGGTGTCTGGTTAGACTGTAAACTCTCCTTCCAGACCCATATCAAACATCTCCAATCCAAAGTTAAATCTAGAATTGGCTTCCTATTTCGCAACAAAGCATCCTTCACTCATGCTGCCAAACATACCCTTGTAAAACTGACCATCCTACCAATCCTCGACTTTGGCGATGTAATTTACAAAATAGCCTCCAATACCCTACTCAACAAACTGGATGCAGTCTATCACAGTGCAATCCGTTTTGTCACCAAAGCCCCATACACTACCCACCATTGCGACCTGTACGCTCTCGTTGGCTGGCCCTCGCTTCATACTCGTCGCCAAACCCACTGGCTCCATGTCATCTACAAGACCCTGCTAGGTAAAGTCCCCCCTTATCTCAGCTCGCTGGTCACCATAGCATCTCCCACCTGTAGCACACGCTCCAGCAGGTATATCTCTCTAGTCACCCCCAAAACCAATTCTTTCTTTGGCCGCCTCTCTTTCCAGTTCTCTGCTGCCAATGACTGGAACGAACTACAAAAATCTCTGAAACTGGAAACACTTATCTCCCTCACTAGCTTTAAGCACCAACTGTCAGAGCAGCTCACAGATTACTGCACCTGTACATAGCCCACATATAATTTAGCCCTATCAACTACCTCTTTCCCAACTGTATTTAATTTATTTATTTATTTTGCTCCTTTGCACCCCATTATTTTTATTTCTACCTTGCACATTCTTCCATTGCAAAACTACCATTCCAGTGTTTTAATTGCTATATTGTATTTACCTTGCCACCAAGGCCTTTTTTTGCCTTTACCTCCCTTCTCACCTCATTTGCTCACATTGTATATAGACTTGTTTATACTTTATTATTGACTGTATGTTTGTTTTACTCCATGTGTAACTCTGTGTTGTTGTATCTGTCGAACTGCTTTGCTTTATCTTGGCCAGGTCGCAATTGTAAATGAGAACTTGTTCTCAACTTGCCTACCTGGTTAAATAAAGGTAAAATAAAAAAAATAAAAAATTTTCAATGACGGCCTAGGAACAGTGGGTGTAACTGCCTTGTTCAGGGGCAGGATGACAGATTTTTAACTTGTCAGCTTTTTTTGGTAAATATATATATCCATACACGCATGCATACATATACTCATATATACAGTGCCTTGCGGCCCCCTTGAACTTTGCGACCTTTTGTCACATTTCAGGCTTCAAACAAAGATATAAAACTGTATTTTTTTGTAAAGAATCAACAACAAGTGGGACACAATCATGAAGTGGAACGACATTTATTGGATATTTCAAAAACTGAAAAATTGGGCGTGCAAAATGATTCAGCCCCCTTAAGTTAATACTTTGTAGCGCCACCTTTTGCTGCGATTACAGCTGTAAGTCGCTTGGGGTATGTCTCTATCAGTTTTGCACATCGAGAGACTGAAATTTTTTCCCATTCCTCCTTGCAAAACAGCTCGAGCTCAGTGAGGTTGGATGGAGAGCATTTGTGAACAGCAGTTTTCAGTTCTTTCCACAGATTCTCGATTGGATTCAGGTCTGGACTTTGACTTGGCCATTCTAACACCTGGATATGTTTATTTTTGAACCATTCCATTGTAGATTTTGCTTTATGTTTTGGATCATTGTCTTGTTGGAAGACAAATCTCCGCCCCAGTCTCAGGTCTTTTGCAGACTCCATCAGGTTTTCTTCCAGAATGGTCCTGTATTTGGCTCCATCCATCTTCCCATCAATTTGAACCATCTTCCCTGTCCCTGCTGAAGAAAAGCAGGCCCAACCATGATGCTGCCACCACCATGTTTGACAGTGGGGATGGTGTGTTCAGATGTGTTGCTTTTACGCCAAACATAACGTTTTGCATTGTTGCCAAAAAGTTCAATTTTGGTTTCATCTGACCAGAGCACCTTCTTCCACATGTTTGGTGTGTCTCCCAGGTGGCTTGTGGCAAACTTTAAACGACACTTTTTATGGATATCTTTAAGAAATGGCTTTCTTCTTGCCACTCTTCCATAGAGGCCAGATTTGTGCAATATACGACTGATTGTTGTCCTATGGACAGAGTCTCCCACCTCAGCTGTAGATCTCTGCAGTTCATCCAGAGTGATCATGGGCCTCTTGGCTGCATCTCTGATCAGTCTTCTCCTTGCATGAGCTGAAAGTTTAGAGGGACGGCCAGGTCTTGGTAGATTTGCAGTGGTCTGATACTCCTTCCATTTCAATATTATCGCTTGCACAGTGCTCCTTGGGATGTTTAAAGCTTGGGAAATCTTTTTGTATCCAAATCCGGCTTTAAACTTCTTCACAACAGTATCTCAGACCTGCCTGGTGTGTTCCTTGTTCTTCATGATGCTCTCTGCGCTTTTAACGGACCTCTGAGACTATCACAGTGCAGGTGCATTTATACGGAGACTTGATTACACACAGGTGGATTGTATTTATCATCATTAGTCATTTAGGTCAACATTGGATCATTCAGAGATCCTCACTGAACTTCTGGAGAGAGTTTGCTGCACTGAAAGTAAAGGGGCTGAATAATTTTGCACGCCCAATTTTTCAGTTTTTGATTTGTTAAAAAAGTTAGAAATATCCAATAAATGTCATTCCACTTCATGATTGTGTCCCACTTGTTGTTGATTCGTCACAAAAAAATACAGTTTTATATCTTTATGTTTGAAGCCTGAAATGTGGCCAAAGGTCCCAAAGTTCAAGGGGGCCGAATACTTTCACAAGGCACTGTACATACACATACCTATATAGACATACATACTTTAAAAAATAATATACCTTTATTATTATTCCCCGCTAACCCTACCACCGATCTCCCAATTGGAGTAAACTAATAAACACTTCGGCTTTTACCTTCAATTTATACATCTTATACACATTTTACATACACAGCCTATTTTACAATAGTTCTTTTTTGTTTGTTTTTTTGTCCTTCCACTATTTCTGATGTCCATCCAGTTTGATTTCTATTTGTATCTGTGCGATTTCACAAATGTTCTGAACATATATAAATTTTACAGACCCCGTATGTTCTACATGTTTTATCTTGCTATTAGTCCTACCCTTCAGCTCCATTCAACCTCTCCCATCTATCTCTCAACATCATCCATTTTGGATTTCTATTTGCCATATATTTTTCAACTGTGCTGTGATGCTTCAAAAACAAATTGAACCTTTCTATTCTCATAGCTTCTACAGATTGTAATTTTAAAATAAACATTTTTGCTAAAAAAATTATTATATTATTGATTGATGGCTTTTCAAATTACCCAGTTTTGCTATCTGCAGCGTTAGTTCTAGGCAAATGTTGCAATTCTTCAGCCATTCCTGGACCTGTGACCAAAAACGAGCTACATATGGACAATACCAAAATAAATGATTCTGCCTCCTCACAGCAGAATCTGCAGAGCTGGGAAGATTGTATCCCCCATATATATAACATTCTATTAGTTGCAAGAATTTTGTATAGTAATTTAAATTGAAACATTAGAAGTTTTGCGTCCGGCGTTGTTTTGCGTATCAATTCATAAACCATGTGCCATGGAATGGGTACATCGAAAATCTCTTCCCAACTATTTTGCTATTTATATGGCACAGCTGTCAGTTTTTTGGTCCTTAAATGAAATTGGTATATGTTTTTATTTATCACACTTTTCTTTAACCATTTATGTTCTTTAATACTGGGCCGACATACAAGTTCCTTACTTTTTCCCCCTTCTACTTGCCTCTTCCATTTTTGTGGTAGTGCTGCAATTAATTGGTTGTAATTTTGGGTAGAGCACACATTTCCATATGTCTGTGTTAGCTGCATGTGTGACATAACTCCACCAATCCTATTTATGATATCATTCACAAAAATTATACCTTTTTTAAAAATTTCTTCGAAAAATACCTTTTTTAAAAAATCAATTAGTATATTTGAATTTAACCACAATATTTGTTGTATTATTTGTTCTGTCTTTTCAGGTTGATTAAACTGAAATTGCAACCAACTTTCTAAGGATTGTTTAAAAAATAAAGATATTTTGGAGATTATTTCCTTTTCAAACAATCGAAAGTTGGCCGGTGTAATCTGAATAAAGGGAAAACGGACCTTCTTGAACATAGGATGAGACATTCTTACCAATTTACTAGAGAACCAGTTTGGATTTAAGTATAACTTTTGTATGACTGATGCCTTTAGTGAGAGGTCTAATGCTTTAATATTTAATCATTTCTGCCTTCTGAATTCATATTCGTTATATAAATAGGCGCCTTTTAATTTTATCTGGCTTGCCGTTCCAAATGAAATTTAATATTTTATGTTCATATAATTTAAAAAGAAGGTGTAGGCAAAACCATAAGCAAATAGGTCAACTGTGATATGACTAAAGAGTTAATCAGGGTGATTTTTCCACAAATAGACAGGTATTTTCCTTTCCATGGTAGCAAGATCTTATCTATTTTTGCTAACTTTCTATAAAAATTTATTGGAGTGAGATCATTTCTTTCTTTCTTTTTTTCCGGGGATTCAATCTTGCAACCTTTCGATTACTAGTCCAACGCTCTAACCACTAGGCTACCTGCCAATAGGATACCTTACCTGATTGTAGTTAATAAATCCAATGTAAAACGTGATAACTATAGTATCCTTAACTAGCATTGAAAAAGTAAATCCCTTCTTCTCTAATTAAATAGCTCCCTAATTTCTGAATTATGGTTGTGGCATCATCAGTAGGCTACAGTAACCTATGCTTCAGAGGGGAGGGGAGGGGCAGGTAGCCTACGCACACCCACTGGCAAAGATTTCCAGCTGGAAGGCAGATGCAGTAATATGTTGCTTAGTGACGGAGTTGGGGCTTTGCATAGGCGCTTTGTTACGATTTCTGTGGGACTGGAAAAAAAGGCCCGAAATGTAAAGGAATGTTATTAACCGGTTCCCATGCTTTTAGTATAACGGTTCTGTTCCGGAACAGTATAGATCACTTTTGTTTTCGGTTCGGGTTCTGTTCCTCAAAAAATGTTCCCTGAAACAGTTCCAACCCTTGATTGTAATACCATTTTTGTTGTGTGTCTACATTCAACTGGTAAAAGTTGATTATGATATGATTAAGAGAAGAAAAAAAAACCTATTAGGGTTTGGTTCCTGGCCTTAATAGGCTTGCGAACCCGTTCTAGGCCTATGATATTTTAACAACTCTCCACCTTTATGACGCTATGACGACTATTTTGGTATTTTTACCATCCAGATTTTTTTTTTGCAGAATGAAAAATCCCTGCTGATCTATACAATGTTTGAAAAATTGAAAAATGTATGTTACAGTAACTTTATCTGGGATAAAAAATTCTGAAAATGTTATCTTTAGAAGGTTATGTCAAATGAAGCTGACTCCAGTCATAACACTGTATTACAGTATCATTTATTTGTCTCGCAGCTTCCTGAGGGATCTCATAAAACATACAGTTAAGTTGTGACCCATTTAAATACAACAGGGTATTTCAAATAATGCATCTTATTAGGGTACCTGTCTCAAGGATTGAAATCAGGAACAGTTGATGAGCTGCTCCCATAACTGTACTGTACATTTATAATGTCTGAGGGCACTCCACCCCCATCCAAACCCACCTCGTTAGTTTTTAGGGCAGAGCAAGGCAGATGGAGAGGAGAACAACAAGCATCAGTAGCTGACCTGGATCCCTTTAGGATTGCCGGGGATGTTTTTATTAGGAGGAACAGGGCTCCCCATAGCTGATGCAAATCGGGTCTTTTTGATAAATTATGGCCTGCTTCATCTGCATTATCAGCCCCTTCTCATGCACAGCGATAGCCCTTGACCTCTTAATGAGAGTGTGCGTGCCAGAGTCTGGCACAGGCCTTGTTTGATATATTTATCCTTCATAAAGACTCATCAACAACCGTTTGCTCCTCCCACACCGGCATGTTTCAGACTGACATGGTCAGCCTACCCACTGGGCAAAAAATGGTTGAATCAACATTATATTTTTCACCAAATGTTACATTTGTTGGTTGATTTCACGTTGAATTATCGTTAGTTGACAACCAAATGTCAATCAAAACTAGATGTTGAACAAGTCTGTGCCCAGTGTGTAGCTTTCGGAACAAAAATAAATATCTCTATTTAACATGCCACAAATGTCACCTGTGCTCAGAGGGGTATTTCTTATTAAATTTCTTATCTTTATAATAAATTGCATTGTCATTTTCCTTTGTGTACCCCTAGAGGTGTGTAGTGAAAGCTCCCAAAATCTATTACCGTTTTGTTTATTAGTAAATAGGCTACATTTGATCCAATACCTTGATACATTCTGAACATTGTCCCCTTCTTGTTTTGTTTTGCAGCCAAAGCAGATTGGAGATGATTTCTGTGGGCTGGTGTTGAACCAGCCTTTGGGGGGTCTACGGGTGATAGAGGGGACCCCTCTGTATGACGACCGTGTAGATGGCATGGGAGCAGTAGCAGCCTACACCTATGGAGACCACTCAGTGGTGTTTGTGGGAACCCGCAGCGGACACCTGAAAAAGGTAAAGAGAGAAATTCTGATTCTTTCTGTTCATTTGGGCCGATCAATTATTCCCCCGGTAGCTGTGTTAGAATCCTTTACATGAATGCTTAAAAGGTGAAGGCCTGGGGAAGCTCTGGTGTTGGAGGCAGAGATGGGATTTCACCAAACACCAACCGTTTTGTCTGATTTATTTTTGAATGTGATTAAATATTTGTAGCACATTGGTATTTTTTAGGGGTATTTTATTAGGATCTCCATTAGCTGTTGTGATAGCAGCAGCTACTCTTCCTGGGGTCCACACAAAACATGAAATATGACATAATACAGAACATTAATGGACAAGAACAGCTTAAGGACAGAACTGCATACATGTAAAACACAGAGAGAGAAAAAACGCAGAGAGGCCTACTATTCTAGGCCTACATTTATCCTGACCATTTATCAGGAACATTTTCATATGTTAGATTTACATTCTGTAGCATCTGTCAGTACATACACACCAAATATCTAGTGAGGCGTTGTGCTGCGAGGTGTTGCTTTATCTGTTTTTTAAAGTCAGGTTGCTGTTCACTTGAACAATAGGAGATGGAAGGGAGTTAATGTCATGTATTGTCATGTTGTGTCTTTCTGTCCTTTCCTTTCACCCTGTCTCCCTCTGCTGGTCGTATTAGGTTACCTTTTCTCCCCCGCTTTCCCCCAGCTGTTCCTTGTCTCCTCCTAACTACCCATTCACCCCGTTTCCCACCTGTTCCCTTTTTCCCTCTGATTAGGTCCCTATATCTCTCTCTGTTTCTGCTCCTGTCTTTGTCGGATTCTTGTTTGTTGTGTTTCATGCCTGAACCAGACTATCGTCATGTTTGCTGTAACCTTGTCCTGTCCTGTCGGAATCTGCCGGTCTATCTGAGCCTACCTATGTTTGGTTATTAAAGAAGCTCTGTTAAGTTAATTCGCTTTTGGGTCCTCATTCACTCTCCGTGACAGAAGAATCCGACCAAGAATGGACCCAGCGACTTCGGATCCTCTCCACTCAGCCGTCGAGATCCAGGGAGCGATGCTAGGCAGACACGAGCAGGAATTGTCTGCTGCTCGACATGCCGTTGAGACCCTGGCCACCCAAGTCTCCAACCTCACAGAACAGGTTCACCATCTCCGCCTCGATCCACCGGCCACTTCCAGGGCTTTCGAATCTCCGGAGCCCAGAATCAATAACCCGCCGTGTTACTCTGGGGAGCCCACTGAATGCCGCTCGTTCCTCACCCAGTGTGATATTGTGTTTTCTCTCCAGCCCAACACTTACGCCAGGAGCACTGCTCGTGTCGCCTACGTCATATCTCTCCTTACTGGACGGGCTCGTGAGTGGGGCACGGCAATCTGGGAGGCAAGGGCTGAGTGTACTAACCAGTATCAGGACTTTAAGGAGGAGATGATACGGGTTTTTGATCGATCTGTTTTTGGGGAGGAGGCTTCCAGGGCCCTGTCTTCCCTATGTCAAGGCAATCGATCCATAACTGACTACTCTATTGAGTTTCGCACTCTTGCTGCCTCCAGTGGCTGGAACGAGCCGGCCTTGCTCGCTCGTCTTCTGGAGGGTCTCCGCGCAGAGGTAAAGGATGAGATTCTCTCCCGGGAGGTTCCTTCCAGCGTGGATTCCTTGATTGAACTCGCTATTCGCATTGAGCGACGGGTTGATCTTCGTCACCGAGCTCGTGGAAAGGAGCTCGCGCTCTCCGTTGCCCCCCTCTCCGCATCACTACCATCTTCCTCTGCCGGCTCGGGAGCTGAGCCTATGCAGCTGGGAGGTATCCGCATCTCGACTAAGGAGAGGGAACGGAGAATCACCAACCGCCTCTGTCTCTATTGCGGTTCTGCTGGTCATTTTGTCACTTCATGTCCAGTAAAAGCCAGAGCTCATCAGTAAGCGGAGGGCTACTGGTGAGCGCTACTACTCCTGTCTCTCCTTCAAGATCCTGCACTACCTTGTCGGTCCATCTACGCTGGACCGGTTCGTCAGCTTCCTGCAGTGCCTTAATAGACTCTGGGGCGGAGGGCTGTTTTATGGACGAGACCTGGGCTCGGGAACATGACATTCCTCTCAGACAGTTAAGGGAGTCCACGGCCTTGTTCGCCCTGGATGGTAGCCCTCTCCCCAGGATTCAGCGTGAGACGCTACCTTTAACCCTCACTGTTTCTGGTAATCATAGCGAAACCATTTCTTTTTTAATTTTTCGTTCACCTTTTACACCTGTTGTTTTGGGCCATCCCTGGCTAGTTTGTCATAATCCTTCCATTAATTGGTCTAGTAATTCTATCCTCTCCTGGAACGTCTCTTGTCATGTGAAATGTTTAATGTCTGCTATCCCTCCTGTTTCCTCTGTCTCTTCTTCACAGGAGGAGCCTGGTGATTTGACAGGGGTGCCGGAGGAATATCACGATCTGCGCACGGTGTTCAGTCGGTCCAGGGCCACCTCTCTTCCTCCACACCGGTCGTATGATTGTAGTATTGATCTCCTTCCGGGAACCACTCCCCCCCGGGGTAGACTATACTCTCTGTCGGCTCCCGAACGTAAGGCTCTCGAGGATTATTTGTCTGTAGCTCTTGACGCCGGTACCATAGTCCCCTCCTCCTCTCCCGCCGGAGCGGGGGTTTTTTTTGTCAAGAAGAAGGACGGGTCTCTGCGCCCCTGCATAGATTATCGAGGGCTGAATGACATAACAGTGAAGAATCGTTATCCGCTTCCTCTTATGTCTTCAGCCTTCGAGATCCTGCAGGGAGCCAGGTTTTTCACTAAGTTGGACCTTCGTAACGCTTACCATCTCGTGCGCATCAGGGAGGGGGACGAGTGGAAGACGGCGTTTAACACTCCGTTAGGGCACTTTGAATACCGGGTTCTTCCTTTCGGCCTCGCTAACGCTCCAGCTGTCTTTCAGGCATTAGTCAATGATGTCCTGAGAGACATGCTGAACATCTTTGTTTTCGTTTACCTTGACGATATCCAGATTTTTTCACCGTCACTCCAGATTCATGTTCAGCACGTTCGACGTGTCCTCCAGCGCCTTTTAGAGAATTGTCTTTTTGTGAAGGCTGAGAAGTGCACTTTTCATGCCTCCTCCGTCACATTTCTCGGTTCTGTTATTTCCGCTGAAGGCATTAAGATGGATCCCGCTAAGGTCCAAGCTGTCATTGATTGGCCCGTCCCTAAGTCACGCGTCGAGCTGCAGCGCTTTCTCGGCTTCGCGAACTTCTATCGTCGTTTCATCCGTAATTTCGGTCAGGTGGCAGCTCCTCTCACAGCCCTTACTTCTGTCAAGACGTGCTTTAAGTGGTCCGTTTCCGCCCAGGGAGCTTTTGATCTCCTCAAGAATCGTTTTACATCCGCACCTATCCTTGTTACACCTGACGTCTCTAGACAGTTCGTTGTCGAGGTTGACGCGTCAGAGGTGGGCGTGGGAGCCATTCTTTCTCAGCGCTCCCTCTCTGACGACAAGGTCCACCCTTGCGCGTATTTTTCTCATCGCCTGTCGCCGTCGGAACGTAACTATGATGTGGGAAACCGCGAACTGCTCGCCATCCGCTTAGCCCTAGGCGAATGGCGACAGTGGTTGGAGGGGGCGACCGTTCCTTTTGTCGTTTGGACTGACCATAGGAACCTTGAGTACATCCGTTCTGCCAAACGACTTAATGCGCTGCGCGTCAGGCGCGCTGGGCGCTGTTTTTCGCTCGTTTCGAGTTCGTGATTTCTTATCGTCCGGGCTCTAAGAACACCAAGCCTGATGCTTTATCTCGTCTCTTCAGTTCTTCAGTAGCCTCCACTGACCCCGAGGGGATTCTCCCTGAGGGGCGTGTTGTCGGGTTGACTGTCTGGGGAATTGAGAGGCAGGTAAAGCAAGCACTCACTCACACTCCGTCGCCGCGCGCTTGTCCTAGGAACCTTCTTTTCGTTCCCGTTCCTACTCGTCTGGCCGTTCTTCAGTGGGCTCACTCTGCCAAGTTAGCCGGCCACCCTGGCGTTCGGGGTACGCTTGCTTCCATTCGCCAGCGTTTTTGGTGGCCCACCCGGGAGCATGACACGCGTCGTTTTGTGGCTGCTTGTTCGGTCTGCGCGCAGACTAAGTCCGGTAACTCCCCTCCTGCCGGCCGTCTCAGGCCGCTTCCCATTCCCTCTCGACCGTGGTCTCACATCGCCTTAGATTTTGTCACCGGACTGCCTTCGTCAGCGGGGAAGACTGTTATTCTTACGGTTGTCGATAGGTTCTCTAAGGCGGCTCATTTTATTCCCCTTGCTAAGCTTCCTTCTGCCAAAGAGACGGCACAAATCATCATCGAGAATGTTTTCAGAATTCATGGCCTTCCGTCAGACGTCGTTTCGGACAGAGGTCCGCAATTCACGTCTCAATTTTGGAGGGAGTTTTGCCGTTTGATTGGGGCTTCCGTCAGTCTCTCTTCCGGCTTTCACCCCCAGTCTAACGGTCAAGCAGAACGGGCCAATCAGACTATTGGTCGCATCTTACGCAGTCTTTCTTTTCGCAACCCTGCGTCTTGGTCAGAACAGCTCCCCTGGGCAGAATACGCCCACAACTCGCTTCCTTCGTCTGCGACCGGGCTATCTCCTTTTCAGAGTAGCCTCGGGTACCAGCCTCCGCTGTTCTCATCTCAGTTCGCCGAGTCCAGCGTCCCCTCCGCTCAGGCTTTTGTCCAACGTTGCGAGCGCACCTGGAAGAGGGTCAGGTCTGCACTTTGCCGTTATAGGACGCAGACTGTGAGGGCTGCTAATAAGCGTAGAACTAAGAGTCCTAGATATTGTCGCGGTCAGAGAGTTTGGCTCTCCACTCAGAACCTTCCCCTTAAGACGGCTTCTCGCAAGTTGACCCCGCGGTTCATTGGTCCGTTCCGTATTTCTCGGGTCATTAATCCTGTCGCAGTTCGACTTCTTCTTCCGCGATACCTTCGTCGCGTCCACCCGGTCTTCCATGTCTCCTGTATCAAGCCCGTTCTTCGCACCCCCGCTCGTCTCCCCCCCCCCCCCCCCCATCCTTGTCGAGGGCGCACCCATCTACAGGGTCCGCAGGATTTTGGACATGCGTCCTCGGGGCCGTGGTCACCAGTACCTCGTAGATTGGGAGGGGTACGGTCCTGAGGAGAGGAGTTGGGTTCCCTCTCGGGACGTGCTGGACCGTGCGCTGATCGAGGATTTCCTCCGTTGCCGCCAGGTTTCCTCCTCGAGTGCGCCAGGAGGCGCTCGGTGAGTGGGGGGGTACTGTCATGTATTGTCATGTTGTGTCTTTCTGTCCTTTCCTTTCACCCTGTCTCCCTCTGCTGGTCGTATTAGGTTACCTTTTCTCCCCCGCTTTCCCCCAGCTGTTCCTTGTCTCCTCCTAACTACCCATTCACCCCGTTTCCCACCTGTTCCCTTTTTCCCTCTGATTAGGTCCCTATATCTCTCTCTGTTTCTGCTCCTGTCTTTGTCGGATTCTTGTTTGTTGTGTTTCATGCCTGAACCAGACTATCGTCATGTTTGCTGTAACCTTGTCCTGTCCTGTCGGAATCTGCCGGTCTATCTGAGCCTACCTATGTTTGGTTATTAAAGAAGCTCTGTTAAGTTAATTCGCTTTTGGGTCCTCATTCACTCACCGTGACAGTTAAATGCAATCATGGCTCTATAATACTGTACGTTTCCTTGAATTGGTTCTGGATTTGCAGACTGTGAAAAGACCCCTGGTAGCATGTCTGGTGGGATAAGTGTGTGTGTCAGTGTTGTGTGCAAGTTGACTATGCAAACCATTTGGAATTTTCAACACATGAATGTTTCTTATAAAAACAAGAAGCGATGCAGTCAGTCTATCCCCAAGAGAGACTGGCATACATAGTATTGATATTAGCCCTCTGATTACAGTGGAGTAAGACGATCCACTCTTTTCTTGGCCAGCTGGTGTTTTTCTAGGTCCTTCTTTGCAGCACCTGACCATATGCCTGGGCAATAATCAAGATAATATAAAACTAGAGCCTGTAGGACTTGCTTTGTGGAGTGTGGTGTCAAAAAAGCAGAGCATCTCTTTATCAAGGACAGACCTCTCCCCATTTTACATTCATTAAATCAATATGATTTGACCATGACAGTTTACAATCCAAGGGAACACCAAGTAATGTAGTCTCCTCTACCAGGTTATTCATTATAATATTCAGCTGAAGTCTAGAACTTAGGAAATTATTTGTACCAAGTATAATTATTTTAGATTTAGAGATGATCAGGACTAGTTTATTACTGGCCACCCATTCTAAATCTGACTGCAACTCTTTGTTTATGGTTGCAGTGATTTCACCAGCTGTGGTTGCTGACATGTATAATGTTAAATCGAGGACCAAGAGAGCTCCCCTGCAGTACACCACACTTTACATGTTTAACATTAGAGAAGTGTCCATTAAAGAAAACCTTCTCTGTTCTGTTAGATAGATAGCTCTTGAATACACTATATGGCAGAGGTAACACATAAGCCATAACACATATGTTTTTTCAATAACAGCTTATCATATCAAAGGCTGCACTGAAATCTAACAATACACCTCCCACAATCATCAGTCATCTTTTTGTTATCGATTTCTTTCAACCAATGATCATTAGTTTCTGTCAGTGCAGTACATGTTGATTGCCTTTCTCTATAAGCATGCTGATCGTCTGTTGTCAATTTGTTTACAGAGAAATAGCATTGTATCTGGTCAAACACATTTTTTTGCTAAGAGTCAATAAGCTGAATGGTCAGTTGTTAGAACCAGTAAAGGGTGCTTTACCATTCTTGGTAGTGGAATTACTTTGGCTTCCTTCCAGGTCTGAGGACAATTTTTTTTCTCCAGACTCAGATTCAAGATATGACATATAGGAGTGGCAATATAGTCCACTACATGCTCAGTAGCTTTCCATCTAATTTGTCAATACCAGGCTTGATGTAGCTTGATGTAGAATGCTTGTTCTGTCAAAAACAGGACCGACTATTCCATGACTTTGCTAGTGGAAGCCATGGAGGTCTTTTGTCAGTTGAGTCTATAAAAGCTTTATGAAAATCAATGATGTTTCTCTAGTTTGGGACTTTGTGTTGTATAGATAAGGCCTTTCTGACTTGAGTTGGCGGTAGTACATGCCCAGCCTCCTTCTTCTTCTGCATGGATTTATTTTGTGTTATCATCGCTGCTCTGTCATTTAAAATAGATGAAGATCATCAGCAGTGAGACCCACTGGGTTTAAATGCTGGGTAGTTTATATTCAACGCCACGTCAAAAAGTATACATTTATTTGAGGAAATCTCTGCCCCAGTTGCACTTCATTTCTGAAAAAGAAAAACCTTAGTGGGTCTTGACTAATGACATAAACTCTATAGATGGATAATTATTATTAGTCTATTGAATTCATTGTAGTTCTATGTGTTATGCATTATAGCCTTTTTGATTGATATACACGTATGTATGGCATTTTTTGATCACATCCCCTCATGTGGATCTGTGGTTTGTAATCAGTATGTGAACCTCAGACTGGCAGGGAAACGGAGTGGTAGAAGAGTGCATGGTGATTAGAGGTCGACCGATTAATTGGAATGGCCGCTAAATTAGGGCCAATTTCAAGTTTTCATAACAATCGGAAATCGGTATTTTTGGGCGCCGATTTGCCGATTTTTTTTGGTAATTATTTTTATTATTAATATTTTTATACCTTTGTTTAACTAGGCAAGTCAGTTAAGAACACATTCTTATTTTAAATGACAGCCTAGGAACGGTGGGTTAACTGCCTTGTTCAGGGGCAGAACGACAGATTTTCACCTTGTCAGCTCCTGGGAACCACTTTTGCAACATTACAGTTAACTAGTCCAACGCAATGACGACCTGCCTCTCTCTCGTTGCACTCCACAAGGAGACTGCCTGTTACGCGAATGAAGTAAGCCAAGGTAAGTTGCTAGATAGCATTAAACTTATCTTATAAAAAACAATCAATCATAATCACTAGTTAACTACACATGGTTGATGATATTACTAGATATTATCTAGCGTGTCCTGCGTTGCATATAATCTGACTGAGCATACAAGTATCTAAGTATCTGACTGAGCGGTGGTAGGCAGAAGCAGGCGCGTAAACATTCATTCAAACAGCACTTTAGTGCGTTTTGCCAGCAGCTCTTCGTTGTGCGTCAAGCATTGCGCTGTTTATGACTTCAAGCCTATCAACTCCCGAGATGAGGCTGGTGTAACCGAAGTGAAATGGCTAGCTAGTTAGCACACGCTGATAGCGTTTCAAACGTCACTCGCTCTGAGCCTTCTAGTAGTTGTTCCCCTTGCTCTGCATGGGTAACGCTGCTTTGATGATGGCTGTTGTTGTGTTGCTGGTTCGAGACAAGGGAGGAGCAAGGAGAGGGACGGAAGCTATACTGTTACACTGGCAAAATACTAAAGTGCATATAAGAACATCCAATAGTCAAAGGTATATGAAATACAAATGGTATAGAGAGAAATAATCCTATAATTCCTATAATAACTACAACCTAAAACTTCTTACCTGGGAATATTGAAGACTCATGTTAAAAGGAACCACCAGCTTTCATATGTTCTCATGTTCTGAGCAAGGAACTGAAACGTTAGCTTTCTTACATAGCACATATTGCACTTTTACTTTCTTCTCCAACACTTTGTTTTTGCATTATTTAAACCAAATTGTACATGTTTCATTATTTATTTGAGGCTAAATTGATTTTATTGATGTATTATATTAAGTTAAAATAAGTGTTCATTCAATATTGTTGTAATTGTCATTATTACAAATAAATACAAATAATTGTCCGGTTAATCGGTATCGTCTTTTTTTTGGTCCTCCAATAATCCTCCAATAATCAGTATCGGTATCGGCGTTGAAAAATCATAATCAGTCAACCTCTATTATAATCACTAACCAGTGACGTCTAGGAACTTGTTGTTCACTGACGCCATGACTTGACCTTTTTTCCCCCCAGTTGTCTTGAACGCACTGATGTCTGAGATTTCTGAGTTCCCAGTTGTTTTAAACACGGCATTAGTCTCAGCGGATTGAGGGAGAGAGCAGCAGAGGGTCCACCTCTCACGGTCCATGCTCTCTCCTTCCTTTCCTTCTGGTGAGACTGACCAGAGAGATGGGACACCATCTTCCACCTGATGGCGAAACTCGAGTTGCACCACATCTGCCTCAAGCACAAATTCATGTTGCTCTTGTAACCAGAGAAAGTGAAATACTCCTCGATATTAAAATAGACACGATGAGCTGCAAATTAAATGGTTCAAAATGGTAACATTTTGCCTACCTGGTGCGTAGGGCTTCTGAATCATGTGTACCTACCACTAACAGCGCAACATCAAAAAAAGGAGTGCAAGTCTTTAGCCTTCATAGTTATCTTTTGTACAGAAATGATCCATCGACCAGTTGGTGACCACTGATTTTGAATTCATTTTGGACTTAATGACATAATGATACCTCCACTAAATGTGACAATGACTGGGAGAGGGATACCTACTGTATGATGCTATTTCAGTCACCCTCCATTGTTTTTGTGGACAGGAGAATGTAGTTTTGCACCCTACCAGAGAGAATCATGGTCTACCCCCACAATGATACGTTAAAATAAAAAACACCCCATGACTCACTCTGCCCTCTGTACCCACTGCCTAGAACAATAACAGTATTCCAAATGGTGCTTCTGAGAAATGATCCTCTTACTTTCCTGCCCAGCCAACTCCAATATCTCTCATCCCTCCTCTAGTTTTCCTTTGGGTCAAATCTATCCTTCTATCTTTGAGCATCAATTCATTTAGTCTGTGCTCTGCATTTGACATAATAGCTTGAGATTGGATGAGAAGAAATCTTTATAGTTCAAACGTAAGATCATGTTTTTATTGGAATCAATAATCATTCTATTATAAATGCCACAGTCCCTCGTCCTTGTTGTGTATGTTAAATGGGAGGTCTGTTGTGTTTATTTTTACAGGATTTACTTGCAGTTGACAGTGAGCATCTAATGTTAGACGAGATGTTGGGCAGGATGTAGAGGCTGACTTTGCTACTTTTCACTCGACACAGTAATTATAATGCTTCATAGAGAAAATTAATTACACCCCAGTTCTGTATTCTTGCCATCCTATTCCCAGATGAGAAATTAAACTGTGCTCACATACACACTGAAAAGCACGGGTTTAGTTAGTATCTCTTCTCCTTGGAGAGTAGTCTCGTGTTTTGTTTTCTATTTCAGTTATTTATGAGGTCTCCTGTTGATGCATGTTTCAATATATTCCCTACCTCCATCTGCTTGCTTGTTGCTAAAATGACTGGGTCACAAGGCTATGCCTACAAACAGAGTTTGCAGCATTTAGCCCATACTGATGACAGTGTCTGTCAAGAGGATTCTGTACCTAATATGTTTATCTGCTTAATAATAATAAAGCGAGACATTTATGATCATCTCTCTGCACATTTTCCCATTTCAAGTTTTTAAAGATGCTGCTTTTTTGCCACTTTAATACACTTGTCTTAAATGCAGATAGATCATCGTCATGAATTAATTAGGTGTATTAAAAAACTGTAACTCCATTATTTGCAAACACACAATTTTAGTGGGTTGAGGTTTGAATTTGTGAGTGAATCATGTTTTAGGGGCGCATGACAATGTATTATTGCGAAAGAAAAAGCACGAGACTGCAGAGGCCAAGCCCGGGCAGGGAAGTAACATTTTCACACAATCTAAAAAGGCTTATTCCCACCAGCCACTGGCTGCTTTGGTGTTAAGCTCACTGTATTTTCCTCAAAGAAACCGAATAGATAGGTTGCATCACAGTTCTAGTTAAAGGGCAAATCTGCCACTTTTCAACCTCATATTCATTATCTCCAGCACCATACCAGTGTCTACAAATTTGAAAATGGGGCATTTCTATGATCTGTGGTTAAAAAGAGAAGAAGAAAGTTCCTAAAAAATGCTTCTCTGTGACATCACAGGGTAGGATTAAAAAGTATGAAAAACAGTGATTTCCAAACCTGCAAATAGTTTCTAGCCAGAGGGGAGGGTATTATCTTGCTCCACAATACACTGCACATCTCATAGTGTTTTAAAATCACTGTTTTTAAGTTCCTTGCTCATGGGGAGCAAGAAACTTAACTTTTTAATTATTTAATTATATATTTTTTAATTCTACAAAATGTAGAAATGCTCCATTTTCACATATGTAGACACTGGTATTGTGCTGGAGATGATGATGAAAATGATGTTGAAAAGTGGTGGAATTGCCCTGTAGCCCTTTCCTGCAGTCAATTGACATAGTGGCCTTATGGGTGGAATGTTATTAATATTTTTCATAATTAATCAACATTATGTATTTTTTAAAGGCAGAGAATCTGGTGTTTCTATGTTAAACAGTTTTGTTGTATTTCAGTCTTCTGTGATGAATATAAAGTGTAACATTGGGATGCAAACTCAAAATAATAATACATTTCAACTCTATATCGGACATGTCACAGGTGTCTTCTTTTTTAAAGCCCATAACCATGTGTGTGAGGTGTACTTTTGTTTCACAGTAGATTTGTTTAAGACTACCAAGAAACCCTCTGTGTGACCCTGATTTAGCCCACTGCAGTAAAAGGTTAGCAGAAAGTGGATATTGCACGTTTCATCCTGTGGATGTTATGTTTTTTTTTATGCCAGTGAAATGCTGCTTTGAGAGATAGCTTGTTGTATGTCAGTGTGAAGTGTTAGACTACCTGCCATAACCGGGAGCTAGAGAATGAAGGAGGAGGCTGTATAATTGCACCATATTTCCTCTCGGAATGGCTTGTTTGTTTTGGCAAAAGAATAGAGAACACAAGCTGCTTTCTGGAGCCATGTGGAAATCACCCATGAGCCCCAGTACTTCCTGTTTCCGGCTGCCTACCAATGGCTTTCACTGGGATACAATGACATCTGTAGGAATGAGGAACCAACATTAGATCTACGGTAACTGAGAATAGGCTATTATGAAAATATGAAATATTTTAAGTGGCGAGAACCGAACTGAGCACTGCTTTTAACGTATTTGTATTGATTTGTAAGATGATACTTTCAGGCAAGAATTACTGTAAAGTTATAATTATGAATGAACGATGATTGCATCCGATTGATTTGATTTTGCACCTGTACTCTTGTGTAGGTAATGAACAGCTGTGTATTTGTTTGGGATTCTGCTAATTCTATTACACACTATTGGATACTTACACTGTGACACTGAGCAAGATGCATTCAGCTGAAACAACTGTAATGTAATCAACAGTTTGAAAAAAGTATTGAAATGTAGACAATAGAGTGTCATTAATGCAGCAGTGGTTGGTTGCATCATTTCCTCTCTTTCATTTTGTCCAAGTACACCTCATATTCCCATCACCACTGTGGAGGAGGCTGAGAAATATATTACTGCTGAAATAGAAAAAGGCCTTTCTGGATTACATAGTCTGTGAGTAAGCAACAGGCTGTGTATGAGACCAAGGTTCTCAGGTATATTTTATTGCTTATGTTGGTGTGGTGCCACTGCTGGTGTGTGTGTGTGTGTGTGTGTGTGTGCGAGCGCATGCGATTGAGTGTGTGTGTGAATAAACTGGCCTATTTTTCCGAATGCTAGTCATCTTGTCTGGTCTTCCATAGGGAATTAATGCGACAAGAATCAAGTTTCTTCAACAGTTTTCAATATTGAATACGTTGTTTTAATATTAGATGCCAAGCAATGGTTTGTTTTTGATGTTGGCTTTTTATGATACTGGAAATATTGAATAGCTGGCACTCAATAAGAAATACTGCCATAAGCGAAGACATTTACTACAGTATATTATAGAGCTTCAACATTTTACAGCACTGGCAATCCATAGGATGTTCAAGCAGAGCCCACCATCCTAAAGAGGACTTATAACAGTTTATATCTACAGCAGTAGACGAGTAAAGCAGGTCAGGTGTTAATCTAAATGACATGGTCTGCATCCCAATGTCTCCTGTTCCATTCACCCTGCATCTGGCGTCAGCCTCAAATTGGTATGGGAGCTAATTCTTCAGTATAAATCAGTGTTGGGTGAATGGTCTGTGGAGCAGGCCAGGGCCTAGATTTACGAGCCTTCCCGGCCCACGACAGGTTTGATCATGGGGAAATCTGTTTGCTGTAAATCCCCCGGTCCAGAACAAGGCTGAGTGATGTTGTGTCTGGAGAGCAGGGTCCATTGTTCTCCATGTGTTGTTTTAAGGGGAGTGTTGCTGAAGTGTCCACTCTGTATCACATGAATGGGAGTGTTCTCAAGCGTTTTTCCTACCACATCTCTGTCATGTCGTTCTTGTGTGGAAAGGCGCTGTTTTCTGCCAAGCTGTACATTTTCACTTTTGATGCTTTTCATTCTGTTTGGAAAATGTTCTTATGGCTAAGAAATATTTCCTGCGCTTGTGCTGCTGTTCATTGACCTTGTCAAGGTTGTCGAGCCATTCAAGCATTGTCTCACAAACATATGGTTGGTGAGTCATTGACATAGCTAAGCACTCAGCCTTTCCAAGGGACAGGTTTTAAGGCTCGCACACATCGCACCGAATATGGATCTAGCGTTTGTCTGCCGATCGTTCAGAGTGCTGTGTTTTAGGGACCACCCACTATAGACGTCTGACTGCCGACATTTCACCCGATTCTACTTGTAAAATCGTTGCGCACTCGGTTTGCAAATTCCGTTCAGAGTTGCTAAGTACTCTATTGGTTTGTCTGAGCCCTTAGATCCTCAGAATCTATTCATGAACTAGAGATTCATCAGATCCTCAGAATCTATTCATGAACTAGAGATTCATTAGATCCTCAGAATCTATTCATGAACTAGAGATTCATTAGATCCTCAGAATCTATTCATGAACTAGAGATTCATCAGATCCTCAGCCTTTTTGTAGATGCCTCAGTCCCAGAGTCCATGTCTATACTACATACCTTCATTGTAAACAAGCATTCTGTTGCCCAAGTGGACTGATTACCCAACACCCGAGTAGCAGACTAGTAGTAGACCACCACACAGCTGTTGCTATCGGCTTTGCCATGTCCAGAGTGAGCTGTTGTTCTGTTTGACGGGAGCACAGGGATAGGGAGAACCAGAGAGGGATGTCGCTGCTATGGTGGTGAGAATGGGGAGGGGAGAGCTGTTAAACAGTAGAGAGTTTCAGACATGGTGGGGGAAATAGCTTCCAGATGTGTATCCCATTCTCTCTACCGATCTTTCCTTCCGTCTTTAAGACCAGATGTGACAACTTGTTGTGATGAAGCGATGTTGCTGATGGAAGAACAAAGGGGGTGTCACAAAGTGGCCATTTTTTACAACATACTTGGAATATGGGAATGTATGTTATGACAAGAATCCATGTACTGTAATTGGAACATAAAAGGGTTACAGAGTTGAGGACCCCGCCCCCCCCAAAAAGATTGTCATGGTGAAAAAATAAGAATGTCATTCGTTCACTGCCATGACATTGCTCACTACTGTGTGCAGGCTCCTACTACTGCTACTGTATGTGTTTATGGTTGTTGTTTTTATGTGCTTGTCAAGAATAATTGTTTTACCCCTCTGACCTATCTGACACAGGTACAGTAAGTGCTTGTGTATTGTGTTTTGGGATTACGCCCCTTTGGGCAGGCAGCCCGACTCTGTCCCTCTTGGATAAGCCCTCGTCTGGGCATTTTCTTTTTATAATTTAATGGCTTACCACTCATAACTTCATTTAAGGTCAGTGCTGCCACCGTCGTAAATGCAGGGTGTTTAGCACTTAAGCACCTGTGTCTGGCTGTCTGCTATAAAGGCCCAGTGCTCCTGCCTCCCTCCTCGTGATTCAGTAGCTGGCCTCTGTAGCAAGGAAACATTTCACTTCATCTTTACTACTGTGCAGGCTACTCCGTCGGGAACCAGAACAGTTTCTGAAATTTCGATAAGAAAATGATGTGTCATTTTTCAGTTGGTCAAAATGCGACGTAGCTGCAAAGCCTGGCTTTGCCTGCCTGGCACATTTGATCATTCCGCTGCTGTCCTGCTGTCTCTCGTTCTCTGACTGCAGGCTCTAGCATCAGGCTGGAACTAACCTTGGGAGTCTGCTGGGGAAATGATCCAGCAGGTTTATCATTCTTCTTCCTCTATGGCCCCACATTAACTCCCTGCTGTTTCTGGACTCCCAAAGAACGATGAAAGGTCATGAGTGAAGATGTATTATGTTGACAAAGGAGAAGGCATGCTGTTATTGCATGCATATTTTTTTAGAGGCCCAGACTCTCCTCCTATTATACTGTTTTAATATGTTCATACTTTTGTAGATTCACTGTAGTTAGTACAGTGTTTGAGACGGACAGCATTATTCATTTGTCATTAACTATTAACAACTCTCCACTACCCACATTGCTGTTTTCCTGTAAACAAGAATGGCGCCGGTTAAGTCGCAGCATGTGTGTGAAATTTCTTGGCAAACAAGAGTCCTGAGTTAAGAGCCTAGCACTTAAATGAAGGTACCTTCAATGAACACTCTGTTTTTATTTTTTGTTTTTATTGAGGGGTCTCTTGAAATTTCCCTGGAAATGTTACCCTCCTCACATGGGACGATTAGAGATGAGTTATTTAATAAAGAGGCCAACAAAGAAGAGCTCTGTGTCTGTGACCTGCATGATACTACTACTACACACAACAAACCGGTTTTCCCCCTGACCAACACTGACCCTATTCACTCTCACCAGTCCTCAATACAGACCCTATTGTGGATCGTGACAGGGTAGCTCAAACCTTCACATACAGCTCTGGAAAAAATGAAGAGACCACGGCAAAATGATCAGTTTCTCTGGTTTTACCATTTATAGGTATGTGATTGGGTAAAATTATTATTTTTTGTTTTATTCTATGAACTACTGACAACATTTCTCCCAAATTCCATTGGGTGCAAGACACTGGGACTGCTTTAGCAAGGCTGGAATTGGGCAGAATTGACCTTGAAGCCTCTTTAATTCTGTGGACGAGTCAGTGTGGTACAGAATGACATGGGCCAAGTTACATCTCTGCTACTGTTGTGGAATGTCTTATTGGTCAGCCATTCATTTTTGTGACGAGTGTGTCCAGACAGACTGTCTCATAAGAAAAGATAATTGGACATGGCTTCTACCAAGGACAGAATACAGAAAGAGGAGGAATCGTACATTATTAAACAAGCTATCCGTTACATAGTTGGGCTAAAGCGGTAACTCTCCCTTTATCAAATCAAATCAAATGTTATTAGTCGCATACACATATTTAGCAGATGGTATTGCGGGTGTAGAGAAATGCTTGTGTTCCTAGCTCCAACAGTGCAGTAATATCTAACCTATTTTAATTTAATTAGGCCTAGCTCCATATTTCAAGAGACTGACCCAAGCCTATGGTTAGTCGTGGGTTTATAAAATGGGCCCACCACCACATTTTGACAAGCAACTATCACTGGACTATATATGTTTTGTTTCATGTAATTTCCGTCTTTTTTGCTTTTCTAGATTTTCCGTGAAGTAAGGAAACATAATATTTTGAGACTGACATGGTTTGTCCAAGGTAATTAGTGTTGGTTAACTTCTGGGATCCTGTTGGAGGCAACGAGCTAACTGGAAGAGACAGATGGGGAAAAGCCTCGTCACAAGACACTGGCCCATTTCAACAACAGCCACCTTCAATCCTGCTCTAAATGACCAAGCAGACAGTTCAATTTAAAGCTTATTTGAGCCTGTACACATTGGCGTTAAGTGTCTGTAACACCCCAAACACGTTTGAAGGGATGAATATGTAAGCAATCCCAGATTGTAGATAACAAATGTTTACATGAATGGATTTATACAGATCCTCCAATTGAATTGAACAGTAGGCTATCCATTCCAGATTGTGTCTTCTCACCCATCCTCCCCTTCCTTTCCCCTGCAGGACAAACACAAAACCTATAATGTGTTCTCTTCACGTACTGCTTGGCTGGCTGGTTGACTGGCCTCTCCTTATCTCATGGGAGACTTGTTCTCCATTTCTCCCTCCATTTTGTTGTTGAGTCAGAATCCTGTTTTAGGTCCGTGTGTGGTGTGTCAGCCGTTTCAGATGTCTGATGTCATTGCTAGTGGATTGTAGGAGATGTTTCCGGGGACCTCGGAGGGCAAGAGGTGAAAGTGGATTTTGCTCAGCGACTTTCTAAGCCCGGCACCTGGAACTAGGTCATTTTCCCAGAAAAAAAATAAACGAATTGAAGAATGAGGGAGGGAAAGGGAGGGGAGAGGGGTATTTCGCTAGAACACTGATTTGAGCAGTGAAGCGAATGCCACAAAAAGGGGGTGGGGGTGTATTGGAAAAGGGGGTGGCGGTGTATTGGGAACCAGAAATTGCATTTAGATATTGTTTATTGACTCATATTTATGGGTCTAAACATGGACATGACGACTAGGCCTACATAGGGTCATGTTTGGTGTATTAAACAATAAATGGGCTAATGATTCTTTCTGCAATCACATCTACCTATTGATATTCTATTTAAAAGTGTCGAACACCTTTTGTTTGTGTTGCTTTCGGAATCCCTGGTTCTCTGAGGAAAAGGACAACAACTAAAGACTGAATACAATCCTCATGGAATTATTATTATTATTATTTTTTATAAATTGTCGCTAGAAGAATTGTAGGCTAGCTGTTGACGATCTTGAAAAGGGTAGGGATTGAAATCTGTCAAATGAATCAGTCTTGTATTTCTGATAATTCTATGATTACTGTTCATTGTGCTCTCCATTGTCTCTGGAGTTGAAGGCAGGAAACGCTCCTCTATGGAGCACAATGACGAGGAAACAAAGGGCTGTCTGTCTGTCTGTCTGTCTGATGGGCTTTAATAGTGCCACATACAAAATCTGCTTAATTAAGTCTTCTGTTGCTTCACTGGTGATGTTCTTGATAAGACGCTTCTTATAGTTTGGCCGGATGCTCACATTTGCCTGACAAGGCGGTCTGTATTCTAGTCTCTAACGGTCTATATAAGACACATACTGCATGTAGACTGACGGTCAAATCTGGTTTATGTGTTTGTTGTTACATAAAGAACAGGAAGGTAATTTACCCCCCCCCCCCCCCCCCCCGGAAGACAATGGCTTCAACAAGAAAATACTCTCATCAAAATGCTGATCAGGTTCATACACTGTTATTGGCAAGTTTGTTTTGAGCTAGATAGAGCCAAGTGACAATTATTTCCTTACAATAATAAGGCCTTCCTCAGCACTGCTTCCCCTGTTCGTTAGCTCGGCAGTGTTTAGTGTTTAGTATGCTGAGCGGCAGGATGTGACGGGTGCCCTCATCATTGTTGCCCGGGATGGATTTGTAAATGAATCATGCCATCTTGAATAGCGTTGCTTTATGGTAGTTTGCACAGTAAATTAGACAGACCCCAGTCCCTTGCGCCCAGATTAGATAGTGGTGCAGCGATTCGTCTCCCTCTGCTAAAGATGCAGCAGCGTTGACTGTGTTTAGATGCTGTAAATGAATTGTCCTGGCTGAGATTTAGTGCTAGGAACATCTGAGGATGGAACATTCTTAATTGATAATTTACATTGGTTGGAAACAGCAGCTAGTGGAGGTGCTCATGCTCTTACTGTTAATTACATTTCCAGCCTTTATACTTTCTGCACGGCCGAGGCCTTCAGTCCAGCCCCGTGCTGATGCTTGTTTTCTTAATCAACACCCCAGACAGAGGGAGAGACTGAGGGTTTCTCAGTGCAGTTACCAAAAACACCTTGACCTCTGTGTGTGCCTGATGATTTTTGGGCTGTGGTGCTGCTCAGTCTTGTTCTGTCTGGGTTTATCTATGCTGAGCAGATTTGCTATGTGTTCCGCTGTGGGGGAAATGCTTTTGTAGCCATGGGTGAGCCGGTGCCACTAGCCCGGTCCTGTGTTTGCACAGCTCTAATCGTCTATTTGCCCACATGGCCACTTTTAGCGTGTCGTCACCTCATCCACAGCACAGCCTCCAAGTTTTTACTGTTTAGTTTTAGAACCTGAGGGGAATGTGACCTTGGGTTTTTTAAGTACCTTCGTAATGATGTGATCATCCTTTTTGAAATGTGTTTTTGTCTTCCCCTCTAATGTTGTAAATCATGTGAAGATGGCAAATTAAGGCATCTTCCTCCTTTCTATAAATCAATTATTATTTTCCATTTATTTGCTCGATAACTATTGATTACTTCCAGGCACACACAGAGAGGACATGGCAGATGCCTGTGTGAAAGATAGTCTGCCTCAGAAGATTTTTCCGCCTTCACATGAGGTGTAATCATACCCTGCTGGCAGTGTCATATTGGTTGTGTCCCCCTCAACCTCCGTTCCCCACCCCCACCCTCCCCGTCAGCCCAGGACTTAATCAACCCTGACTGGCTCTTTCTTAAAGTGCATTGTGGGGTGCACATTCCCTGTGGGAGAGTTGACAGTCCCCCTATGTAACTACAGTCTCCTCCAGCACCTCTATAGAGTAGCATGCTGCTACACGGCCGCTCCTGTCTACTCAGCCTCCTTTGTCTTTGTCTTCACAGCAGCACTATGACAGAGTGCATTGATAAAAGAGACATACCGTCAGTGTGGTGTTATGGGCTGCGAACAGTATGTGTCCAATTCTGTCCCCAATATTGTGTTTAAGGCTCTCACTGCTAATGGCATTGTCAGCCTGAACAGTCGTTTGAACGGGGAGAGGACGTTGAAGTCGGTGCAAATCTCACACACTCATGGCAGAGTGGGAAAATAATCTTCTTAAAGCCCTTTATTTAGTAACCTATTTTCATAACCACCTCTGAAAATTGACAAGGATTAGCAGGAGTGGTGCGGTGAGGTTTATGACAATAGTTTTATTCATTCAGTTGTGAAAACATAAAAAATTTTAAAAAAACTCTGTTTCTGATATGAGCTTTTGCCCTAGATTCAGCTTTCCTCGTTCTCTGTGTTTTGAAATGTTTATTTCACCGTACATGAAATACGTGTCTTGTGGTTGGTCTGCTTTGTGTCATTTAATGTTATGACCATTTCTCTGTCCAGATGAGAACTCACTGATGTACAGCAATAAGGGACACAACTAGAGAGAGGGACGGGTTCTGTCTCCTGTCAGAGCAGAAACCCCTAGATACCATTTTTTTGGTCTTGATTAAATCACCACTCGTCAATAAGATGAGTTACTTGTTGCATTTGTTTCTCATTTATGATGAGTAAATTACGTAATACTGTAATTAACATAGCTAAATAATGTTTCCTTTTAAATACAAATGTAGTTTGCTCGAAAGCAGATTACATCTCATTTTATCTTCACAGAAGTTTTATATAAGAAGTTTTATATCTCTAGAAAGTGTTGTCTATGTCTTTAGACAATAGATACCAGTAGCAGATCCAAACCAGGATTTGGAATGCAGCCTAATCATATTTCTTTTGCCGCTGCCAGCACAGTATATATCAGTGCCACAGAATGAGAGCAAGAGATAGAGAAAACTCCAACTGATACATTCTGGTTTTGACACGAGATACCACTCTGTTCCCGGTGTTTATGATTAGGGATCCAGTAGGGAACCGGTCCAACACTCCCCTTGAGCCACCGGGCCAGCCAGGCCTCTCCTCACCAGGATTGACTTAGCACAGGCTGGCTACCTCATGCTGAAAACATTTACAATTCTCCCGAGCCCCACTGCGCTGCACTTTCTCTTCTCTCTCTCTTTGTCTTGATGAAGTCAGGGAAGGAGATGCTGGGTCTGGAATCCACATTGACCCCAACAAAAGGGTAGGGCACCTACATAAAGATGAAAGAAGCTAATGAAAATAAGACAGAAATGTCAAAGGAATATTAAACATGTAATGATTGAATCCGGGCTGCGAGGGATAGAGAGATGAGGAACGAACGCAGACAGAGTGAAACGTAGGTCTGTCTCATCTACGTTTTTACGTACGTAGGTGGTGAAGTTAGGTCAGGTGACCCCGCCCTCCCTTTGTGAGGAACTGTTTTTGGCTCGACCTTGGTCCGTAGGAAGGGGGTGAATAGGAAGGGGGTGAATACTCAGAGAATCATAACAAAATGCTTTACAGTAGTACATTTAAGATTGAGACTTTAGAATTACCACTGGAGTGAGAGCACTTTACTTGACAAAGAGCTGAGTCAGCCCCAGTTCTGAGAGCCCTCTGCTCTCCTTCCAATTAGCCTCTGCCTATCTGCCTCGAAACAGAAGCAAGACAACTCAGCTTGCATCCAGACATGATTGAGTCCATTGTTAAATGAATCCAAATGAAGTGTACTGGAGTGAGTAAATGCCTGAATGTGACCATTTTAGACTTTAGCTTATGAATGTATAACGTATGGTATTGTACTATCATCATTGGCCAGATTATTAAAATGTAGATAAAGAGTTTGCTCATCAAATCTGGCTGAAGCAGTAAGCCTTATAATAGCATGAATTGATTTAATTATGTTTTTACATTTTTATATCTAGTTAGTATTGTTCAGTGCTTCATCTGTCCCTGAGAGACAGTATGTCCTCATCCAATTATTAAAGAATGGCTTAAAGATATCTTAATCAATTATATTGATTTGCCAGGATTATGACTCCATTGAGCACCAAGGTAATACTGTGTATGTCTGCAGCATAGGACAGTGGAGCTAGACAAGTAACCATGAAACCAACCTCATCAATACTGGTGCTCAGTTGGTTTCAGCGGTGAGCGTTATGGGGAAATGATGTAAATTGTCCATTGTAATTGGTAGGAAAACGAAACATTAAGCAGCTGTTTGAGACATGATACAGACAAAGTCAAAAAAATCTGATAAGGCCATAATTAAAGGTAAATTAATTACTATTTGCTTGCCAGGGAAATAGAGGAATACGCAAATCTGGCATTCCCCAATGATTGCCCTTGTTTTTTCGTCTCTCTCCCTGCGTCCCTATCTCTCTCCCTCTCTCCTCAAGATGTGATTAAAACTTTTGTGTTGTTGTCTGGGAGAAACCACTGGGATCACTTGAGAATGCTCCTTGGCACATAGCTGTGGATTAGGCAGTAAAGTCTGGGAGTGTACTGGGGTTTGCTGCTTGGATGGAGTGAGCCTGCTTAGGCCTGACCTTGGAAGTTGTCTCCGGGGGCACTGAAATAAAATTGTGATAGAAGTACAGTGTGTGGTAACCTTCATGTTGAATTATTTAAGAGCCCTCTCGGAAGTAAATATACATTTTCCATGTATAAAAAATGTGCACGAGCAACAGAACGGTAGCCAGTGTTTTTGGATTTAAAAAAATATTTACCAGAATTTCAACTTTAAACCCATCCTCTGGTCTGTTTTCATTTGACCTCATCACTAACACATTCTTTCTTCACAGTCGCAGTATGATATAACACCATTTAAAACTCATCTGATTAAAAAAAAAGGTCTTTCAGAGGATTCAGAAGAATAGTAGGGTGCCAATCAGATAGCAAGCCTCAAACACTGACGTCTCCGGTGTCAACACCTGGCCCGACTAGACAATTGGCTTAAAGTTTACAATGAGCCTATTGTCAAATGGGGACAGGCTGTAGACCTGAAAAATGCTGAAAACAAAACACAGTGTTTTCTGTTTTGCATAAAGCCATGTGAATAGATGTACAATGCTGCGTTATAAGACATACATAATAAGTATATGTTATAAATAATACAGTTACGTTGGTTTTATTTTTGGAAGACAGTGCGCACAACAAAAATCTACGGCAGTTGTATGTAACCAGACGAAGAAAGGAAAGGAACTGGCTGGTATCTCGTGTGTGCCCCCCCCCCCCCCCCCCCCCCCTTCTATGCTGCTTCTCTGTTTATTATCTATGCATAGCTACTTTAATAACTCTACCTATACCTACATGTACATATTACCTCAATTACCTCGACACCAGTGCCCCTGCACATTGACTCTGTACCGGTATATAGCCTCACAACTGTTATTTTACTGCTGCTCTTTAATTATTATATATATTTTTTTTATCTCTTACTCTTTTTAAGGTATTTTCTTAACTGCATTTTTGGTTAAGGGCTTGTAAGTAAGCATTTCATTGTAAGGTCAGGTGTAGGTAGACCTGTTGTTTTCGGCGCATGTGACAGATAACATTTGATTTGATTTGACGGCAACCTTCAATTTGGTTTGGTTGGGGGCCGGTAGAAACAGCTTCATCTGCCTGTCTGTGTCCCGTAGCTTTCACCTCTTCCCCACTTCTGCCTCTATCAATTTGGAACAATGAGTGGCAGCACAGGGGGACCAGGGGGTGTCCAGACAGAGCATCTCTCTGGGAGAGGAGGGGGAAGGGAGGGACAGTTGTGTGGCTGCTTGCCTTGGGGGATAGCCACGCTGGTTGGTGGTCCTGTGTTGTTTGTTCCCCTCTCTCTGTGGACTGATGCATCTGTGTGTGTGTGTGTGTGTGTGTGTGTGTGTGTGTGTGTGACAAGGGGGACTGAAAGGCGATTAATGAGCTTAAACCTCCCCTTACCCCATTTTCTCCTCAAGGGTTAATGGTTCAGTGGGCAATGCTTGGGTGGTGTATCCAGGGGCTCCCTGGGTAGTTATTTGAGATAAGCAGACATGATGGTCAGCTCAGCTGCAGACAGAGGAGAGGAGACTTGCTGTCGTCCATCTTGTTAATCTATTGTGTACTGTTCACCCTTGGCCAATAAGGTTCATTACTCATGACACTGGATAGTCACGGATGTATTACACCAGTAATGTAATATCTAGTACATGAGGCAGGCCGTCATCACACAGAAAAAGGCAGATGGACATTAACAATTAGCTCATAAAAAAAGTGGGTCAGCCAAAATGATCGCTTTTAGATATAGTGTCAAACTAATTATGTAGATAATGCTCTCTTTGAATGCAACTACAGTGAGGTCCAAAAGTATTTGGACAGTGACAATTTTGTTTGTTTGTTTTTGATCTGTACTCCAGCACTTTGGATTTGAAATGATACAATGACCATGAGGTTAATGTGCAGACTGACAGTTTGAATTTTAAGGGTATTTTCATCCAAATCGGGTGATCCGTTTATAAGTTACAGCACTTTTTGTACATAGTCCCCTCATTTTAGGGAACCAAATGTATCTGGACGAATTCACTTACAGTATATGTGTAATAAAGGAGTTAAAAGTGTATTATTTGGTCATATATTCCTAGCATACAATGACTACATCAAGCTTGTGACTCTCAAACTTGTTGGATGCATTTGCAGTTCGTTTTGATTGTGTTTCAGATGATTTTGTGCCCAATAGAAATGAATGGTAAATAATGTATTGTCATTTTGGAGTAATTTCTTTGTAAATAAGAATTAAATATGTTTCTGAACACTTCTATATTAATGTGGATGTACTGTTATTATGGATAATCATGGATAAATCGTGAATAATGATGAGTGAGAAAGTTACAGAACCATACAGTGCCTTCAGAAAGTATTCAAGTTTGCCTCCCGAGTGGCGCAGCGGTCTAAGGTGTCACTACAGACCCGGGTTCAATCCCAGGCTGTATCACAACCAGCTGTGATTGGGAGTCCCATTTGGCCCAGGTTTGGGGAGGGCTTGGCCGGGGGGTCTTTATTTGGCTCATAGCGCTCTAGCAACTCCTTGTGGAGGACGGGCGCCTGCAGGCTGACTTCGATCGTCAGCCTGATGTTTCCTCTGACACATTGGTGCGGCTGGCATCCGGGTTAAGCGAGCGGGTGTTAAGAAACGCGGTTTGGCGGGTCATGTTTTGGAGGACACATGACTCGACCTTCGCCTCCCAAGCCCGTTGGGGAGTTGCAGCGATGAGACAAGATCGAAATTGGGGAGAAAAGGGGGGTACCCCCCCCCCCCCCCCCAAAAAAGCAGCAGTTTAAGTTAAGTGATATTTATTGCATGTTCAGTATTTATGTCTTCATGCGCCATATGTTTCAATGCAAAGCAAATGTCTACATAGCCTTGCTGTATTCTTCATCATATGATATTTTTCCACCTTGGCATATACAGTGTCTTCAGAAAGTATTCACACCCCATACATTTTTACACATTTTGTTGTGTTACAGCCTGCATTTTTGTCACTGGCCTACACACAATACCCCATAATGTCAACATGGAATTATGTTTTATAATGTTATATAATAAGTAGCACGGACTCACTCTGTATGCAATAATAGTGTTTAACACATAGTACCCCAAACATACAACTATCTGTAAGGTCCCTCAGTCAAGCCGTGGATTTTAAACACAGATTCAAACACAAAGACCAGGGAGGTTTTCGAATGCCTCACAAAGAAGGGCACGTTTTGATAGATGGGTAACAACAACAAAAAAATCTGACTTTGAATATCCCTTTGAGCATGGTGAAGTTATTCACTACATTGTGGATGGTGTATCAATACTCCCAGTCACGACAAAGGTGTGCTGGATTAGAGACTTACCCAGAAAGACTCACAGTGTCACGCCCTGACCTGAGTATTCTTCGTTTTATTTATATATTTTGTTTAGGTCAGGGTGTGACATGGGTGATGTATGTGTTTTTGTACTGTCTAGGAGTTTTGTAGGTTTATGGGATTGTTTATCATCTAGGTGTTTATGTATGTCTATGGTTGCCTAGATTGGTTCTCAATTAGAGGCAGCTGTTTATCGTTGTCTCTGATTGGAAACCATATTTAGGCAGCCGTCTTCTTTGGGTATTTCGTGGGTTATTGTCTATGTTATGTTGCATGTTAGCACAGTGGTCATTAGCAGTCATGTTCGTTTGTTGTTTTGTTAGTTTGTTCAGTGTACTTCGTGTTTTTTCGTCTTTCATTAAAAAGATGCATTCACACCAGGCTGCGCTTAGGTCTCCTCCATATGACGATCGTGACACACAGCTGTAATCACTGCCTAAGTTGATTCTATCATGCATTGACTCAGGGGTGTGAATACTCTATATCTGACATGGTACAGGTGTCTTCCTATTTTTAAGCCCATAACCATGTGCGTGAGGTGTATACCTTTGTTTCAAAGTAGATTTGTTTAAGACTACCAAGAAACACTTTGTGTGACCCTGATTTAGCCCACTGCAGTAAAAGGTTAATCCGTTTTGAATTCAGGCTCTAACACAAGAAAATGTGGAATACGTCAAGGGTATGAATACTTTCTGAAGGCACTGTAAATATCATACCCCCCCCCTAAAAATGCTAACCCTCTTATTCGTAATGGTGAGAGGTTAGTATGTCTTGGGGTTATGATCTTTGTGCCTCTGTAGCTTTCTCACTTATCATTATTCACTATTCATTCAGAATTACCCGTAATCATGTTAGGATCCACATTAATGTAGATATTCCAATTTTATTGTATTGTTTCAAATCCAAAGTGCTGAAGGACAGAGCCAAAACAACAAATAATGTGTCACTCTTCAAATACTTTTGGACCTCACTGTATTTCATCCAATATCCACAACGACCTACTGTATTTTCCATCGCTATGACAATGGTTTGTCTCTAGATATTTGTTGCAACAATTGCTTGGAACAAAGGAGAGCTTTTGCCTTCCTTTTGCCGTTTGTTGTTAACTGACGTCCACTGATTTTACACCACTGTTGATTTAATTGGTTTCTATACGAATCAATCTGTTACTTTTTTTTAAAATCCACTAAATACAATTAGAATATGATATGATACAAAATAAAGATTAAGCCTCATCAACAATTTTTATTTACAAATGAAATAGCTCATTTTTGTGGATTGAGGAATAGGACACTTAATCCTATCAGACATATACAGGTAATATGTCTACTTCACTTTTAAGGGCATTTCTCTGGCACTGGCTTGTGTTCATGTCAGGATATTCTCTGGATTAATATTCTCTCCTCAGAATGGCTATTGGCAGGAACATTTGCAGGTTTATAGAGTAAGACCAGGATTTAAGGAAGTCGTACAAGAGCTAGAGAAGTAGGGAGTGCAAGTCAGGGCTTTAAATAGCTCTGAATGTTTTGAAACACCTGTTCACTGGAAATGTCAGCAAAGCGTGCCAGGAGTCGACTTGGATTAGAATACGTCACTGGAACACAAATGAGCTGAAAGATATTAGCTAAGATAATCAACAATGGCTTTAGTCATATAATTACAGTGATTTGTTATTGGGGGCCTTTAAGTGGGTATATGAGTATAGCTGGGATTTGCTTATGGCTCAGACCACTCATCATCGCTGTCATCACTAATATTGGAGATAGTATTTCATGTACCCCAGCTAACAACATAGCCCCCCCCCCCCCTCCCCATCCTCAGCTCATTCCAGCCCCCAATGAGAGAGAGAGGGAGAGGCATGCTGCTGTGGAGGAGTCGACAGTGGCTCCCTCCCCTGGTTTCTCACAGACACCCATAATTCCCTCCATGGTGGAGAGCAAAAGATCAGCAAAATGGCCTCCCTTTATCCACCTAATCAATCCTTTATTCAAGACCCTCTGGACAGTCCACGGTCAAAAGCACTCACAATGTTAAAAAGAGAGTTAAAAGGGCTTTATAAGGCCAAATGGGTCTGGCCTTCTTAATCTGTGGCCTGAAGAGGAGAGATAGAGAGAGGTCGAACAGGTAGGGATTGTACCGCAGTGTCCATATTCACACAGGAGCTGCAGGCTTTCTTTACTAGAGGGAATGTCAAAAAATGTCCTTCTTCCCACATTTGGCCACACATATTTTGAATCAGAGTCAATATATGATAATGTATGATCAGACGGTCCATTTTTCCAGGATAAATGTCCTGGGAGAGAGAAAGTCTGCCAACCTCAGTCAGCTCTGACAATTGTGTGAAGCTTCAGCCTCTCTATATGCTATGAAAGTGTCTAATTTAGGAGCAGCACACACCCTGTGGAAAGGAGCCATTATCGCCTCCTGTTAGCAAGTGCATACTAAAACGGGGCTGGGGGCCTGTGGGCAGAGCGAGGAGGTGTGGGGATGGGGGATGGGTGAAAGAATCACTTGGCCAGGTGCTGCTCCTCTATTGTGGAGGCTCTCCTCTCCTACAGACATACAGAGCTCTGTTGACACAGACTGCTTGTGTCTTAACACTAACTTATCAGATAACGAGTGGGTGGGGTTTTACGTGTTAGATGCCAGCAGTACACAAAAAGCCCAGGATAGGGGTGTGATTAAAGGCTCTGTGTTGACTACGCTTACATGCTGCTATTCAAGTTAGGGGCGTACAGACACCCCCATTCCCATAGAGCAGAGAGAGATCGGTTCAAAGGGCCAACCCATGTCAGCCATTTACAGACGAGTACCAACACCCCCACCTTTCCCGACAGACAGATCTGTTTTGAGAGATATACACATGCTCTGATTGATTCGGGAGTTCAGGCCAAGGCTGTGTGTGTGCTAAGAAGTAACGGGTCTATATCCCACCCGGAGATGACCAGGCAGTTTCAAGCTGCTCTGAGATATGGGAGACTTACTGACACATCACTCTAAAATGGTACTTTTTTTCCCCTTCTCTCCTCCCTCTCTGCTTCCACAAAGGCATGGGTGGAAACGCTGTAAACTACAGCCAGCCAGCTCTTTGGAGATGGACGGAATTAGATCACAAGGCTTCCTTCCAGATGGTTCAAATGTAATTATTTAGTGCATAAAAACCAATTCGGGTCAGCCACAAATATATAGGATGACTTGAAATTGCTTATATAGAGGTTGAGTTGATTATTTTTTTTTTGCAACTAAAGGTCATAAATCGTGGCCAGGAACTTGTTGTAAAAGGTTAGCTGGTTGGAGTGTTGCAGGTCCACCGCCTTCCTGAGTCTGTGTTCTACAGTAGAGAACAACAGGGTACTACTGTGACTCCCTGGCCTGTCCGCTCAACACAAATAAACACGGGTGACAATATTCCTGGGTCGGTGTGATTGTTTAGTTGTCAGTGTTAATCATGGGGTCTGATTCATGTATGTGCAGTATATGTGTTGTGTATGCACACCAAATCATGGAATGTTATTGAGCGTAACGCACAGTGACGGAGAATAGTCACATTTCTGCCATAGATTTATTAGCAGCGACGCCACTGTATGACAGCTTAAAAAAAATACAATGGAATGAAGACCTATACATCAAACGAATGCCTCATACGCACACATAAATAACAATGTCTCCAGCACAGTGAACAGTACATTAAGTTGAGTAAGTGTGTGTTAAATTGCCCTAGAAGCCAGGAATGCTACCAGACATGTAGGTATTGTAAAGAGAGAATGCAAACGGGAAGTAGAGAGTAAAAAGTCTATGAACCCGAGCGGGATGAGGAATTTGGATATCTACAGTAACTGAGTCCCAGGAAGTCTCCACCACTGGCAGCTGGTCATTCCCCATTTAGGGTGAGAAAGGAGGGCGTTCATGGTCTAGTACCAGCCACAGACGTAGAGAGAGGGGGGAGAGAGGGGAAATGGATGTTCCAAGTGTTCCATCCTGTCTGAGCCACAGAACCTGAGTGCATGGCATTCCTGTTCAGTAACTCTACACCTCTGCTTTTGCAGGCATAGGGGTGTGGAGAGTAGGACACCTGGATTCCTTCAATCTCTGTTTAATGGTTTTCTCAGGGCCTCACATTTTGGCCAAGCCAAACACAATCAACATGTTAAGTGAATTTTAATTGGCCAAATGTATGATTTAACATAACCCATGGTGTCTGTCTCTGATGCTACGATAAGTAATAAAATAAAAAAAAGTGAAACTAAGATAAACAGCAGAACTATTTCAGACGTTATATATATAATTTATCTCTCTGTGCCCCTGTTGATCATGCAATGAAGGCGAATGACAAAGACAGCCTTTGTTTGCAAATTAATTGAATCCTAATCAACTTTCCGATAGGCAAAACTATCAGTAAAGATGATGGAGAAGGAGTACTGGTCGTGGCAACACTGTACTGTACTGTGCCAAAGCCCTGTATTCCTGACAGTCGGAGAGAGATTCAACAACAGCACTGGAGTGTTTTGAACCAGGAGAGTGCCTCACACTAAGCTCCATTAACTCTGTTTGCCTTCAAACATCGGGACATGGCTGTTGTTTGTCCTTACAGACAGTGTACACAGTTTCTGCTCAAAATGACTCAAATTAATCTGACAGATTAGAACTGGCACTTGGAGGATAACAGCATAGCTCGTCATGCAGATATTGTGTACACTGCTGGCGATGATAATGTATTCTGTTGTAAAGGCTACTGTCGTTCATTCACCAGGAAATCTTCAAACTTGTACTGCTTCAGGCATATTAGTCAACAAGATGCAGAACATGAGTGTATTACAATTATATGATTGTAATCATGTTTTTCTAACCTCTTAATACATTAATACAATGGTTGTTCCATATAGAAGAATTGACAGAAATGTAAGTACTGACCTGTCCAATGATTAATATTGTTCTAGAAAGTACCCACATTCTTCACTGGAACAGGTAGAAGAAAGGTTTGTCAGTAATCATTTGTCATATCACGTGTCACGTTAAAGAGCTCTGACATTTGTTTGCATTTCCTGTGTGAGTTTCCTAGTTTCCTGCTTTTGTTGGTTCACACTTGCGTTAGAAACATAATGGATCATAAATTAGGCAGCCGCTCCATTTTACTCTGTTTCTACACATAAATAGTCCCAATTGTTTTCCCCTAGCTAACCGTCATAACCCGCCCTGTGGGCAACTAGGTCTATCTGCTTTTTATACTTCACACTGTTCATGTTGTAGACCATAGGAAAGCTTTCAAACATTGTTAAAGATTTGATGGAAATAAAGTTCCCTGGACTGTGGTTCAGCTAACACAAACACTGTCAGTCCACTCATATGCCAGTTCACTTTCAGGGGTGCATTCCTAGCATGAGGATGTGCTAAACCAACAAGCAATTTCCTGCTTAATTAATTCCGAGATTAAGTGCAGTTTCATGTTCAGGGTGTTTGTGGCTGGCCAGGAGATGGAGGGCGGATTGGCTTATAGGAGTTTTAGGAGTCTCTTTGGGGTCATAGACCAAGTTTAGCTCCTTTTTACTAGAGCCCTGACAAAGACCTTCCTTATGCCTGAGTATGTGTGTTTGTGTGAGTGTGTGTATCATGTGCGTTTGTGTATGCTTGCGCGTACACGTGTGTGTGTGTGTGTTTCGTAGTCTTGCTATGAGATGACTGGGCAGTCTACTGACAGTCCCTTGGCTCCAGCCCAGTACCTGAGGAGTGGCTGCTGGCAACTGGTTCCGCTGTGATCACTGGAGCCTGACCAGACTCTGCTTCCTGACAGCAATTCTTGAAAGGGAACATCCTGGGATACTACTTTTTCTCTGTGTGACTGGCTCAGAGGCCTGAGCGGAATTCACCACCAATCACTGGCTGCTGGGATTCTCTGGCAGGTCGTGATTTTAGAACAAACAGGAAGAAAGATTTCACCACCACTGCTTTGATTCATCTGCAACCAATTGACACGTTGACTTCCTACAATAATAAAACAATGATTGGTTAACTAGCGAGGATAATAGATAGTGACTACTGATGACTTTTGGTGATACGTCAGATCATTTACGTAGTGCTTGTGATTAAAGGGATAGACCTAGCAACTTGACCAAAGTGCAGCATTTAGTTGTCTAATCAACCAGAACCATGTCACATGATCAGCCTACATTATCTGCTGATGTCACCTCAGGGGGTCTAGTAAGTATGGCTGTAGAGTAATGGAGAAGATAGGCCATACTCTAACCTAATAAACTAACCTGTGTTGCACCTGCATTGTCTTTTTCTGTAGGGGATTGACAGTAAGCATGACTACTCCTCAGTAATTGCTAATTTTAGATGAGACCTGATGGATGTCATAGTGGAGGACTGCAGTTATTGTTGTTGGTGAGATAGATGACAACTGTGGTGGAGGACTCTAGTTAGGCTGGTGAGAGCCACTCTATGATGCTTGGCTGGTGGAGGACCTCCAAGTGTGGGCACACAGATTTCACCCTACCGGCCTAGAGATGAGAAAAGAGGACTCCTGGGAGGCATATGATGATAACACACAAACCAAGTACTGCTTGGCCACCGAAACATGCTAGAAACAGGTCTGAGAGGAGGACAAACATGAATGCAACTCACATTTCAAAAAAAGATTATCTAAAAGAGGCCATTTTTACGTAAGTGTATCTCTGGATGTCGCTAGAGCAGATGCTAGTGTAAGTGATGTGAGGAGTCTGAGAATTGTGTCATAGAAGGAAAATTAGTGTCAGACATTTATTTGACACCCTTGGACATCAACATTCCTGATTGGATTTTTACTGTGACTATACTTGTTGAAGCAATATTGGCTGACTTTGTTCAAACAAGATTTAATTTCTAGTGTGCCGCACGGCATACACACTCTTACAGATTTCTGTAGCAAATTGGGGTCAGTATCATGTCTGTGTAGCTGATTTTCTACGTGAGGCAGCAATTTCACAATCATGTTGACCTCTACACACAGCCTACAATTAATTTTAATGAAGACTAATTGAAAAAAATACAGGTCGATTAATTGTTCATCACAGTTGTAAAACAGACATAACACAGATGCACCACAGATTCATGTTGACAGAGGTCAGGTTAGGTCAGGGGTCAGAGAGACACAGCCATAGGCCAACCATCGAGGTGTAAGAGAGGAATGGCCGTTTGTGTTGGAAACTTTGAGCTGGTCCTCAGGCTATGTGGCCGTGGAGCCATGGAGCAGAGCTGGAACAAAGCAGGTGTTGAGTGTGAGTGGAGACTGAGAGCCACCTCTGTTTGCTGGGTCCACCAGTGCTTTTAGCCTGATGTGACAGGCTGGCTGCGGGGAAACAGGATAAGGCTCTTAATTGAATCACAGGCCCTTTGTTCAGTTCCTGGGGTGCAGGGCTTTGTGTCCTCCCTTCTCTTAAGAGGATAAATGTGCAGCTTGAGGATTTTGACCTCATCTCACAGACCCAGAGCTTTCAGGTTTAATGTAGAATAAATTCCCTTCTAACACAAAAGGGTCGCCATTTTTTTGAAAATGAAACTAACTGCAGGAGTGTATCTTTCCCTTATAATCTGATAGGGAATCAGGGATGTTTTTTTTACCCATTCTCTTTTCAAATGTGTAGTAACAGCATTAGCTCTTTCTTAACATTCACTGTACTGTGGGGTCTATAAGGTGCAATATGAAATGAACAATTATAAAATTCTACATTTTGTATGTGAAAACTTTCAGTGTTATGTACAGTGCCTTCAGAAATGATTCACACCCTTTGATGTATTCCACATTTTGTTGTGTTACAGCCTGAATTCAATATAGATTATATTGATTTGTTTTCTCTCACACATCTACACACAATACCCCATAATGGCAAATGCAAACTTATTGAAAATTAATACAGAAATATCTAATTTACATAAGTATTCACACCCTGAGTCAATACATGTTAGAATCAGCTTTGGCAGCGATTACGTCTGTGAGTCTTTCTGGGTAAGTCTCTAAGAGATTTGCACACCTGGATTGTACAATATTTGCTTTTTTTTATTTATTTTTTTTTATCTTCAAGCTCTGTCAAGTTGGTTGTTGATCATTGCTAGACAGCCATTTTCAAGTCTTGACATAGATTTTCAAGCAGATTTAAGTGAAAACTGTAACTAGGCCACTCTTGGTAAGCAACTCCAGTGTATATTTGGCTTTGACTTTTAGGTTATTGTCCTGCTGAAAGGTGAACCTTTGTCTCCCAGTGTCTGTTGGAAAGCAGACTGAACTAGGTTTTCCTCTAAGATTTTGCCTGTGCTTAGATGTATTCCATTTATTTTTATCCTACAAAAAGCTCTCTAGTCCCTGCCGATGACAAGCATACCCATAACAACATACTTAAAAAATATGAAGCGTGGTAGTCAGTGATGTGTTGTGAAGGATTTGCCCCAAACATAACGCTTTGTATTCAGGACATAAAGTTGTTTTTTTTTTGCCGAAGTTTTAGCAGTTTTACTTTCGTGCCTTATTGCAAACAGGATGCATGTTGTGGAATATTTTTATTCTCTACAGGCTTCCTTCTTTTCATGTGTTCCTTTAGGTTAGTGTTGTGGAGTAACTACAATGTTGTTGATCCAGCCTCAGTTTTCTCCTATCACAGCCATTAAACTCTGTAAACTAACTGTTTTAAAGTCTCCATTGGCCTCATGGTGAAATCCCTGATCAGTTTCCTTCCTCTCCGGCAACTGAGTTAGGAAGGACGCCTGTATCGTTGTATTGACTGGGTGTATTAATACACCATCCAAAGTGTCATTAGTAACTTCACCATGCTCAAAGGGATATTCAATAGTTATTATATTTACTCAAGTCATTTCAGCTTTCCATTTTTAATTCATTTGTAAAAATGTCTAAAATTCCACTTTGACATTATGGGGTATTGTGTAGGCCAGAGACACAAAATCTCAATTTAGTCCATTTTAAATTCAGGCTGTAACACAACATAATGCAGAAAAAGTCAAGGGGTGTAAATACTTTCTGAAGGCACTATATATGCCAAGGTGACAAAATATCATATGATGAAGAATACAGCAAGGCTATGTAGACATTTGCTCTGCATTGAAACATATGGCACATGAGGACATAAATACTGAACATGCAGTAAATATCACTTCACTTAAACTGCTGCTGCTTCAATGTATTCCTTAACTCGAATACACTCGGCAGACCATATTCAAGTGATACTGTTACATGTCATATCTGTGGGATTTTGTGATAAAATCATATTCTTTGATGACGTTTAACATACAATACAACACATGGCAAACGAAGAAAGAAAAGGAAATAGCATTCGTGTCTCATTCCTCCCTCATCTCTTATTTCAAGCCCCACGTCTGACAGTTATTGCAAAATACTCTCCAGCCAGCACTTTTGCTCAGTCAGATCCCTTGAATCACTTAAAAACGTTAGTACTCTCTCCATCGAAGGAAACTCACCTTTGCCAAGGAAATGAGCCATCTGCCATTACCATCCCCAGTCACACTTATACCTTTAGAGCCAGGAACGGCCACATCTGGCCCAGGTACACAGCTTTTATTAAACGCTTTGAAGAAAAGGTTAGATAGTTAGGATCAGCGTGGCAGTGCTTAGGGCATGTCCGTAGGCAGTGCTTTTAAGTGCCAATGTCTGTTTTACATTTATTACATAATGTTGAGGCTGCTGGGAGTTTTTTCTTTTGCGAGGTTGACCTGAGTGTAAGACAGGCTATATCCAACTTTGACAGGAACCAGTGGATCAAATATATGTTGCAGTTATTGAACAAAAAGCGTGTTCTCTGGTCCTCCCACGTACCCTAACTATAGTCACATTGGGGCAGCAGGAATTTGTTTTGGCTGGATTCAGAGGGTACAGACCATGGTTATTGTGTTCAAGTCCTTTGTAATGTATTTCCTTATATGGATAACACTGAGCATTGCAATTGCAGTTTTAGGATGCATATGTTATACTGACTGAAACATGGGTAGAAAATAAGATATAAATAGTTGAACAGTTCAGTTCAGCTGTGTTCAGTGCTTACTGCATATCTGTGGTAAGAATTCTGGATAAAGGGAAACCAAATAAAGGAAGTTGATCTAAGACTGAAAGATGTTGTGCATCCCCTGTGTGGAAAAACACACTATATTAGGTTCCACTCTCTTCATCATCAAAGGATGATTTTCAATCCATTTCTGAAAATGACCACATTTATTGTCATTTGCAACAAGGAGAAATGTGAGTCTCTTAGATATTTAGGGAGAGATTTGACAAATTAACTATATAGCTCATTAATAGTTCCACAGAACGTCTTCCTGTCTATTGAAGGGGGAGGTATTGTACCTTCCTTCTTTGAAGTACTTGCCTCCAAATTCTAATTTCCTTTTACAATGAAGGCCTAAGATGGTGTCATTTCTCTCATTCTTCATCCTCCTTCCATCTCTCTCTTTCTGTTTTTCACCCTCCATTCTGTCGGATGAATGGCCGCCTTCCTGAGACAGACAATCCATCCGGCTGTGATTGGCGGTAAAGTCAACAACCCCTGCTCGACCTCTGATTCACAATGCTCCTTCCCCTCTCCACCTTTATTAATTAATGTGTTTGTTGCCCTTTTTTAAAATGTAATCTCTTTCCCACAATTACCTTGTATGGCTGGGGCCCAGGGCCAGCGGCCTGTGTATTCTCACAGCCCTGGAACACAGACAGAGGTCAGAGCTCTCACAACGCCCTGCTCTCTTTAACATGTGTTTATATACTGGTGCATGGAGGACCTTATACATAGCTACATTGATTTACTGTAACGGCTTCAGAGGATATGCAGACATTTAAATAAAAGGATTATAGGAGTCATTACAGTCATGTTTACAGTCATGTTTATTTTATTATCTCAAATTTAATCAAAAATGAAGATGATCTCTTTTATCAAGTACAATTTTACAGAACATTCAGTGCAGTTACGGAAATAGTAACTATAATCAATTGATATTCATATTTGCAGAAAACATGCAAGAATGCCTACATAATATAAAGTATCTCTCACCATTCCATGATGCAGTGCAAAATCATAGGAGACTGAAATAAGATAAATTACAGATTCACAGAGAGAAGGTACAAATCAGCCTAAACTACACATGATTGGCCCTTATAAAGAAGGCCTGATGAGTTCTTGCAATTGCAGGCAAGCAACCAAACAAGCAGATAGAGGTGAAATGGGCTTATGATGAAACCCGTCAGGCAGGCGGTGTTGCAGTCAGAGCACCTGGGCCCAGTCTCGCTCTCTCCCACCAGCCAGCCAGGGCCCAGTTTCCCAAAAGCATCTTAAGGCTAAGCTCATTGTTAGAACCTTCGTAGGAGCATTGTTAAATCTCAGAGCTGTTTCGCAAAAACATCATTACTAAAGTTGCACTTAAAAACACTTGTCATTTACCGCTTGCCTCAGACTACTCATAGAACAGCTAAGTGCGTCATTAGATGCGTTTTTTCCCCTACCGCGTCACTTTATACACAGAAGATCTCCGCTAAACATAGAATCAAGATGTTTATCTGTCTCTCTGTGACATCCCATAACTTCACAATGAAGTTGACTACAAATTCAAAGTTGCCAATGTCTTTGCAAATGTTACAAACAAGCGAAAGGTAAAAATATGCCTCAAATGAAAACCGAGATGACTGCATGCATTCAAAATATAAATAGCCTACAGTTTAGGCTATAAGCCTATATTTCATTAATATTTTAATCAATTTCATGTCATTCAATTTAATTATATTTTACTTATTGTAGGTTACCATTTTTGCCTCAATATATTGCATGGTGTGTAAAAACATGCGTGCATTTATGTGCCATATTCTTGATTTCGGGTATTATTATAGGGTAAGCATTCGAATAAGCCACCTCAATATTTGCAGCCATAGGAGATAATATCTTTCTAGGAGCTGATCCTTCATCAGTATTCTAATGTTAAGGTAAGATTTGAATGGAGATAGCTGATCCGAGAGCAGCGCTGCCATTCTGTCGATCCTATCAGTCTTGACACATGCCTCAACGACGCACTTAGTGAATGTTTTCTCCAGGTGGTAATTTGGGAAACGCATGTTACAGCTTCGGCCGTTATAGGAAAGATGCATTGTTAAAATGCTCGTAAGCCTAAGTTCCATCGCTGTCGGGAAACCGGGCCCAGGCAAGTTCATTAATGGATGAATCGGAGCCCTGTGCCACCATGACATCATTTGACAGGAGAGTGTAATATTTATCTAAATTCCAATTACCTTCATCTGATCTGTTTGATGTCAAGAGGTCAGCTCTCAGCAGGCTGTAGCAAGCTCTCTGCATTTCAAACACTCCAACGACACTGAGGAGGACATTACCTTCCCAGAGACTCACATGCAGTTGCAATATCCCAGACTTCATTATGTCCTGATATATTGAGGCTTGTGTGGAGGGCAGTGGCAGTATACGGACTGCAGACAACTATCAGAATCACCTTGATTCGCCAAGCACATTTACTCATACTCAGAATGTTACTTGGTGATATGGTGCTGCTAGTGATAGACAACACCTACAGTATAAACATTTAGACAAGTGGAGGCTCCTCAGAGGAGGAAGGGGAGGACCATCCTCCTCAGTGAATTTCAGAAAAAGTTATCATTTTCAGATAAAACTATACTAAATATAATCGCATGTCACCAAATAATTGATTAAACACACTATTTTGCAAATAATGTCTACAGTAGCCTCAACAGCACTCTGTAGGGTAGCACCATGGTGTAGCTAGCTAGCTTCCATAATCCTCTGGGTACACTGACTTCAATACAAAACCTAGGAGGCTCATGCTTCTCACCTCCTTCCACACACTTTCACAATAACTATGACAACTTCCGGAAGACATCCTCCAACCGATCAGAGATCTTGCAGCATGAACTGACATGTTGTCCACCCAATCAAAGGATCAGAAAATGAATTTAGTACTAAAAGAATAAGCTACAGCTAGCACTGCTGTGTATAAAATGTGCTGAGTAGTTGACTCAAAGAGAGAGAAAGACAGTAGTTAGGGTTAACACATTCATTTCTTACAAAACGATGGAGATGCAAGAGAGAAATAGGAAGAGATTGTCATTTCTTTTCACATTTAGTTTAACTTATTTAGCTAGAAAATGCAGCTAGCTAGTTTAACCTACTGAAACACCCTGCTCAAACAGAGGGATGTTTTTTTTAGCTAGCTGGCTATCACTTTCCAACACAGCTCTGGAACTCTTTCAAGTCAATTTAAGCTTTTGGTTTTACTAATTTATTGCCACCAGGGCCCGCCAGTGTAACTGCTTATTGACTGTAATGACTGTACCGTTACTGCATGATTGTAGCGGGATTACTAAAGCGTTAGTTCTATTAGCTATGCTGACTATGACATTACTTTAGCTAATATGGTGACAACGGTGTAGGCTGTGTGTAGCGGTTTGGCTTGGAAAGGTTTTTTCACCTGGTCACATACAGCTGATGTGTTGTGCATTGAAGTCCACAAGCGAAGGGACAAGGTGAGAGGAGGAGAGCGCATAGATGCGAGAAGGAATACAACGTTGCTGCTAGGAAAGTGAACTGTGTTAACGCGTAATCAGGGGTGTATTCATTCTGCTGATTCTGTTCAAAAACATTTTTTTTTTTACGGAAGCGAACGGAACAAAATGAGCATAAACATACCTGAATTTGTCCAATAGAAACTCTCGTTTGCAATTGTTGGATTAATGATTACACCCTATATCAGCTAGATGCAGGCAAGAGTGTGCAACGCGGTATTGAATCACACTGTCTGTCCTTGTGTCAATTTGTCTCTCGACTTGTGTGCACCTACGTTGTAAACTTTCCTTCATAGGCTAGGTTGTAGCAACCTCATGATGGGTATAGGGAAAATTTGCGTATCATGTAGTAGCCTAAACCTATCGTTTTTACATTGAACTGGGTGAATGAAATATAAATGATAGTCATTCAACATGCCTTAATAGAAATAAAATAAATTGTTCTCCCTCATCTTAAATGGCACTGACCTCCACTGATTTAGACACATGCGGTCTCTAAATGTTGTCTATCACTAGCAGCACCATATCTGTGGATCATAGCAGTGTTACTTTCATGAAGCATTGCTGCAGGGCTGCCAGCGTAATTCTAAAATGGCTTGAGGACTGCTCACAAATAAGAACCGATTATTAATTAGGATTTTTTTCAAATGTTTGTTCCGTTAAAACAACACCGCACTTTCATTTAGTCAGATGAACCAGCCTTTTCCTCAGCATCTTTTTAGCATCAGTGATATTGTTCTGGTTTAGCATGTCATATTCCCACAGGGCTAGCCCAACTGTACTGTACCATCAGGCCTGATTAACTGTATGCCACATGGTTTTACAGCATCAACAAGGGCAAGGAGTTCCCTCTGCTGTGTTGACATATTCTTCAGTCTTAAACAGGCACAATAAAAGGTCAACTGTTAGACAGTGGTTTATTTTGGACCCGGCAGGTCCTGCATCTTGTCAGGTTGGCAGGTTGTTTTCCTTTAGCTGTTTGCATGTCAGCGATGTGTTTAAGTGTGAACTTGCTGTATTTTGGCTGCCTGTTTGCTTAGTTGCTTGATAATGCAACAATTGTTACAGTCAGTGTTTCAGTCATTGTCAGTGAAGTAGTCCACTTTTTTTTGTTGTTGCTATTTTTGATTTGGCAAGAAAATATAGTTGGATGTAGTTTAAAACATATATAAAATAAATTCCAACTCACTACGTTGAGAGGATGAGTCCGTGAAATGGGATTCGGAGACTATTGATCACGACATCAACTAATTATGAGTAAGATTTTCTTCAGTTTGATCTGAGGGCATTTTACATCTTAGCTTTGGATGTTTGTATGTAAAGTATTGCGTAACTGCCATGCAAAGTGGTTTAACATCTCATATTTGATGATGTGTAATCAGGTATAAGCCCCAGGATCCATTTCCCAAATTTTCTGATGGCCCTGGATTTAAAAAATGAAAAAAGAGAGAACTGGCTAGAGGAACATGCTAATGGTGCTGCATTTGGAAGTTGTGAAAATGAAGAACATGGCAGCGGATAGCTGGGTGTGAGATGACTGCAGCTGGTATCACTTGAACTGACAAAGCGCTGACAATAAACGTCATATTTTTCCATCCCTGCTGTCCCACTGCTTTGGGGGGGACATGGTCTCAGTCAGTCTTCATCTTGGCCAGAAACTTGTGACATCCAATATGGCAGCCTTCGACTAATTGATGCCACCTTGTCAACACTAATTACTAAGACTGCAGCAATGAGGAGGCAGCTAATTAACAGACTAACGATGTTTGTCACTTCAGGCTGACCCAGATATTTAGGAGAAAGCCGAGCTTGTCACCTTGACATCTGCTCCACTTTATCTGTCCTTAGATTTCTACGTTTCTATTTCATGTTCTTTCAAAATGGATTCCTCTGCATTCATTTGGTTTGTTTACCATTCCATTCCTCCCCCTGTCACATTTCCATCACAATTGATTAGGACAGAAAAGCAAGCTGCCACCTTTTTTTCCCTCCTGAATAAAGGATGTGAATATAGGTGAGCTTTGCAGCTGTAACTGCAGTTGTCAAAGCTCACAGCATTTATTCCCAATCACATCAAAGATTATGCGAATTTGACATTTTTAGAACTCCTTTACCAAGCCCGCTCAGCGTTCTAATTATCAGTGTAAGGAAACAGAGAAGGTGGTAATGATGAAACAGTGGGGTGTGTGTGTGTGTGTGTGTGTGTGTGTGTGTGTGTGTGTGTGTGTGTGTGTGTGTGTGTGTGTGTGTGTGTGTGTGTGTGTGTGTTACTGTTTGTGTATAGTAAGCATCATTAAAATTTGATTAATCTTTTTTACTGATCTTACATATTGAGGATATTCCTCCTCATCAGCCCCCCTCTGCCATCCATATTCAGAATTCCTCAGAATTTATTTTCTAGGTCATCGAAAGAGCTGAGGATTTGTGGGAGATTTGTGGAATGTTATTTGTGTCTGATGCAAAGCAAAATAAAACATATATATGTTTGTAAACGTTAAAAATGTTCCCCACATGCAGTTTGGTGTATAACAAATCTCCACATGATATTACATAGTCATGATTCATGAAATAGTAATTCAAAAATTCTGAAATTATTTTGCAATTTGTTGTCTCTTTCTTCCTTAGATCCGAGTGGATGGCATACCTCCCCCATCCCAGAGTGCTTTGCTGTATGAAACCGTTACAGTGGTTGAAGGGAAACCTATTCTGCGTGACATGGTATTCAGCCCTGACTACCAATACATTTACCTGCTGAGTGACAAACAGGTGAGAGAAGCACGCACACGCACACACACACACACACAAACACACACACAGCATAAAGAAAGCACTGACCACAAAAGACGATCCATAGTTTTATTTCAGGATGTGAGAAAGGAAAAGTATGAACTCGTCTACAGTAGATTGTTCCAGCATTAACCACCACAGTTTAATACAGTGTTGTCTTACTTTCAGAGATTCTCAGACCTTTATGTAATCTCTAGCTGATTTACTTCTCGAGAGATTTACTTTTGTTTCATGGTTCCAATCATAATGCGTGTGAAAATATTTGTTCTGCGCTATGATGACCTATCTTGGCCATATAAAGATACATTTGTCAAAAGGAATCAAATTAGACTCAGGCACTGTCAACAGTCTGCTTTGTTTTAAAACCTAACCGGAATTTCAGTTATGTTGTTTTAGAATCTGCGCGACAGGAAGACAGAATATGAAACACCAGTTCTGTCTTTGAATTCTGCCTCAGCTGCTTCCCTAATAGGAAACCTCGGGGAAGTGTCTCCATGGAGAGGCTTGCAGAATAGCTCTATTCTAAGAGGTCTTATTGTACAGCTGAGGATCGGATAGGAAGGTTAACACACCAAGTTCCTCTGCAGCTGACTAGAAGAGAGCCACATACATACAGTACACGCAGCTGCGCACAATAATGATGCTGGTTCCCCTGCATAATACATCTTTCAGAGGTTATTTGTTTTGTTCGGAATTGAGCAATTCATTGAAAGAAAGGATGAATTGCTGTCGTTGTGCAGTTCTCACAAAGATTTGATCTTTGGCCGTTCACTTTTTGCCGCCAGAATGCCATGTCTCAGAGAAAAGAAAGAAAGAGCCCTCCAATGAGGAGACTTGGCAGGCTGTCTTGTGATTTAGAAAAGGTCTGCGTCGTCGAAATGAGGAGATATGATTTTGGCGCAGTGTTATATAAGTAGATATACGCCACGCAGCTTGTAGAGCTCTTGTTAAACCTCAGTACTACAGTTTAGTGGACAGCAAAAAAAAGAAAACTTTTCTCTAAACTCCCAGCTATAATCCAGAGTTGTCGTTGAAGAGTTGTTAGATTGAGACTGATGTTAGGGAGAGGTGGTGCATGATCAAAGGAATAGAGCAGCCCCTCCTGGAGCATGGGGGGGGGGGGGGGGGCACGAGGACAGGAATCACAGAGGAGAGGAGGATCCCCTAATGCCAGAATGAAAGAATGGAATCTGATAGAGGGAGAATGGCACTGCACTGTGCGGCCGAGCTCATTCACTCAAACAATGGGCCTCCCTTACGCATGATGGAGTAAAACCACATGGGTCTGCTCCAGATATTGATATTTCCCCATAATGATTAAATGTGAGGCACTCCGATGCTTAAGCGTGTGTCAAATGATTCCCAATTGATTTGTTTTGTATGCAGAATGTGTATTAAGAGCTGTTTATCTGGAACTGATTAAAGAAAAGCATGTAGAGTCGATCCTTTTTCTCATCTTCTCTAAAACCACTCCTGCACTGGGATTTTTGCCTACTGTACCGTACATGCGTCTTCAGAGCCTGCCTCCTGCTTACGTTTTCAGTATTTATGAAATGTGATTGAATTGCGGTAGGTAAATAATTAATAGGCAACACTGACCGGCAGAGCAGAGCGTTGCAGGGAGATTTGAATATTTCATTAAAGGCAGGTGCACAGGTTGGCGTGAGGGCACCTCAGCCCCATAACGACCCTCTTGTTGTAGGTCATCACAGGGAGGTAAATACATTGGATCAAAGATGAACTACTATAGCGCTCTGCCTTTCACACGGGCCCACTTTAAACACAGATTAATGTGTGGCAGTTGATGATGCTATTTTCATACACTAACTTTAACAGTACTGTGCATATATAATATATAACCATCATACAAAAAAAGGATAAAAGATAAGTACTCAGTGGACAGCCTGCTTTTATTATCGATTTACAGCTGCACTATGCAAAAATCGCTCCGCCATTTCCTGGTTATTAAAATTCGAATAGATCACCTAATTTCAGTTTATGTGACAAAATAAGCATGTATAGTGTAGAGAATCATTGTACCATCTAAACCACTGTGATATATATTTTCCATAAGCAAAAATATTGTATTTTCAGCTGGTTTTAGCTGGTGTACAAAACTGAAAGTAAAAGATGCAAAAACTGAACTTAAGAACAGGAAGCATAGAAATAGCGCACAGAGACCAGATATACCGCTTCTTAGACTTGCTTTTAATGAGAATGACAGATCTATAACTCACATTTCTTTGTGAATTTGGTCAGGTCGCCCAAAAAGTTACATATTGCAGCTTCAATAAAATGGACTTGTTTAATTCCATCCCTTTGTGAGTTGTCTGTCTGCAAGGTGCTTGTGGGATGCTGAAAGCCGAGCATCATGTCATAAACGGAGACTTAGGGCAGAGGATTATAAAACATGTCGGTGGTGGTGGTGTGTTTACATGCTGGCTCTTTGCTGCATAAATTAGCATGGGACAGGAAGCACAGATCTCGGCATAACACCTCGCCCACCCACCGCCTGACTCCCTGACACTAGAGGCAGAGAGGCAGGCCTGCGCTCCACAGGGCCTGCCAGGCTTAACGCTTAGCGTTAATGCTAGTAGCCCTCTCCACTGCAGCAGTACTTGGAACCAGAAGCTCAGCAACTTGAAAGGCAACGCCACATCCCTTTGGGCGGGATTGTGTTTTTCTCTGTTTCAAAATTATAAAAAATTAAGGCGATCAAAGGAGATTAGGTACCCTCAGCGTAAGCATTTCAGCACTTTAGGAGAGATGAAAGTGGCAAGGATGTCTTTGTTAAAGTCCTTTCCGGGCACATGATTGACATGCAGAGAACGGAATTGTACATACGGTGTACGTGGCATATTACCCAGTGACATCTGGAAATGTAAAAGGATGGTCTCACTTGATGCCAAAGGGAGGGGGATGATCACTAAAATATATATTTTTTATATATTTAAATCAATCATTCAAGGCAACCCATTAGACTGTGCGTGTTTACGACAGGGGAACAACCGCAAATGACTCTTTCCACTGACTCTGCACTGTGTCACTCTTAGTTAGCCATGGGTGGTATGTTGAATAAGTCGTCTAGCGTTTAAAGGCTTGAAATGTTTACTAACACTGTTGAATTGACCCACTCTATCACTGCAGAGGCTGGAGGCTTAGCTGGTGTCACTGAACCAAATACAGTGTAGTGTAAAGTAGTGTAGTCTAGTGTAGTGTAGTGCTTACAGTTTTTTGGTCTGATGCATCCACATCATCTCTTACACTAAAAAAAGATTTTCAGCATCCGAGACGTCTGTGTCGAAAGCCACAGTTTAATAAATTGATTCAGACCTTGTGTCGGGGAATTGTTTAGTCTGTGAAGCCTGGATGTGCCCTAAAACCCATGAAAATTGTGAGCATAAAATGTTCACTCTGTTTTGTTTCATAGCAGAAAATCTTACGTAAACTTAATGCTATCATGACAAATTCACGGTTATGGCTTGGATTTAGATTTGTTTGACACTCTCTTCGCATTTAAAAAAAAAAACCTGTATGTGTGAAAAGCACAGTGCTAGCGTGCTAGCGTGAGCCTATGAGGGTGTGTGTGGGTTGAATCAGATGGTAAGCTGAAGCTCTGTTGTGTTCTGCAGGTGAGCAGGTTACCTGTGGAGAGCTGTGGCCAGTACACCACCTGCAAGACCTGTCTGGGCTCTGGAGATCCCCACTGTGGATGGTGTGTTCTTCACAACAAGTAAGTGGATCACTTTACATTCATATCTTGTAAGGCTAAATTAATGTATTGGGGGGGAAAAAAATAATGGTTGGTTGGTTTGTGTGATCAAGTTGCCTCAGTTGATGCCAACTTTAACAGAATTAATTGATTCCAGAACTGCTGCACAGATTTCCAAGGTGACATTTGATACCAATCAAAGTGAGAATAATGGAGGCTCTGTTAAACATCAGGGTGGCCAGATGCTGTTGGAATGTAAAAGTCTAGCAGCAATACAGCCAGTTTATTATGGACTTTTAATAGCACCACTAAGAGATCCGGGGTTCAGCCCAACTAGTGGGAAGCTGCCTGCTGTCACCCAATCCACCTGGCCCGCTCTAGTCTGCTCCACACAGGAAGTGACAGGTGACAGCTGCTCCAGATGTGATCCTTCCTGTTGACCCCTGGGATGACCCCTGGGCAGCAGCTAGTAGGAGCTCAGGAAATGTCTAAATATTGCTGGCCCTCTGCCACTCCTCTCTCACTCCCTCACTTGTCATCATGCACATTTGTCCTCCAGTCCCACTGTAGATTAATTGACTGGGTACGTCATGACAGAGTGATGTGTTCAGTTACGGGGAGAAGGGTATTCCTGCGAAGGGAGAAGCATGTGTGGCTGCTGCATAGTGTACACTTTAATTTATTGAGTGTAATGGCCACAATATGGAGGGGGTTTCTCTGACATATGATTAACGGAAAAACAAAGTAACACTAATAAAGTAGAGCAGAAATCCCCTGAGTGGATTTCAATGAAAGGTCCAGAAATGTAAGCACGTCTTTCAAATAGCAAGCCATGGGAAAGTCCTGAAACTGTTTCATTATGTTACATTTCTCACACTAAGGCCTGGTTTTGTCACTGTGTTACATATCTAGATAATGTCCAGAGGTAGATGAAAATCTTTTTTTCTGAGCCTAAAACCTCAATGACATCCAATTTTTTTTAAATGACAAATAAATGAATTCAGTCCTTTATATTTCTCCCTGCCATCCATACTTTAATCAAGATAACAATCTTCGGACTGATGATGTAATAATTAGCATAGATTTTGCCAAACTAGTTTGAAAGTGACATTTGTTTGCATATTAATGCGATATCCCCAACATTTTTTACATGACCTTGTGACAACCACTGCACAGCGCAATTAGTGTGAGATCAAGCAAAGTGATGAATAGATTGAATGGCTGAATTGTGCCTGATTCATACGTCCAACCTCTGTTCCTCTCTGGTGAAGCGTCATCCCAGTGTGACACAATCCGCTTCTATTCCCATGCACTCGTGTTCTGCTCCTTTAGATGGCTTCAACATGCTGTCTGTCAGGCTGGCTGTCTACTTGAACCCCTATGATGCTCAAACAGAGAAACAAAGGGAATTTGATTGGGTCAGATTGAGATGGGGTGACAGGCACATTCAGTCAGTGGGACAGCGGACACACTCAGGTCATATGCTCGGTGGAGTCTGAGTTGTGTCGTCTCACAGTGTTGGGGCCCATGAGAAACAGAGAGCAGGGCTTTGTTCCTCCTAGCAGGGTACAGGCCAGGCCAGGCAACCTCAGACTGCTCATTCATGTGCAGGAGGTAACTCAAATTACTGGGATGACTCGCTTCCATGGACCACAATGGGCATCTCCTATTCAAGCCCAGTCAATGAGCCACGTTTTCAGCACACACTTTACTTGGTGCTCAACTTTAGATTGTCTTTCATTTTTTAGAATTTCTGACCAGACTACTAAAACTCACTGTGGTTTCTTCGATATCTTTGATATTACTTTTTCTAGGCCAATCGATGCGGTCACAGATCCTAAAATGAAACTAATAATATACTGAACTTTCTAAAGCTGTTTTTTTTTTGGTCTTGAGGTTTTTTATTTTGAGTCCTTTGTGGGATATTGCTTTTTTGATCATGAGGTAGCTATTTCAGCTGTATATTTCAGTGTTTAACACAGATGTCGGCAATGGCCCCATTCAACCCTTGCTCTCATTTCACAGATAGAGAGCTTTATTTTGGTACGTCTGTGTGACATAACTCTCAAGGCCTCATTTAAGGCACTTATCAATCTGAATGCACTGCCTCAAGCTTTTGAAGGTGGTATGATGAGTTTTCATATGAAAACTGTGGTGTGGGTTGTCATGTGCTCCTCTGATCTGTAATATCTACATTTATCTAGGCACTTATCACTTGTCTTGCTACTGTTATGACACGTATTGGAGTGATGCTCCGAAAAACGATGCAGTGAAATTTTGGGGTTGTTAAATCTTAATTCTTAAACCGTGTTGCCAGAGCTCCCCTTCCCTTGGGAAGATGGGTTGCCATGGGAGATGGCTGTTCAAAAACACCCCCTGCCAAAAACACTCTTGTTTGGGAGACTAGCTTTGACCTGCTTCCCTTTCTTTTACTTGTTGTCTCTGCTTTGTCTGCTATTCCTCCAGGGCTCTTTAGCCTCGAGCCATCATGTTAGTCGAGCCAGGGTAGAGGAGAAAAAAAAAATGCACCCTGGGAAATGGTCTGTGTCCATGGCAACAACAGGAAACTGGAAGATGGATTTGCAGTGTGATTCAAATCAGGCTCATTTCGTGATTTCTCTGCTACTCTATCTGTTGAGTGGGGCATTGGTTAGGATGTCTCATGTGGCATTTATCTTGTGGAAACTTCCCCTACTCAAGAGACTTCATTAATGTTCTATAAATGATGAAAGCACACCGTGAAATGACAGCACGCCATCATATGTCAGTATCTGTTCAGTTATTAATGTAAAGTGCTCACTGAATGGTGAAGGTACCTCTGCGTTAGTTTAAATAAGACTGGGATTGTCAGCGTATTATTATAATTAGAGGATCATTGAGAGCAACTACTATTACAGGAAAATATCATATGCTTTTGCTTTTAATGTAATATGGAACATCTGCAATGTTTATTGTTTGAAGACAGCCTTTCTTTTATCCAACATTTTGCAGAGCAGCTAATGCACATTCTGAAAATGTTGTCCGATGTCTTTGAGAGAAGGTGTTTCAGATTAACATGGTTCAAGGTTATAGTAAAAAGGACAGTGAAGAAAGCCTGTGATAAGTGACTGCCCTTTCAATAGTTTCGCCCCCTCAGCAGACATGATTGTCTCTTGTGTTGTCTTTCTCTCTAATCAAAGTCAAATAGATAATTAACCCAGACCCTTAGTGTCCGTTACGGCCCCCACCCTCCCCATATCAATTAATGTGCTCAATTGATCCTGTCTCTGTGTCCCAATGCTTCCCAGTTAACCCCAACACTGCCATTTTAGTTATGTAATGACATTATTAGTAGATGATTTACATGTGTTATGAAAGGCTTTTTTAATCTCCTCCGTCCAATTAATAATTTGAACAAGTTGAAACTTTGCCTTTTAGTGTCAGAATGAACACAGAGGTCATAATTGCCAGGTCGCAATTGTAAATGAGAACTTGTTCTCAACTTGCCTACCTGGTTAAATAAAGGTGAAACAAAACATTTAAATAATGTGGTTTGAATGTGGCCTTGGATTTATTTAATAGAATTCACATAACCTGAAGTGGTGAATTGGGCATGTAGGGTGGGAGCCTATCTGCCAAAATAAATGACTAAATCAGTTACTCCACTCTCTTGGGCTTATTCCTTAGAAAAAGCCTGTTCTCAAGTTTAAATGAAGCCATGTGCTCAACGCGTGGCTTTCTCTTAGGGTTAATGTGAGCCCCCAATCTCCCGTTTCTCACCCATGTCCCTCTAGTGCCTTTAGTGCCTCGCTACATTCTCCTCTGACAGTTTCTATCCCCATTTCACTTGATCATATATTACAGAGGACTCCTCACCTGCTAATTGAAGATGTGTTGAGTCCATTTTGTCCCCACAAAGAACAGTCACTAATGCAGGTCCCTGATCCCCTGTATTTCTCATGGCGTCATTGCAGGGCTGTTAGAGAGAGAAAGAAAGAAAGCAGCTGAAGGGACCTCCACCCCAGGGGGACAACGTTTCACCATAAATCACATATCTGCCATTCCACTAGGAAGAGGGCTGCACTGTAATTGAATTAAATCTCATTCCTGGAAACTGAATGAGAAGAAATGACAAAGCAACAGAAGAATCGCAGTGATATGAATTGTTTGTTGTTGGCTGGCGAGGAGACGCACCACAGTTCCACTTACTTTACAGAGAGCAGTCATGTCTAGGCCCTGCATTTTTTATTAAGCCTACTCCCATTCTTTCCCCAGACATATGGCTTTAATTAGAAGTAAACAAATCATTTATGGTGTGTTGCGTCTTGGGTAAAAAAAACAGCCCTGGAACTGTAGCGGCTTCTTAATTCTTTAAGAAGATGTTCTTCTAAAGGAAAATAAAATACATTTCCTTCCGGAGACACGCTTATCATGCGCTTAAGTTGAATGCTAACCTTCAAATCAAGTTTGTGCTTCACTGCTTCTGCTTTCTCGCATTGACGAGCCTGTGAAATATTAGTAGGCATGTGACACATTTCAAGTTTATTTTATTGGCAGAACAAAACAGTTTATATTTTCATTCATTTCATTTTGATGTTTATTTTTTTCCTTATATTTAATTTTCATCACGTTACAATATTTTATTGAATGGTTTCTGGACATGGTGTTAATGGAGATTGTAGTGAGATAATGCTGTGTGTTGTCATGCTCTGCTCTGTCTGTCCCAATGTGAAATAATCCCTAATCGTCTGCAGTAAAATCCAGTGGCATATTGGACATGGTAAAAAGGACAGGGCTGGTTGGTGCGTAAGCAGGAGTTTTTATTGGGGATAATCCTCAGCCACTTTCAGTGCAGCTGTCAAGCTTAAACATGTGAAACTTTTAACTGCACTTACAGTAACGCCACGTCTAACAAATGTGCTGCTGTTATAAATGTTTTAATATCCGGCTGCTCTTTAGAATCTGTAAGGAGAAAAATAGGACATTCACTTCCACAGCAGAAAATAACAGGCTTAAAACAAAACTGCAACAAGAGAGAGAACGGCTGCTATGCCGTATTAACCTGATCATATTTTTATCACAAAAAACATTTGGTTGAATTGTCATTGTTCTGGCTTCAATAGGGATTTATGAAAGAATTGGTTCCAATCATCAAGACCAGGTAAATTAGGTAAATTAGCAGTATAAAAGTTTCTGCTATGCAACATTAACCTGACAATGGGGAAATTGGTGACAAAAACATCTTTGAAGTTTGTTGCGAAGTGATGCTTGGCTCAGAATATTTCCAAATGTGTAATTTTGGGGTATTTCCATGTATTTTCCTAAATGTGTGTTCATGATTAGAGTAGATTAGATGTCTATTTAGTCACATGCGCTGGGTTGAAGATGTAGTTGCAGTACACAGTGAAATACTTACGCTCCGAGCTCCAACAGTGCAGGTGTGAAGAAAAAGTAGAAACCTGCCATGTTTTGTAGGAGCTCGAAGCGAGGCACCATCCATTGGTGCCATGTTAGCCCTACCTTAGTTCATACACTGGAATCATTTCTATGCTGCTCATACCTGACCTGCCCACTTAAACCACCTCAGTCATTTGTTACACCTAAATCTTATTCCAGAGGTTACAAGTTTGTGCCAGACTCCCGGTGCTCTGTTGGACATTGGAGTGGATGGATTTTTACCCAGTAATATGGCTGCAGGCTGTGTACTGCATTGAGCTGAGTGTCATTTTAGGAGTAGTACAGCATGTAATGTTGTGATCATTATTGACCCCTAACCTCATTGGGTTTTCTCCCAGGTGTTCCAGACAGGAGGCCTGTGAGAAGTGGGCCGAGCCGCAGCATTTTAACACAGAGCTGGACCAGTGTGTGGACATTAGTGTCACACCTAACAACATATCTGTGACCTCTACTTCCACCCAGGTAATTACAGGCTGTAAAAAAATAAAACAAATAAAAAATGTTCTCACCAGAGAAAAGCACGACGCTAGCTAATCTCAACATGACCAATATGGAGTTGGCTCATTAAGCTGTCGTTAAAGATTTCTGGTGTTAGTCTAACCTTCACTGAGATGCAAGGATACGCGCAGGGACGACTCCACCTGTCACCTGATATGCTTCTCTCCCGTCTCTCTCCCCCCTCCTCCCTCCAGCTGAGTGTGAAAGTGGTAAACGTGCCCAGCCTGTCAGCCGGGGTGACGTGTGTGTTTGAGGAGTTGACAGAGAGCCCAGGGGAGGTGCTGGCCAAGGGGCAGATCCTCTGTATGTCCCCCTCCCTCAGAGATGTCCCCTCCCTCGCACAGGGATACGGTAAAGCTTCTATCAGATACCACTATAAATCTATAGTAATAATACTAATAATATAAACCATTTAGCAGATGCTTTTATCCAATGCGACTTACATTTTACATATGGGTGGTCACGGGAATCAAACCCACTATGCGGGCATTACAAGCGCCATGCTCTATCAAGTGAGATACAGAGGACCACGTTCAAAGTTTGTCCGTTGAATAATAATGTTGTTATTTTCTGATGATCATATTTATCACTATAGCCATACTTTTTGTGTATGATATTATCTATACGTTTTTATACACTTCAGTTGGTTGTATCATATTGGCTTTTTGTTCAGACTGCTGTAATGTGTCTGACGTACACAGTGTTTTGGTTTTTCTGAGCCTTGTGGACATGGGCCTTAATGTGTTTTTCGAAAACATTTGAAAAACAACTGAATGCTCTTGCTGGATCTACTGATGGGAACCTGAAAAGTGCAGTAGCTCGTGTTTTGTTCCATTAACGGCAATTATTTAAAGTCCACTAGAAATGCTTTGCCAATTATCTTGAAGTCAGGCCTACAGGTATAATTGGACTAGTTGAGATGCGGCCTTTACTTCAAATGAAATAGTACATCTGTTCATGGGTTCCTGTTTAGGACCATAAGTGCACTTCTCTTGGTAATGGAAATGTTAGATAAAAGGCAGGAGCAATTAGACATTTTTATACAAATCTACATGATTTAATTTGCTTAGAAGAAGATTATTTTCCTGGGGTATGGGATCTCAGACGGACGGATCATTGTTTCCGAGCTTCTAGGCTGTTTGGCTCACTGTGGGTCTTTTGTCGTTTCAGGTGACAAACGAGTGGTCAAGTTCTTCCTGAAGTCCAAGGAGACAGGGCACAAGTTCATCACCACTGACTTCATCTTCTACAACTGCAGCGTGCTCCAGTCGTAAGTATCTATCTATTACGATCTCTCATCTCGCTCTCTGAGGAGAGGAAATACAGAGGAGCGTTCAGTGAAGTAACATATTGATTGGGTCAGTCCGTCACTTGAAGTTACTTGAAGATTTCTATGGGACTGTGTAGCCACGTCAGGCTGAGAAACTGCCTTGACAAGTCACAGGTTACCTGTTTTTTTTCATTAATTTATCTCCTCGTCAAGTTGTTTTTATGATGGTATAAAAAATACTGTAGGTCAGTGGTCACCAACTGGTCGATCGCATTTCTAGTCGATTACCAAACATTTCTGTAGAAAAGCCGACGATAAAAGGCTTGCGTTCTTTTTTTTTATTATTCGTGTTGCGCTGTTGGCTGTAGGTACACTTGATTCAGAAGCCCTGCATACCGGGTTGGCAAAGTTTATAACCATTTCATTTGTCTGAGAAGACAAACTCTACCTACCTGGTGGACCAGGAGACCTGTGGCTAAATCGAGTGCGCCTACTGCGCTGGCCGATTGGATAGCTCAAATCACCATGCCTAGAAGTTTGATACTAGCCTACCTGAGATTTCATAACTTTTAAAACAATGACCAGAGATACTGTCAAAGAATACAGAAGAGAGCTGCTGTTTTTATGAGTGAGCTCAGGTTCAATTTTTCATTCAGCACTGTCACTGTTTTTATTCAACACTATTACAAAACATAAAACACCTTCTCCCTACTGCCGTTTGCACTGCAGCTGCAATGAATGAGTAGCCCTGAATTTGTGTTATTATTAGCAGCTCGTTATGTCTATTTTAATATCAAGGAATATTTCAATTTCTCTGGTCATAGGAGCAACAAGAATTTGTGCTTGAGGCAGATGCGGATGCGATGCGACTCGAGTTTCACCATCAAGTGGACAACGGTGTCCCCTCTCTCTGATCAGTCTCACCAGAAGGAAAGGAAGGAGAGAGCATGGACCGTGAGAGGTGGACCCTCTGCTGCTCTCTCCCTCAATCCGCTGAGACTAATGCCGTGTTCAAAACAACTGGGAACTCGTAACTCCGACATCTCCGACTTCAGTGCGTTCAAGACATTTGGAAACTAGGGAAAAAACTAGATTAGACTGGGAAAAATTGCTTTGAATGGTCATCCAACTCAAAATCTTTGGCGTCTTTCTAGAGCCCCGACTTTCCGACCTGAACGTCACTGACGTCGTGATTTTATCTAGTTTTTTTCCAGTTGCCTTGAAAGCACCATCACCATCAAATACAGGTGCCATCAGTCCAGTAAAATAAAAAAGCAAATTATTTCAATTTATACTCAGCTGTGCCTCGCAGGTGCTACACCAACTGTTCTATTTTGTCATCAAAGCTCAAGTTTTGAAATATAATGTGGTCTGAGAAGAATAATATTGACATCTAGCCAATATGCTGTGATAAAGTCTTATGCTTGCCTACTGCACAAACCTCATTCCAACAGAACTGTTTTTATTAGGTTAATGTTTAAAAAATGCAAGTCATGTTTTAAAACAAATCTGAGTGGTAGATCTCGGCTTTGCTTTTTGCCTGCGAAAGTGATCTTTACTCAGAAAAGGTTGGTGATCACTGCTGTAGATGGTATAAAGTTATGTTTATTGTCATTATTTTCAACAAGGACTTTCAGAAACTCGTCATGTTGGAAAGCAAAAATACAAGGAAGGACACATAAATACAATGACAAAACCAATGAGAACTGGCAATCATGCCATACACAGAGTGATGTTCCACTGCTACGTCCATACTCCTTGTCGCTGTTATCCATCATACGACCACAGGACACATGACCAGATAACGTCCTGGACAGGCTGGCCAGATGCTGCTGGCTAATATGATTTCAGATGGTCCTGGTCTGGAACAGCAGCAGCAGCCTCACGCAGGGTAGGGCCAGGCTTCCAGACCACATCTGTGCTGAGGCAGAACAATGGGACTGTGCCTCTCTCCTAGGATCAGTCGGAGCCCCTCGCTCAGAGCCTCTCGCTGGCTCCAGCTTCTGTGAAGTGCTGAGCTCCATGCCCGAGGTCTCGTCTTTCTTCTGCTTCGTTTGTGGAGCTGTACCGTTTTACTGCCATATGTGCGCATTTGCATTTCAGCTGCACAAGACTCTCGGTTAGCACTGGGTCGATGGTGTGGGTGTCAGTGTTCTTGTTTTTGACATGGAGGAGTGTATGACACTCAGTATCATACTGAATATTGTGTACATTGCCATTGTTTTTGAATTTACATGATGCCTCACAGTTTAAGATGAACACGTTAATGTAGAAAAAGTGGTTATCTGGCAAACTCAGTCTTCATCACATCCAAACATGCTTACTATAATTTGTTTGCGGCTAAGGAAATGCCAAGTCAGAACCCACCACGATCACCTGTGGCGTCACTCAAGACTACGTCTTAGACCCCATTCTATGAATCATCTACATGCTCCCCCTTAGTCTCCTAATCAGGAAACACACCATCCACTTCCACTGCTGGGCTGACGACACACAGATCTACATAAAAACAACTCCAGACTCCCTCTCTTTCATAAACACCCTCACCAACATTCTGGATGACATCAAAGCCTGGATGTCAAACAACCACATACAACTCAACAATACTAAAACAGAAGCCATCCTCATCGGCACTCGCCATCACACCAAAACCAATCCCATCACCTTGGCGGCCACTCCATCCAACTGTCCTCCTCCGTCTCCAACCTTGGAGTGTTACTGGACCCCTCCCTCACTTTCTCCGACCCCATAAAATCTGTCTGCAAAAAAACAATCATTTTACCTGAGAAACATCACTGTCCTGTTCTCTCCAAACTTGATCTGAAAAAGCTGGTCAACTGCCTCGTCACCTCCCGACTTGATTACTGCAATGGCTTCCTTGGTGCTCTCCCTTCAAAAGGCATCCACAGGCTGCAGCTTGTGCAGAACAGAAATGCCAGGGTCCTCACAAGAACCCACATCACACCCCCATTCTAGCCTATCTGCACTGGCTACCCATCCAATTCAAAATCAACTTCAAAATCTTCCTGTTATTCCTCAAAAATGCCTCTGGTCCCCAATTCCTCAGTGAACTTCTCAGCCCTTAACAGTTCTCACGTTCACTCCGGTCAAATGGTCAAAGACTTCTTGCAGTCCCAAAGACACGCCTAAAAACAATGGGTAACCAAGCATTCTGCTCTCTCGGACCCCGGTTCTGGAACGAGTTCCCTCACACCCTCCGCATGCCCCAGACCACCACTGCCTTTAAGTTTGAGATTAAGAAACACTTTTTCAAACTGGCTTTCACATAATGTGATCTCTGTTGGGGTGTCTGTCGTTGGTCTTGTACGTTAGTGTCGAGTTCTATTGTTTTGACCTTGTTGCCTCCTTTACTGTGTCTTGTATAGTACTAGACCGCTAGCTATCTGTTAATTTCTCGCTTAATGTTTTATTTGTAGAGCCCTTTTAATTTTCATTTTAATGGTTGCTCTCAATGTAAAGAGCTTGGTTATTTACGTCTGTAAATTGACAAGCGCTCTACTTATTATTATTATTATTAAATGAATGCGTTTTTTTTGTCAGAGAATAAAATGGCCTTGTCGGCTGGCAGAATACATACACAACGATCAATTCTCTAGTGTAAGGAAGCAGGGTAACATAATCCATGCAGGGCTCGCCAGTTGCCATGGCAACCTCGGCAGAGGCCTACCTTGCCAGAGTAGTCTGCCTGAAGCCAAGCCAGATTTCCTGTTTTCACAAAAACCCTGTGGGAACATTTAGCCCTTGAATTGTTTCCCCCTCTGGTGTTGCTAGTGGACAGCACTCACTCACTCACCCCAGCCCTGCCACGTTGCCTCTCATTTTCTTCTCCCGCAATTTTGTAAGAGCTCCTTCCCTTCTTGCATCCTCAGGGATAATGACCACCTGTAAAAGGGAAGTTAGCTAGCTCTGAAGCTCTGACTGATTATATACTTTCACCGTATCTCCCCTTGCCATTTTAGGCATTTAAGCACAAAAGCTTCTTATTGTAAGACTGGAAGGTAAGAAATGATTACATCTCTGGGATACCTTTTAAGGCTCTCTCTCGTCTCCCCTGCAACACCTTTCAGTTCTCCCCTTCCTATCTCCATTATTTACCTGTCAGTCATATTTTCCACAGGCATTCCAATAATAATAATAACAACAACTTTATTTGTACAGCGCTTTTCAATACAAGTAACAAAGTGCTTCACATCATAAAATGATCAAATAAAATAAAAGTGCTAACAAAGAAACATAGACAGAAGGAAGGAGAAAGAAACAAGATAGCTCATTAAAATCTTACAGTGAAATCAAGTATTTTTTATAATACTGTAGTATGTCTTCAGCAGGGATTTAAAAGAGGCACTGCATCTGCAAGCCTGATCTCCTTTGCCAGACCATTCCAAGGTCTAGGGGCCCTAATGGCAAATGCCCGGTCTGCTTTAGTTTTCAAACTAGACTTTGGAATGGTCTGCCAGAGGATCTCAAGCTGCGTCCTGGCTCATATGGAGATAAAAGATCAGAGATATACAGTACCTGTCAAAAGTTTGGACACACCTACTCATTCAAGGTTATTTTTTTATATATTTTTTTACTATTTTCTACATTGTAGAATAATAGTGAAGACATCAAAACTATAAAATAACACAATAAATTGTTAAACAAATCAAAATATATTTTATATTTGAGATTCTTCAAAGTAGCCACCCTTTGCCTTGATGACAGTTTTGCACACTCTTGGCATTCTCTCAATCATCTTCATTCTCTCAACTATTATTCTGACATGTCACATTCTTAAAATAAAGTGGTAATCCTAACTGACATAAGACAGGGAATTTTTACTAGGATTAAATGTCAGGAATTGCGAAAAACTGAGTTTAAATGTATTTAGCTAAGGTGCATGTAAACTTCTGACTTCAACTGTACTATAGTCCTAGTTATAGGTACATATCTACCTCAATTACCTCGTACCCCTGGACCTCGACTTGGTACTGGTACTTTGTGTATATAGCCAAGTTATCGTTACTCATTGTGTATTTATTATTACTTGTATTATTAACTGTTATTACTTTTCTATGATTTATCTATTTTCCTTCTCTCTGAATTGTTGGGAAGGGCCCATAAGTGAGCATTTCACTTTTAGTCTATACCTGTTGTTTACAAAGCATGTGATTAATAAAATTTGATTTGACCAGTTTCCAGAAACACCACTCCGATAGGCTCCTGAATCCACTTCCAAGCAGTGATGTTAGGAAGGAAACTCACTTCATCAGTGTGTCAAGTTTTGGCTGTGCTGTGTTTCTCAGGCTTCACTGAAATTAGACCAAAGTGAATTGATGGAGTTTATACCCCTGACGCAGCATATTGCATATTTCAGTCAAGACATGCTGATCTGCACACAGTATTTACAACAGATCCCCTCCCTCTGCAGTGGAAGGCAGCACTGCACCAGCCTACAGCCAGTGGCACTCATTGTTCTCATATTAAAGCAGGCATTTTCATTCCCTTTACAAGAGTCAGGGCTGCTGAGGTATACTATATGTGTAGAGCAGGCATTGTAAATCTCTACGAATACACGGACTCAAATGCCATATTAACATGGTCGACAAGTAGCCAGTCCACCCTATTGAAAATGTGTTGGTATTATTTCCAGGTGTATATAAAATGTGGCTCGCCTGCAGAATGCTTTCCGATATCCCCCACACCGACAGGGAGGCAGCAGTCAGCCTGGAGATTATACAGTGCAGTGTAGCTGAGGAGTCAGTGTGAGCAGACTGCTGAGTACCCTCCAAAGGGGATTTGAACCGTGCCTCCAGAGGAAGGCTATGATTAGTATGGGACAAAGTGGATGTTCCTCTCCTCATGCAGACCTTTTTGTGCTCAGAATGCAATAGGCTGTAGTGCGGAGGAGGGGCGGAGGGGAACGCAGAAAGGCTCAGAGTAAGAGTGGAACGAGCATGGAAGGAAACCACTTGAGTTTTTATTCTGTCCTCCTACAATGCGTTGAGAGTCTGACGTTTACCTGTGTTGCCTATCGTTGATGGTGGGACTGTCAGTGGTCCACGGGTATTTCATAGTCCTTAGATGCATTATTTCATTGGAATCATAATTTTGATTGCAGATGAAATAGCTTTTCAGGCTGTAATTAATTTCTAACTTCTAATTGAAAGGCAGCTAGAATATGATGCTAGCCTAGCCCATTGGCCCTGCAGGCTTACCAGAGAGGTTGAGGACATATTGACCAGGAGATCTGTAGGCAGCCCTTCTCATCCACACAGACAGTAGATCTCTTTAGTCGAAGTCGGGCTGTTAAATCTGAGAGTTCACCCTCTCCCCCTTCTCTCCCCAGGTGCACCTCCTGTGTGAGCAGCCCCTTCCCCTGCAACTGGTGTAAATACCGCCACATCTGCACCAACAACCTGGCAGAGTGCTCCTTCCAGGAGGGACGCGTCAGCAGCGTGGAGGTAAGATACTGCCCAAACAGACACTAATGAATGGCATCTTACAGCAGACTGAACACAGGATGAGGCCCCCAGGGTGACAGGAAGGCTGTCCATGGAGCTGCCTGTCTCCTTTTATTATTCATATGACCTCAGCGCTGTGGCCCTTTTACAGCCCGTGGAGAATCCAACCTGGTCATGGTCCTGTGAACCTAGGTCTGGCTGACCCCATAGTCTAACACACTGGTCCCAATGTTGTGTGTGTCGTCCACGCAATCGGAGCATTCACTACGACCCGGACACATTGTCGGCACTGTTTGGGAACTAACTTGAGGAGTGGTCTTAAAGTCCCATTCAGTCGTAAACTTGGAATTCTTTGTCATATTGAACCATAGAAGTTTTGTTCGCCCATCTTTTCAAAGCAAATGTAATTTTCCTTTGTTTACATGCAGGCACTTTAAGGTGGGTTGTAGTATTCCCCTCCAGAAAAATTGCAGGAAAGAAGAGCATGAGGTGACTAGCGAACTGACCAGAAAGGTCAAAAGCTTCTCGGTTAACAATAAACTAATGTGCTATGAATTGGTTTCACAATACTTTTTTTTTTTTTTGTACGTCATAATATCTGGTACAATGTGTATTTATTTGATGTTATATATAAAAACCTACATCGTCTATATGCCTCTGCTCCTTCCCCAATGCCCCTGAGAGTGTCAAACCATCAAACTAGGCCAAATGATGGTTTACTGTGACAGAGAGTGACACCAGAGTAATTGTCTGGATCTCATAATGGCTTTGCATCAACCCTTACCCCGTCGCTCTCTTTCTCAGTGTCTCAGAACACATTGATTACACACTTGACTGGTCCACAGACCAGCTGAGAATCCCAGGGCAGCAGTATATTAGGAGGGTATTGAGAGGCTCAGACTTAACACTGTAGCTTTATTGCGGTGGTTGTTTTTCAGCAAGAGATGCCCTACAGAACCTTAACACCCTTTATATGACTGGGATACAGACAGGCCCCCCAATCTGCTGTTGTTGTCTTCTCACAGAAGATTCTACCAGCTTGTAAACGTCCATGTTCTGTTCAAACATGATTGATAACACAAAATGCTGGTAGATTAGCAATGAACGTTGAAACAAACAGAATAAAGCAAATTGACCCCATTATTCTGTGTTCTTAGCAGGAGAATCATAATGGATGATTCGTAATGAATTGGAGACAGAAGATGAAACAGTCATTTGACTAATACAAGCATCATATAAGAATACATCCCCTAATTAACAACCACCTTACTTTACAAGTAGAGCCATCTCTGTTCAGAATAAGGATCAGGGGTGACAGGGGGTCGGGGAGAGAAGTTAAGAAAAAAGAGGAGCAGCGTCCCTTTGTAACAGGGGGGTGGAAACACGCTCCCTTCGGCTTTTGGCACATTTTAATTTGACACTTAACTGAACATCAAAGCGATGCCTTATCTAGGCTTATCAGACAGAGGCAGCCAACAGCAGGGCGGCAGGGATGTGCCAGCCAGCCCGTCACTGCCTCCCCCAGCCTCCTTGCCCCCAGCACCACGATTGACAATCTCCTTATCTCCCTCTGAGAAAAAAAAGGAATTACTCAGCGAAAAAGAGTGACTCATGCACTGTTGATACTGGAGGGGGAATATGGTGGAGAAGCAGGTCAGTATTGTCTCCTCTTCCTCCACCCCCACAGAGAAAGAGGGGGTGATTCACAAACGAGCACACATATCATAAGAGGATTTTAGAAGTAGGCTTAGACTGGTATGTTGTGATTAAACAAGTTCACTGTCATTTGCTGTAAAGTAAAGCAAAGGGGAAAAATCTATTATGACGTAGGAACGGCCAAAGCGTTTTTTGTACTCTATTATTCTATTATTCAACAGATAGTATTTCTGTCCAGTGGTCAATGTCAGTTGTTCAGGTTTTAAGTTTTAGATTGTTAGTGTGTGGATCTGTGTGCGTGCGCGTGTCTGTGTCTATCTCTGTCTCTGTGTGCATATGTGTGTGTGTTAGAGGTCTGTGTGGGACTGATTTATTCAACCCGCTCCCACCCACGGCTTTTCATAGCACACCTGCCCACACCCGCTGACTTTCTGTCTGACTCCCACACGCTACCGCAATAACTGGTTCCGGAACCAACCGCAGTCCCACATTATTTCCCACGTTATATATCCAATGTTATTTTAGATGAATATGACGCAGCTCACTTGCCAGCCATGGTCGCAGCAATTGGGCAGCCTATTGGCAATATCAAAATGCGCATAAATAACTAATTACCAGAGATTCTCACATGGTCCATTCTATAGGCTATTTGTATTACTGGGCAATATCAGCCAATAGGCTAGACATAGTTTCAAGAGAGAAGAGTTGGAGAGACTTGCACTTTCTCTTGAGCTCCGTTTTATAGCCCACCTTTTAGGGGAGGGACGATTTTCAGACGGAGACAAATATGGTTGACCATTATTTATTTCTAGACAATATAGTAAACTAGAGGCTAATCATATTTGTGAAGTAAATTTCCTTGGATAGCTAACTGCCCCGTTCTTCTCCGTCTATGCATAGGCTATAGCCTACTCTATTGAATTGAGACCACACGCGCACCACGTATGGCTACTGAACCTGTAGACTACACATATAGTAGGCACACTTGATCTCGCACGCCCAGCTAGGAGAGGAGAGGTAGGCTACTGAACTTGAAGCAGCGAATTCTGAGTGTGTGAATAATGCAACAAAGATGTGTTTTTAATACAAGAGGTATGCCAGGGATGGGTAACTCCAGTCCTTGGGGGGTGCCCCCATCCCTAGCAAACACAGATGATTAAACTAATCACACTCTAAACTGAAGATCATGATTAGTTGATTATTGGTGTCAGGTGTGTTAGCTGGGGCTGGGGCAAAAGTGTGACACCAATCAGGCCCAGAGGACTGGAGTTGCCCATTCCTGGCCTAGGCTAGCGCAGACAAAGCGCAAAGTCAACCGTTTCCAAATGATTTGTGGGAAAACAAATATTTGAATCCCAAAGCTGTCTGTTTGACCGCCCACTCCCAACCGCAGGTCAAAAAATACAGCCCATGAAGCACTGATCTTTGTCGGGACATGCAGGTCCCGCAGGAATGCAGCCCTCTAGTGTGTCTATCTCTCTGGTTGCATATGTGTGTGATTGTGTCAGTGGAGCGTGTCTCATCTGCAGCCCTGTTCTCCAGTGTGCTACCAGGGCTTTGTTGGCCTTGGGTTGGAGAGGTGCTTCAGAGAAACAGCGGGGGCACTCCAAACAGACAAACAGAAAGAGAGAGGGCTATGGGCTGGGGGGAGGAGATGTGCTGCTCTACTCAGAACAGGTTTCTCCCCCATGTCTCTCCAAGGACACGCCAGCCCGCCAGATCCTACTGTATAATCCACAGCACAGTGGCCTACTTCATTCCAGGAGTGTGCAGAGAGAGATAGGACTGGATCAGAACTGAGCTCCGTCCAAACTCACTGTCCTCCACAAGGATGCATGGCTCACAGGAAATGAGAAATAAAAAACAAACCCCTTCCCCCCTAAATAAAAGTTTCATTCTGTATGTATCTATAGGCTCATTTTAAATGTTCTTGCCCTTAATCATGTGTTGTCATTTAGATTAGGTAGCGTCATTAGTTGGTGTATTCAGTGATGTGATGATGACTACTATTGACATGAGATATATAGCTCATTACTGGTCCTTCACCAGGTTCATTAGGGTGGGAAAAGTCATCCCTGTGGGAACCAGCAGCCGTAAACTGTTTGGTTTCTGTGAGGGGAATGTTTTGAATGACTGAAACCTGATATGGGTTTAAAAAGTTGCTGTGCTGCAAATGTAAGGGTAGAGTCCAAATCTTGCATACAGAGTTTGGAAACAGGTTTTGTGATGTGAAAGGTTCCTTATTTACTACATTAATTGGTTGGTTAAACCGAGAGATCGCAGAGTTGTTCACGGCCAAGGATGCTCTTTTATTCTCAGCCTCAGCTCCTCAGTTGAGAGTATCAGAGTAGGAATCGATTTTCCATCTGAAGAAAATATTCTGGCCCCACCAGCCAGCCAGCCACAGAGCCCAACAGACAGACAGGCTGGCAGATAGATACTGTGCAGCCTGCTCCGTCCCACATTTCCCCCACATTAATCATTACACTAAAGTTAATTACACCATGTAGATCTTTAACCTTAAAGGGAGCTCCTCGCCAGCTCAGGGGGAGCGTCTCACTGGGACTCCTAATATTTAGTGAGAGCTCAAAGACACATTTTCATATTGGCCTTTCCCAGAGGGCCCCTGAGATCAAACAGCGCTCTGCTGGGCTCTCGAAAACAACCCTCTGTTCCCCTCGGTGCTGTGTCTCAGTGGGACGGCCCTTTATTAACGAGTGATGGCCCAGTAATTAATTGTGGGATGAGTGACCGAGGAGCCATTAGCCCGGCAGGAAGCATGGCAGTGGTCCTGGCACTCAGCGGTGGGGACGGCAAAAGAGGTTCAGTGCCTCAGCAAGACAGGAAGTGACACTGTGTGCATCTGTCACCAGTAGCCCATTACCGAGCCCCCTCCACGGCCACAGAAATCAAGTTGGCCCATTACTCACTGTGTAATCCAGAGGCCACTGTACATCCCACTGAGGAGAAGCATAAGACCCCCCCCCCCCTGTCTTCTCTTCTAATGCCAAACAAGAAAGATAAGCTACAAAACACTTTGCAAGTAAAACATCAAGATCAGATTGGTTCCCTGCATGCTTTGTTATTGGTAACAGCCTATATGTGAGAACTTTCTATTGCCTCAGTCTACCGGTCTTTGTGGCACAAAGTGACTTGAATCCTTCTCTGTCATCAAGGGTTGTTTCCATGTCAGCTATGATATCATAACAGTTCTTTTTTTTCTTCTTTTTTTTAAAACATGGTTGCTTTTCTATTAGTAATAAAATAAAATAAAAATCTATCCATAAATTGTAGAAGATGCTGGAGTCCAGAATAGCAAACTGCCAGTGTTCAATCCATATATTTCCGACGTTGAGTTTAGATGCTACTAGTTTGAGTTTGATTAGGAAGAATTAGGAGCCTGCCGTGTAGCTAGCGTTTAATTGGAGCAGCTCTCAGATGATTTGGAGGGTTGTGTTTTTTTTCTACCATGCGTAGGGAGACCATTTCAAGGACTACAGCGAATGGAGACTGTAAATGGGATTAAGAGAGGAGAAATAGAAAAGGGAAAGAACAGTGGCTAAGCAATGGTGAAGGAGAAATGTAGGCATATGTAAGCAGCAACAGCCCGATTTTGCTAGTCACTGCTTTCAGAGAGCGAGCGAGCGAGCGAGAGAGAGAGAGCGAGCGAGAGCGAGCGAGCGAGCGAGCGAGCGAGAGAGAGAGAGAGAGAGAGAGAGAGAGAGGGAGGGAGAGAGAGAGAGAGGGAGAGAGAGAGAGAGAGAGAGAGAGAGAGAGAGGGAGAGAGAGAGAGAGAGAGAGGGAGAGAGAGAGAGAGGGAGAGAGAGAGGGAGAAAGCGAGAGAAAAATTATACCTCACTACCATCTCTGGCTTTTAATGTTTCAACAGAGAAAAGTGCTTAGCTGTGTGATAACTGGGATATGCACAATAAGGTTAATGGAAACACTGTCAACAGGCTGTAAACTCCCGGGCTTTCTTAATGGGGTGCTAATCAGCATTAGGGAATGGCCCTGCTGGGGGAGAATATACAGCTGCCTCAGAGACTATACTGTTACTGTACTGTAGGCCTACCACCGAGGAGGGATTGCTCCTCTATTACATGGCTTATTGCATTAGCCTCACATGTATTACATGTCTTATAGCATAGCCAGCAGTGGCAGTCGTGAGGTTTAAGATGAGGGAGGACAAATCTTTTGTTATGAGCATGGCTATTACAGCATATTGGATGACTGTCATTCATATTCCATTCACCCAGCTCAATGTAACATTGATAGGTTTAAGCTACTACATGAGACTCAGGTTCTCTCTTTACCCATCATGAGGTTACGTTTACAACGTTCAAGGTCGAGAGGAAAATTAAAGTAATCATGGTGACAGACAGTGACAGATTCTATGCCGCCTTATACACTCTTGCCAACATCTAGCTGATCTAGGGTGTAATCATTAGTCCAACAGTTACAAACAAGAGTTTCCATTGGACAAATTCAGGTATGTTTATCCCCGTTTCATTCCGTTTACATGCGTTTAAGAAACGATTTTCAACACAATCGGCAGAATGAATACAACCCTGATCACATACAAGCAGCATGATATTTTTGCTTGTATAATTCCTTCTCGCATCTATATGCTCTCCTCCTCTCACATTTTCACTTCGCTTGCGGACTTCAGTGCAAAACACATCAGCTGTCACTGACCAGCTAAAAAAAACTTTCCAAGCCAAACTTTCATATCATATCCGCTAACCGCTACACACAGCTTACATCGTTGTCACCATATTAGCTAACGCCATAGTCAACATAGCTACGAGAATTAACTTGTTAGTAAACCCACTACAATCATGGAGTACAGTGTGCAGTCAGCAAGAAGTTTAGCAGTTACACCGGCTGGTCCCAATGGCAATACATTTATAAAACCAAAACCTTACCTTGACTTGGAAGAGTTCCAGTGTTGGATAGCCATAGCCAGCTAGCTAGCATAGCATCCCTCTCTGTTTCAGCCGGGTGTTTGAGTAGGCTAAACTAGCTAGCTGCATTCGCAACAAAAATATACAGTGGCAAGAAAAAATCTGTGAACCCTTTGGAAATACCTGGATTTGATCTGATCTTCAACTAGGTCATAACAATATACAAACACAGTTTGCATAAACTAATAACACACAAGCAATTATACGTTTTCATGTCTTAATTGAACACACCGTGTAAATATTCACAGTGCAGGGTGGGAAAAGTATGTGAACCCTTGGATTTAATAACTGGTTGACCCTCCTTTGGCAGCAATAACCTCAACCCAGCCAGGATAATAACCAGTGTAGACATCATACAGAACCCAGCCAGGATAATAACCAGTTTACACATCATACAGAACCCAGCCAGGATAATAACCAGTTTACACATCATACAGAACCCAGCCAGGATAATAACCAGTTTACACATCATACAGAACCCAGCCAGGATAATAACCGGTTTAGACATCATACAGAACCCAGCCAGGATAATAACCAGTTTAGACATCATACAGAACCCAGCCAGGATAATAACCAGTTTACACATCATACAGAACCCAGCCAGGATAATAACCAGTTTACACATCATACAGAACCCAGCCAGGATAATAACCAGTTTACACATCATACAGAACCCAGCCAGGATAATAACCAGTTTACACATCATACAGAACCCAGCCAGGATAATAACCCGTTTAGACATCATACAGAACCCAGCCAGGATAATAACCCGTTTAGACATCATACAGAACCCAGCCAGGATAATAACCAGTTTACACATCATACAGAACCCAGCCAGGATAATAACCAGTTTACACATCATACAGAACCCAGCCAGGATAATAACCAGTTTACACATCATACAGAACCCAGCCAGGATAATAACCAGTTTACACATCATACAGAAGCCAGCCAGGATAATTACCAGTTTACACATCATACAGAACCCAGCCAGGATAATAACCAGTTTAGATATCATACAGAACCCAGCCAGGATAATAACCAGTTTAGACATCATACAGAACCCAGCCAGGATAATAACCAGTATAGACATCATACAGAACCCAGCCAGGATAATAACCAGTTTAGACATCATACAGAACCCAGCCAGGATAATAACCAGTTTACACATCATACAGAACCCAGCCAGGATAATAACCAGTTTTGACATCATAGTTGCGGATCAGACCTGCATAACAGTCAGGAGGAATTTTGGACCATTCCTTTTTACAAAACTGTTCAGTTCAGCAATATTTTTGGGATGTCTGGTGTGAACTGCTCTCGAGGTCATGCCATAGCATCTCAATTAGGTTGAGGTTAGGACTGACTGGGCCACTCCGGGAAGGCGTATTTTCTTCTGTTGAAGCCATTCTGATTACCTAACATTCTCCTGCAAAATGTCTTGATAAACTTGGGAGTTCATTTTTGCGTCGATGATAGCGAGCTGTCCATGCCATGAGGCAGCAAAGCAGCCCCAAATCATGATGCTTCCTCCACCATACTTTACAGTTGGGATGAGGTTTTGTTGTTGGTGTGCTGTGCCTTTTTTATCCACACATAGTGTTGTGTGTTCTTTCCAAACAACTCAACTGTAGATTCATCTGTCCACAGAATATTTTGCCAGTAGCACTGTGGAACATCCAGGTACAATTTTTCAAACTTCAGACTCCTAGGAAGAGTAGCAACAGTGCTGAACTTTCTCCATTTGTAGACAATTTGCCTTACCGTGGACTGATGAACATCAAGGCTTTTAGAGATACTTTTGTCAACAATTCTTAATCTTAGGTCTTCTGAAAACTATTTTGTTCAAGGCATGTTTCACATCAGGAAATGTTTTTTGTGAATAGCACAGTCAAATTTTGTAAGTGTTTTTTATAGGGCAAGGCAGCTCTAACCAACATCTCCAATCTCATCTCATTGATTGGACGCCAGGTTAGCTGACTTCTGACTCCAATTAGCTAGGGGTTCACATACTTTTTCCAACCTACACTGTGAATGTTTAAATTATGTATTCAATACAGGGATGCACCGATATGACATGTTTAGCCTATACCGATATCCAATATTTTCCTTGCCAAAAAAAACGATACCGATAACCAATATTTAAAATGTTTAGCTGCCTTTTAAGCATTCTAGTACAGTTAAGTAGTTAACACACACACATGGACGCAGCGGTCTAAGGCACTGCATCTCAGTGGAGGAGGCATCACTACCTACAGTCCCTGGTTCGAATCCAGGCTGTATCACATTCCGCCGTGATTGAGAGTCCCATAGGGCTACCCACAATTGGCCCAGCGTCACCCGGGCCGTCATTGTAAATAACAATTTGTTCTTAACTGGTTTGCCTAGTTAAATAAAGGTTACACACACACACACCACACTGACCAAAAATGTATTTTAGGTATGTTCGCATTTAGGTATGTCCCCATTACCAGTAAAACATCATCAAAACCTATTTCTTTCAATTACTTCCTGTGTGTAACGGCTTTCTTCTATTTCCTCCTCTGACGAGGAGGTGTAGCAAGGATCAGACCAAAATGCAGCGTGTAGATTGCGATCCATGTTTATTAAACTGAAGCAACACGAATCTAAATACAAACACTACAAAACAATAAACGTAACGAAAACTGAAACAGCCTAATACTGGTGCACATAAACACAGCACAAGGACATCAGGACACTAAGGACAATCACCCACGAAACACCCAAAGAGTATGGCTGCCTAAATATGGTTCCCAATCAGAGACAACGATAAACACCTGCCTCTGATTGAGAACCACTTCAGACAGCCATAGACTTCACTAGAACACCCCACTAAGCTACAATCCCAACACACCACATACAAAAACCCATGCCACACCCTGGCCTGACCAAATAAATGAAAATAAACACAAAATACTTTGACCAGGGCGTGACAGAACCACCCCCCAAGGTGCGGACTCCCGGACGCACACCAAAAACCATAGGGGAGGGTCCGGGTGGGCGTCTGTCCGTGGTGGCGGCTCCGGCGCGGGACGTGGACCCCACTCTATCAAAGTCTTAGTCCCTCCTCCTCGCGTCCTTGGATAGTCCACCCTCGCCGCCGACCATGGCCTAGTAGTCCTCACCCAGAACCCCACTGGACTGAGGGGCAGCTCGGGACTGAGGGGCAGCTCGGGACTGAGGGGCAGCTCGGGACTGAGGGGCAGCTCGGGACTGAGGGGCAGCTCGGGACTGAGGGGTAGCTCGGGACTGAGGGGTAGCTCGGGAATGAGGGGTAGCTCGGGACTGAGGGGTAGCTCGGGACTGAGGGGTAGCTCGGGACTGAGGGGTAGCTCAGCACTAAGAAGAAGCTCAGCACTGAGAGGAAGCTCAGGCAGGTAGTTGGATCTGGCAGATCCTGGCTGGCTGGCGGTTCTGGCAGATCCTGGCTAACTGGCGGATCTGGAAGAGTCTGGCTGACTGGCAGATCTGGAAGAGTCTGGCTGACTGGCAGATCTGGAAGAGTCTGGCTGACTGGCAGATCTGGAAGAGTCTGGCTGACTGGCAGATCTGGAAGAGTCTGGCTGACTGGCAGATCTGGAAGAGTCTGGCTGACTGGCAGATCTGGAAGAGTCTGGCAGATCTGGAAGAGTCTGGCAGATCTGGAAGAGTCTGGCTGACTGGCAGATCTGGAAGAGTCTGGCTGACTGGCAGTTCTGGCTGCTCCATGCTGACTGGCTGCTCTGGCTGCTCCATGCTGACTGGCTGCTCCATGCTGACTGGCTGCTCTGGCTGCTCCATGCTGACTGGCTGCTCCATGCTGACTGGCTGCTCTGGCTGCTCCATGCTGACTGGCTGCTCCATGCTGACTGGCGACTCTGGCTGCTCCATGCTGACTGGCGGCTCTGGCTGCTCCATGCTGACTGGCAGCCCTGGCTGCTCCATGCTGACTGGCTGCTCCATGCTGACTGCCGGCTCTGGCGGCTCCATGCAGACCTGCAGCTCTGGCGGCTCCTTGCAGACTGGCAGCTCTGGCGGCTCCTTGCAGACTGGCAGCTCCTTGCAGACTGGCGGGAACAGGCGGGAGACTCCGGCAGCGCTGTAGAGGCGGAAGGCTCTGGCAGCGCTAAACAGGCGGGAGACTCCGGCAGCGCTGGAGAGGAGGAAGGCTCTGTCAGCGCTAGATAGGCGGGAGACTCCGGCAGCGCTGGAGAGGAGGAAGGCTCTGGCAGCGCTGGACAGGCGAGGCGCACTGTAGGCCTGATGCGTGGTGCTGGCACTGGTGGTACTGGGCCGAGAACACGCACAGGAAGCCTAGTGCGGGGAGCTGCCACCGGAGGGCTGGTGCGTGGAGGTGGTACTGGGTAGACCGGACCGTGCAGGCGCACTGGAGCTCTTGAGCACCGAGCCTACCCAACCTTACCTGGTTGAATGCTCCCAGTCGCCCTGCCAGTGCGGCGAGGTGGAATAGCCCGCACTGGGCTATGCAGGCGAACAGGGGACACCGAGCGCAAGGCTGGTGCCATGTAAGCCGGCCCAAGGAGACGCACTGGAGACCAGCTGCGTAGAGCCGGCTTCATGGCACTTGGCTCAATGCTCACTCTAGCCCGGCCGATACGCGGAGCTGGAATGTACCGCACCGGGCTATGCACCCGCACTGGGGACACCGTGCGCTCCACAGCATAGCACAGTGCCTGCCCGGTCTCTCTAGCCCCCCGGTAAGCACAGGGAGCTTGCGCAGGTCTCCTACCTGGTACTGGCGTAGCAATACTCCCTGTGAGCCCCCCCCCCCCCCCAATACATTTTTGGGGCTGACTCTCAGGCTTCCATCCGCGTCGCCGTGCTGCCTCCTCATACCAGCGCCTCTCCGCTTTCGCCGCCTCCAGTTCTTCTTTGGGACGGCGATATTCTCCAGGCTGTGCTCAGGGTCCTTTACAGTCCAATTCGTCCTCCCATGTCCATTCCTCTCGCTGCTCCTGCTGCCGTTCCTCCTGCTGCACCTTGGGACGGCGACTCTCCCCTGGCTTTGCCCAGGGTCCTCTCCCGTCGAGGATTTCCTCCCAAGTCCAGAAGTCCTTATCACGCTTCTCCTGCTGCTGCCCGTTACCACGCCGCTTGGTCCTGTTGTGGTGGGTGATTCTGTAACAGCTTTCTTCTATTTCCTCCTCTGACGAGGAGGTGTAGCAAGGATCGGACCAAAATGCAGCGTGTAGATTGCGATCCATGTTTATTAAACTGAAGCAACACAAATCTAAATACAAACACTACAAAACAATAAACGTAACGAAAACCGAAACAGCCTAATACTGGTGCACATAAACACAGCACAAGGACATCAGGACACTAAGGACAATCACCCACGAAACACCCAAAGAATATGGCTGCCTAAATATGGTTCCCAATCAGAGACAACGATAAACACCTGCCTCTGATTGAGAACCACTTCAGACAGCCATAGACTTCACTAGAACACCCCACTAAGCTACAATCCCAACACACCACATACAAAAACCCATGCCACACCCTGGCCTGACCAAATAAATGAAAATAAACACAAAATACTTTGACCAGGGCGTGACACTGTGCTGTTTCATTGTTCATTTGTTCAGTAGTTTCATTCTCAACCAGGATTTCTATGGAACACCATTTGGGTCTTTGTGTGTAAAAAAATATACACGTCAAATAACACTATTTGACGTGTCAAATAAACTTGTTGACCAATCAGGATCTGAATATGACTGCACGTCACATAATAATTTAACGCGCTCATACATTTTTTACATAATTATTACACATTGATTACAGTATCACTCATATTTCATATGTCACCTACATTGATGTTCATAAAAAAAAGCTAGCTAGCTCATGGATGCATAACACTGTTCTTCCCCAAAAACATAGCAAAATGACATAATCTGTTTCAGTAGCTAGGTGTCATCATCTAAAACAACCCTAATTTATAAGACAGTTCTTATTTGATTAATGGTGGTCGGACCCATCTATGTGAAGCTAGCCACAATAGTGGACTTTGCGGTTAGCCTTCAAAATCAAAGTATGCCAAAGGTGTCAACCTAGCTAATACTTACTCACAGGGATTCCTAAATCATTGCCAAGAATAATGAAAATGACTGTAGTTTCTACTGGTCATTGTTTTCAGGCTGATTGTATTGGTGCTAGCTAGGTGCCAAGCTAAAGCTAGCTATCCCAGGAGTTGCGGTCGAGCAAATTATGCTTTATTACCAACGCGGTATTGTAAACACATCGTTCATGGCCCTTGTTTGCTTGTTTGCAGACATTTTTCTACAGCTTTGACAGTGCTACTGTATATTTTTTGATACGCAAAGACCCAAACGGCGTTCCATAGTATGTATGTCGTGAATCTAATAGCAGTTGCGCTATTACTGTGTAACTCCGGTAGGGCAACATCTGAAAAATAGTGCATTTGGTAGTGTGTACCGGTGCTCGACCAGTCGGCGAAATCCAACATCACCTACGACAGAGAACGGTTGATTGTCAAGGGCAATGAATTCCATTATCTTGGCTTTAATGGATTTCGCCTTTGAGTTGTCTCGCTGAAATGTTCTTACTCTTTAAAATGACTGCTCGATCCACACAGCAGACATTGTGGGCTAGGTTAGGAATGCTGTGTTGCACATGTAGCGCAAAATTTTACGTGGCGTCATTACATCACGGTAAGTTTGAAATCGGTTTTTAACATTGGTGTTAAACTAGATATCGAGCTGATACTGATGTTGGCACATTAGCTAATATCGGGCGATTCCGATATGTTCACTGATATATCGCGCATCCCTAATTCAATAAGGCAAGAAAAATGTAATAATTTGTGTGTTATTAGTTTAAACACACTATGTTGGTCTATTGTTGTGACAGATGAAGATCAGATCAAATCTGATGACCAATTTATGCAGAAATCCAGGTAATTCCAAAGGGTTCACATACTTTTTCTTGCCACTGTAGCTTGCGCTCTCTCTCTCTCTCTCTCTCTCTCTCTCTCTCTCTCTCTCTCTCTCTCTCTCTCTCTCTCTCTCAAATACTTTTATTTGTTCAAAACTGTTTAACTATTGTCTTTCTCTCTCTTTGAGTCAGCTACCCACCACAGTTTGTGCACCTCAGTGCTAGCTAGCTGTAGCTTATGCTTTCAGTACTAGATTAATTATCTGATCCTTTGATTGGGTGGACAACATATCAGTTCATGCTGCAAGAGCTCTGATAGGTTGGAGGACGCCCCCCGAAATTGTCATAATTATTGTGTAAGTGTATGGAAGGGGGCCAGAACCATGAGCTGTACCCAGAGGACGGAAACTAGCTACCCTACAGAGTGCTGTTGAGGCAACTGTAGACCTTCATTGCAAAACAGTGTGTTCTAATCAATTATTTGGTGATGTGAAAATATTCAGTATAGTTTAATCTAAAAAGGAAAACTTTTTAAATATTTCACTATTTTATTTGTATGAAATTCACTGAAGAGGATGGGTCTCCCCTTCTTTGTCTTCCAGTCAGCCTATGAAAAGAGTCCCAATTCATCATGACAAACCTCACTTACCTGCCCTGGGCTTTTTAGAATGTCACACAAACGTTTCTGATAAACAAACCACTTATCCTGTGCTTGCTTCAGCCCTAATATGCAGCCGATTAAAGCTTGTTAATGCAATTTAGTAGACGGGAATGAAGGGGAAATAGTGGTGGCGTCTTGGGGTTACGCTTATATTCAATTCCGCTCAAACACAGACAAGAGGAATTCATAAAAATTCAAACTCCACTGAGATAAACCAGTAGAAATGCCTTATACATGACAGTGTTGCAGATACAGAGAACACCGTGTTACGACTTAGAGAAAGCTTAAAGTTTATTTTGAATGGCCAATAGAATGATACATTTAGGATTAAACACTCTCTCGCTTTTCTGATAAAAGAAGCAGAAATAAGTACTTCCAAAGCAATGTAATAGTAGTTTGGGGTTTTATAATGTGTCCACTCAAATAATTGAAAAAAATAAAACATTAAGTTCCATCGTGAGTCCTCGCCTAAAATATGTCACAGTTGTGACTGTACTACTCTGTTAGATGAACCATGTGTTTCTGTTGTGCCAACCTCTCAAAGTATCTTTGTGATGCTACTTTTACTCTGATGTAGGTAGCCATAAAATCCAATAAACAGGCTCTAAGTAACCAGATCCACTGTACCTACTGTATATGTCACCCATTGACTAGAGCTCTCTACAAAGATAGTAGCTCTTAGGCCATCAGAGATGTGCTACTGCACACCATCGCCTGGTTGCTAGGATGTTTCTAGTCTCATCTCAGTCTCATCTCATTGTTCACCATGAATCCAGTCAAAATTGACAAATGTGGTCAAATGTATTTGGCTGTTACCAGGAAAAGTTTTGCTATTCACAAATGTTTTCACTCACATTACCTTTGATGTATACATTTGTCATACTGGACATAATTTTGAATTTTTTGGCAAACCAGGTGTTGAGGCTAGGTCCCTGATGACTCAATGTGGCATATGTGATATCAGTGGATCTATTTGGTGTTTTGAACGTCAATTTGCCAATTGACAAAGCAGGGTTGAGAAGCGATCTGAGCCATTCATCATTTCATCATTTCCAAAAGGCTAACCATCTTCAGTCTGAAGCCTTCTGTCCTCACTATGGAGATGGAGGTTATTCAATGGTGCTGCTGATAAATCGGATTCATATTGCAGGCAGAACCCTGCTAACACCACCACCTGTGCCCACCACCACCACCTCCCTGCAGGAAGTAGATCTTTCTCTTCATCCACAGAATATGAAAATGAGATTTATTGATGCACCAATATACAAACCTTTACAAATCGCTTGCCAGACGCAAGATTTATGGCTGTGTGAGCTGTGGAGTTGCATCATTGTTACCATGGTGTTGGCTGGTGCTCGGTGTATCTGTCCTGCAGACAGAGGCTTCTCTCCCTCCCCTCCGCCCCACCGCCTTCCTCGTCGCTTGCCGCCTCCACCTGCCCAGACAAGGCCTCTGATTTATCACCTCCAGTCTGGCAAATTGCTTTTACAGCCTCCTTGATTATTGTTCAGCGCTAAATGGATAACAGATTATTTCTAAAGATCCTTTAATACACAGGGGGTCTGAAGGGACATTAGCCTGCTGTGGCATCTCGGTTGGGGATGGGCACATCAGCAATTTTCTCGGATTGTAATCATTGCATCAATAGTGACTTTCCTGTGACTTCCGAGATCCTTTATGTGTTCTTTCCCGCCATGTCACTAGTAATCCCTTTAATAAATGCCTGGACCCTGACTGGGCTCTGGAGCTGTGCTCACCTCACTAGCACGCAGGCAGACATGCAGGACTAAGGAAGATATTAATTTCCCGCTTCATCAGTATGATTTGTGGCTCATAAAATCAGAGATGGATCCAACAGCTGTGTAATAGGGATTTTAACCTCCGTTTGCTTTGGTTTCAAACTATTCCACTTTTAATGGCCTCTGTGCAGATCTTTCACATCTGGTTGGCTGTACCACTGCTCTGTTGGGAAAGTAGAGCTGCTAATGGACATAACTCACTGCTGCTCTCCGCTCAATAAACTGGAATCAATACATTTTCTTTAGGTATGGAGACCAAGTTTTAATGAATGATTATGTTTATTATTCAGTTCTGGCATCCCGTATTCTGATGAGTTTACAAAGAAAATGAGCTGTGTTCATTTGTAACTTTGTTTGTTGATTTTCAGGGCTGTCCCCAGATCCTGCCCACCAGTGACATCCTGGTACCTGCAGGGATCATTCGTCCAATCACGCTGCGAGCCCGGAACCTCCCTCAGCCTCAGTCTGGACAGAAGAACTATGAGTGTGTGTTCAACATCCAGGGCAAGATGCAACGCATCCCAGCTGTGCGCTTCAACAGCTCCTGTATCCAATGCCAGAACACCTCAGTGAGTACATGGCCTATAATTATGACTTACCCGCCCTGACAGCCTTATTTCCAGGCCCTGCAGAATGTTGTTATTTATACAGTATTCACTGTTAAAGATGATGTGAATTGTTGTTGGATTTTAGTTATTGGTCCAGTTTAAAAACTATTTTTTCTTATACCGATCTTTTGAACTAGTTTTCCACAGGTATTTTACTAATGCGTGTATAAAGAAAGAGTATGCCTCCCCTCTCCCTCTCTTCCTCTCTGTCTCATGGAAATAATAGGCAGAAAAATCAAGGTGACTTTCCACTGAGTCACTGATCACAAAAAAACGTTATCCGCAAAATCAGCAAAGGCATCAATTCAGAGCATTAAACTTGTTTTCTCAATCCCAGTGAAAAATGTGGCATGTCAAAGAGCTGACATTGAGAGTATCCTCTCTACCCCTCTCTCTCTCTCTCTCTCTCTCTCTCTCTCTCTCTCTCTCTCTATTGCTCCTTAGAACCCTCTCTCTCTCTCTCTCTCTCTCTCTCTCTCTCTCTCTCGCTCTCTCTCTCTCTCTCTCTCTCTCTCTCTCTATTGCTCCTTAGAACCCTCTCTCTCGCTCTCTCTCTCTCTCTCTCTTTCTCTCTCTCTATTGCTCTGTAGAACTCTCTCTCCCTTTCTCTCCTACTCCCTCTGTCTCGTAGTAATGTTACAGACGGCTGCCTTCTGTGACCCATCTGGTTGTCACAGTAACCCCAGGGAATCTTGTAAAATAATTAGCCAGTCACAGGATGCGGGTCTTAATTTGGTTGGACAATGTGACCTAGGGAAAGGGAATGTGTTGTGGGTGGAGGTGCTGGAGCGTTCCTTGGGTAGGGTTTGACTAGCCCTCTGCCACGGAGTGTCTCCCCTCTAACCCCCTTAACCCCTGGAGGTCAAAGGTCAGGCTGTGGGCCACTGTCCTTTGACAGGACAATTGATGTCCCGTGGCAATTTAATAATGAGGATCACGTATCCAGCACACACACCCTTCCCCAGCGGGTTGGGTTAGGATTGATTGTTGTCCTTTCCCTGGCTGACACATGCTGTCTGGCACACTACGTTGTGAAGGCCTTCGGAAGGACCCTGCCGCGAAGAGCAACTGTTGTCCTTCCATCTGTTTCCACTCATTTCCTCCCCCTCATCGTTATGTCTTTCTCTGACCCCCGCCCCGCGTGCTGCGGCTATGCATTTAAAATGAAATTGAAAAGTAGTTTTGTGGTAGACAATTATTAAGTGAGTGTACAAAGGTTAGAGGATTGGGCATTGGGGTTTGGATTGTTCAAAGCATAAAGCTGCAGATGCTGTGTGAACAATGCAACAGCTCTATGAATATAGTGAGGAAATCAGCATTAAATAGATGGGTTCTAGTGTGTTAATCACTTCACCTGTGTAGGCCGTCATTGTAAATAAGAATTTGTTCTTAACTGACTTGCCTGGTTAAATAAAGGTTAAATAAATAAAAAAGTAAAAACCTAAAGGTAAACATTTGAGGCTGTTTACCACACACAAGGACAGGCTGAAACATTGAGTATACCACATTAAACTGTAAATGTTAGTCCTCCCTCACACTCCCCTGCTTCATCTCAATCTGACAGAAAGAGAAACCACACTTTGAGATTGATATTCAGGCCCTGATGTTTTTTACTACTCCCCCATTCTGACTGGTAGCTACTACCCGCTGTCTCTATCTCTTTCTTTCTCCCTCCCCTCCCCCATTCTGACTGGTATCTACTACCCGCTGTCTCTATCTCTTTCTTTCTCCCTCCCACTCTCCCATTCTGACTGGTATCTACTACCCGCTGTCTCTATCTCTTTCTTTCTCCCTCCCACTCTCCCATTCTGACTGGTAGCTACTACCCGCTGTCTCTATCTCTTTCTTTCTCCCTCCCCTCCCCCATTCTGACTGGTATCTACTACCCGCTGTCTCTATCTCTTTCTTTCTCCCTCCCACTCTCCCATTCTGACTGGTAGCTACTACCCGCTGTCTCTATCTCTTTCTTTCTCCCTCCCCCTCTCCCATTCTGACTGGTAGCTACTACCCGCTGTCTCTATCTCTTTCTTTCTCCCTCCCCCTCTCCCATTCTGACTGGTAGCTACTACCCGCTGTCTCTATCTCTTTCTTTCTCCCTCCCCCTCTCCCATTCTGACTGGTAGCTACTACCCGCTGTCTCTATCTCTTTCTTTCTCCCTCCCCCTCTCCCATTCTGACTGGTAGCTACTACCCGCTGTCTCTATCTCTTTCTTTCTCCCTACCCCTCTCCCATTCTGACTGGTAGCTACTACCTGCTGTCTCTATCTCTTTCTTTCTCCCTCCCCCTCTCCCATTCTGACTGGTAGCTACTACCCGCTGTCTCTATCTCTTTCTTTCTCCCTCCCCCTCTCCCATTCTGACTGGTAGCTACTACCCGCTGTCTCTATCTCTTTCTTTCTTTCTCCCTCCCCCTCTCCCATTCTGACTGGTAGCTATCCCTCCCCCTCTCCCATTCTGACTGGTAGCTACTACCTGCTGTCTCTATCTCTTTCTTTCTTTCTCCCTCCCCCTCTCCCATTCTGACTGGTAGCTACTACCTGCTGTCTCTATCTCTTTCTTTCTCCCTCCCCCTCTCCCATTCTGACTGGTAGCTACTACCCGCTGTCTCTATCTCTTTCTTTCTCCCTCCCCATTCTGACTGGTAGCTACTACCCGCTGTCTCTATCTCTTTCTTTCTCCCTCCCCCTCTCCCATTCTGACTGGTAGCTACTACCTGCTGTCTCTATCTCTTTCTTTCTCCCTCCCCCATTCTGACTGGTAGCTGCTACCTGCTGTCTCTATCTCTTTCTTTCTCCCTCCCACTCTCCCATTCTGACTGGTAGCTACTACCCGCTGTCTCTATCTCTTTCTTTCTCCCTCCCCCATTCTGACTGGTAGCTACTACCCGCTGTCTCTATCTCTTTCTTTCTCCCTCCCCCTCTCCCATTCTGACTGGTAGCTACTACCCGCTGTCTCTATCTCTTTCTTTCTCCCTCCCCCTCTCCCATTCTGACTGGTAGCTACTACCCGCTGTCTCTATCTCTTTCTTTCTTTCTCCCTCCCCCTCTCCCATTCTGACTGGTAGCTGCTACCTGCTGTCTCTATCTCTTTCTTTCTCCCTCCCACTCTCCCATTCTGACTGGTAGCTACTACCCGCTGTCTCTATCTCTTTCTTTCTCCCTCCCCCATTCTGACTGGTAGCTGCTACCTGCTGTCTCTATCTCTTTCTTTCTCCCTCCCACTCTCCCATTCTGACTGGTAGCTACTACCCGCTGTCTCTATCTCTTTCTTTCTCCCTCCCCCTCTCCCATTCTGACTGGTAGCTACTACCTGCTGTCTCTATCTCTTTCTTTCTCCCTCCCCCTCTCCCATTCTGACTGGTAGCTACTACCCGCTGTCTCTATCTCTTTCTTTCTCCCTCCCCCTCTCCCATTCTGACTGGTAGCTACTACCCGCTGTCTCTATCTCTTTCTTTCTCCCTCCCCCTCTCCCATTCTGACTGGTAGCTACTACCTGCTGTCTCTATCTCTTTCTTTCTCCCTCCCACTCTCCCATTCTGGTCTGGTAGCTACTACCCGCTGTCTCTATCTCTTTCTTTCTCCCCCTCTCCCATTCTGACTGGTAGCTACTACCTACTGTCTCTATCTCTTTCTTTCTCCCTCCCCCATTCTGACTGGTAGCTACTACCCGCGGTCTCTATCTCTTTCTTTCTCCCTCCCCCATTCTGACTGGTAGCTGCTACCTGCTGTCTCTATCTCTTTCTTTCTCCCTCCCCCTCCCCCATTCTGACTGGTAGCTGCTACCTGCTGTCTCTATCTCTTTCTTTCTCCCTCCCCCTCCCCCATTCTGACTGGTAGCTACTACCTGCTGTCTCTATCTCTTTCTTTCTCCCTCCACCTCTCCCATTCTGACTGGTAGCTACTACCCGCTGTCTCTATCTCTTTCTTTCTCCCTCCCCCTCTCCCATTCTGACTGGTAGCTACTACCCGCTGTCTCTATCTCTTTCTTTCTCCCTCCCCCATTCTGACTGGTAGCTACTACCCGCTGTCTCTATCTCTTTCTTTCTCCCTCCCCCTCTCCCATTCTGACTGGTAGCTACTACCCGCTGTCTCTATCTCTTTCTTTCTCCCTCCCCCTCCCCCATTCCGACTGGTATCTACTACCCGCTGTCTATCTCTTTCTTTCTCCCTCCCCCTCTCCCATTCTGACTGGTAGCTACTACCTGCTGTCTCTATCTCTTTCTTTCTCCCTCCACCTCTCCCATTCTGACTGGTAGCTACTACCCGCTGTCTCTATCTCTTTCTTTCTCCCTCCCCCATTCTGACTGGTAGCTACTACCCGCTGTCTCTATCTCTTTCTTTCTCCCTCCCCCTCTCCCATTCTGACTGGTAGCTACTACCCGCTGTCTCTATCTCTTTCTTTCTCCCTCCCCCTCCCCCATTCCGACTGGTATCTACTACCCGCTGTCTCTATCTCTTTCTTTCTCCCTCCCCCTCTCCCATTCTGACTGGTAGCTACTACCCGCTGTCTCTATCTCTTTCTTTCTCCCTCCCCCATTCTGACTGGTAGCTACTACCCGCTGTCTCTATCTCTTTCTTTCTCCCTCCCCCTCTCCCATTCTGACTGGTAGCTACTACCCGCTGTCTCTATCTCTTTCTTTCTTTCTCCCTCCCCCAGCAGCTGCTACCCGCTGTCTCTATCTCTTTCTTTCTCTCTCCCACTCTCCCCCTCTCTCTGTTTGGAGGGGATTTTTAGATGAATTGATAGTGTTATTACCTGTGACACAGTGGGCTGGGGCCACATCATCCCTTCTTCTCTGTCTCTGCCCCTATCTGATGGATCTCTCCTGAATCGTAATCTAGCCATAGTGAAGACATGCCGCAGATTACACTCAGTTCCTGGGGTGTGTGCTGTCCTCCCTCCCCTCACACTCAACGGCTATCAATCAGTATGGTCGTCAAGACGATTGGCTGTCAAGACTGCTGCAGCCAGGTGACTTTGAGGCCATGGGGTCCATGCTAATGCAATTGTGAGTGGCCTCAGATGGGCAATGCTGAATCAATCAATTTCATCTGCTGTTTAGTCTCCCCCTCACTGAGAACTTTCAGATATCAGTCAGCACTTTTGCTTTGATGGGAGGCCACTGAGGTGGGGGGTTAGTTAGGTTAAACATGCTGCTGGACATGTTCACCAGCTGTGACAGTATGTTTTACCAGACAGGGCAACTTCAACTTCTAGTGTAGTTGAATGTTGCAGTTGGATGTGATTTCACTGTCAGGTCTTGCTTTAAAACTGTTACTGTAGGTAGAGTAATGCGGAGATTGAGTGATCGTTCTGTGACTCAGCTGTAGCCTTGGCCCTAGCCTGGGTACCCGTCTGCTTAGTTAACATTTCACTCCTTGTATTCCGTGTCATTGTTTGGCATGACGATTCCATAAGGAGTTGACAGGAGAGCAGAAACAGACTGGCGCCCAGGCTACTTTGGCCCTGCTTGATGATGTAAATGTTCTCAGGGGGGAACTAACAGAGATATAACTCTGATTTGATTTGATTCATCCTATGGGAACTAAATACACAGCCAGACCCCTCATATTACCCCATCACTGCCTCATAATTGTCCTCTTATCAGCACTCTTATCCCTGTGACGATCTTCTCTTCTAATGAGAGCCCCTTCCTGGCCCTCCCTGGGAGAGAGGGGTCGTTCTAGTGGACCAACAAGCCTCCCTCCCGTCTCCCTCACTTCTCTGCTGTTTCCCGCCACCTGGCCTTTCTCACTCTCACAATGCTCTCTCTGTATGTACACCCTTATCTCCATTTAGAGCCAGCTGGTTTGTCCTGGTAAATACATTTTAAAAGTCCACTATACAGTACATAGAGATGTCATTCACCAGAGACACTAGCCCTGAGGCTCGTGTGTCCATGTTGGTGTGCGTGTGTTTCCAGGACTGTTGTATGTGAATTTGACCCGTGATGTGCAGTTCAGCATGTGAAAGATGCATCTGCCACAGATCTCGAGTAGCTCTGTGTAAGTGATGCAGACAGATAACAACAGTTTTCCCTCAGACAGACAGACCAGTGAACAGACCAGAGCAACACACGTGTCTGACAGCACATCCTGCATAAATACAACACAAGGTTGTGCCCTTGCCTCTGCCCACATAAAACTTGAAGTCAAATACATGCCATCCTCTTTCCATGCTCCACCTCTTCCGTCTCTCTGCCTCTACTTTGGCATTTCCATTCATTCATTTTCTCCAGCTAAATAGAATAGATACCGTTACGCTGTTGTACTGGCTTCCTGCTGGCGTTGCTGGATACATGTCATTTACATTTTTACTGCAGCAGGTGCATCCTGCATCCAAACAGAAATGCATGACCTTTTTTTGTAAGGTACATATGCATAAAGATTAGACAACACGGTGTGATAATTCATGCTGATCCACATCAATCCATCAATCACATTCCCCAACTGTGGGATTTCCTTCAGAAATGTGATTTGGTATCACGTCAAAAGGCGTAGATGTACTGTAATTCAGCTCAAACGCAGGCCTGCTTGTTTCTTTCTTTTATCTGTCTCCCCGCTTGATTTGTACTGCAGACAATGTGCTCCCACAGCCGGAGTAAATCAGTATGATACACCCCCCACACATATACACACGGCCTTTCAAGTAAATGATAAGTAGGGTCTTTGCCGTTGAAACTCAATACGAATTTGCTTTGATAATGTAAAGGGTTTTTGTGCCTTTTTGTTTGACAGCATGCTTTACGTTGCAGATTACACATGGCACACATGTAAACCTTTGATAGGCTGAATCGGCATACATGGGACTTTTCATCTTTTGTATCAAGATGAGAGGAAATCCAAATGAATCCCATGGACGTAAGTGTTGCTAAGCGCTGCTGACCCCTTAGCGACAGGCATTGGCGGTGTTACCCAGGAAACGTACAGTAAAGCCTTTTGCACAATGACCAAGTTCTGAACTACCCTTTTGATGGAAAGTGCTCTCACAAAGAACACCATTATTCCCGAACGATGGTGGCAAATCTTTTTTGAATAAAAACACTTACATGTTATTTTTTCAGGCTTTCTGAACCGGCATGCCCTCATTATTCTATTATTCTCATCAAGTGTCCAATCAGACTATCAACGTCTTTGGTGCTTCTAAGTGGAAGGTATGGAAATGACCTGCCCTTCTCTTGACACCAAAGGCCCCACTAATGGAAAAGATGTAGCATGGAACAATCTACATGTTAGTGATACTGTGGATATGTCACCTCATGGTCAATGTAAACATGCTTCCATGCACACTAAGTAGTAGGATATGATATATTGTACACTGCATGCATATATTTTCATGTAGATTTATCTTACACCTGCTCGTTGTATTTACCATAGAAAATGGCAGTCTAATGCTATGGTATTTATCCTTTCCATTTTGATTGTTGCATATTGCACCTCTGTCAGTCTCTGAGGTTGGATATACTGGATTGTGCCTGTGAGGCTCTGTAGCAGGTGGGTTCTGGTGGAATAAATTGTCCACTAAACGAGGTGATCAATCAATAGCATGAATTATGAGCCTGTTTCATCATGTCTGTGTTTCATCCTGTTTGTTTTAGGCACTAGCAATGGAAGGGGAGAGAGCCTCAGCTGTATTCCCCTAACTGAGAAATCAGGGCATTCGTTACCCCTGCTCTGACATTTTTTTTAGATTCCCTAAGTCATCTACAAAGAATGCTTTGGTTTTCTTGTGTTAAAGCACTTACCACAAATATGATGACACAAGTTCAAGCATGGCCTCAACATGCAAGTCATATATTCTGTGTTTATGGAGTGAGCTCTGAACCAGGCACAATTATTCACGGGCAATAAGACCACTCCATATTACCCTGTCTGTTTCTTTAACCAAAACCTTGTGACTTTAAATCTGTCACCGTGACGAAGTACACATTTTTTCCTAGTGCAGTAATCATAATGATGAAAGTTTGGTTTGCAGAAAATATAATTTATGTTCACTAATATGAACTCCCTATTAATTACTGTGTATGTTTATGAAGGAAAAAATGCCCTTTTTCAAAGGTAATTTTGCTGAAGTCGGTCGAATTTTTAAACTTAATTAAATGAAACAGGAAAGCCTTCATCATTAAGGTAAATAGATTTTCACTCTGTCACTACAAGGAGCCAGCATCGACGGCACAGTTGCAGCCAATTCTACTACTCACAGTATTTGTCCTCTTCATTTAGACTGATGGTTGAGCCGCTGCAGATAACTACAGTCGATCCTTGTCAATGTTCAATGGCTTAATTGAAATCTTAATTACTTCATTCTGAATAAACACAAATTCTAAATGTGTATTTTTTTATCTGAACGTATCGTGTATCGTCTTTGATATATAGTATAATATTTTTTTTTGTCACATACAGCAGAGAAATGTGTTGTTTTACAGGGTCAGCCATAGTAGTATGGTACCCCTGGAGCAAATTAGGTTTAAGTGCCTTGCTCAAGGGCACATCAACGTATTTTCACCTTGTCAGCCCGTGTATTCAAACAAGCGACCTTGTTTGGTCCAACGCACTAACCACTAGGTTACCTGCCATTCCAATTCCTACAGTAAAATGAACTTGCTTACATTGTGTATCTCTCACATTAATCCCTTCAATAGACCCAATTCTCATTGATCAAAAGGAATATCAAAAGGAATATCTTCCATTGTTGTTGTTTGCAACCCATTAAAACCGAAGGATAAGTAGACAATAAATCATGAAAATAGTGTCTCTGTCTCAGAGGTAGCGCAAGTTTGTATCTGTATCCAGTGATGGATTTGTTTTTTTAAAGGTAAGATTACCTCACTTACTCGCCTCGTTGTCATCCCAGAGACATGTCTGACAGAACCAGGCCAATTTGTCTCCACTCGCTAGTCTCAGATCCAGTGGAACCAAGGCCGGAGGAAAATCAATTCACGACTGGCAGAGATAAGCTGCATTGTATGGCCCAACACAAAAGCGTCCCCCCCATTTACACATATCCGCTAATCTCCTCAAAGCTGCCTGCCTTTCACTTGAAAAAGAGGGAGAAGGCTAGGAAATGCATATTATATTAATTCCAGAAATACATTGTATGGCTCTCCTGTGGCTTTCATTATCAGGGCCTTGGGAAGACTGCATGACAACAACCTAGATATTTACAAATGAATATCTGTTTCTGAACCTGCCAAGGCTTTAACGCTGACGTCAACTCACCAACCTGATTTGGTTTACCTACTGAACAAATGTAACGCCTCATTGGACTGTGAAGAATATTGTTGGCCTTATCAACCATTTCACGAAATGCTGTTATTGAATGAGGCATTTTCGATAGACTTTCCCTTTTTCGGCTGAATAAACAGAGACCACAAAGGTTAACTAGTTTATATGTCTGTTTGATGGATAGGAGTGAGGATGGTCTCAAGTTGAGTTGAGTTTTTGTTTGTTGTGTGACACTGTGAAGCGATATGATTGGGGGAAGTTAATTCAGTGACCCCACCCAGGGAGCTGCAGTTACCTCAATTATGAACTGGTGCCTGCAGAACCAACTGGACCCTATAGAGATGTAAGAACATTTGGAGCCACGTGTCAACAGGTTCAGTGGGCTTTAGTTCAGCCTTTCAGCACCCACACTGTTGCATTCCCTGCTTGACTTGCTCCCAGATATTTCGCAGAGCAGCTGCACAAAGATTCAAGACTTCACACGTGTGCACACGCGTGCACACACACACACACACACACACACACAGGCATGTGAGCGTACACACACACACACACACACACACGTTTTATTCTTCTTTCCTCGTGGGGACCCAAAATGTATTTCCATTCAAAATCCTATTTTCCCTAACCCCTAACCCTAAACATAACCCTTACCATAATCCTAACCCAAACCCTAACTCCTAACCCTAAACCTAACCACTAACCCCTAACCCTAATTCGTACCCTACACCTTACCCCTAAACTTACAATAGCCTTTGTCCTCATGGGGACATGGAAAATGTCCCAACGAAGGAGAATTTTCCTTGTTTTACTATTGTCGTAGGGAGTTTGGGAGATTTTAGGTCCCCACAAGGAGAGAAGAACCAACACACACACACACATACACACAAATAGTCACACACATTCAAACACAGTCAAACATACCACAGCGTGTTCAAAGGCACTTGCATCGCAGTGCTAAAGGCGTCACTACATTCCCGGGTTCGATCCCAGGCTGTGTCGCAGCCGACCGCGAGGCGGCGCACAATTCGCCCACCGTCGTCCGATTAGGGGAAGGTTTGGCCTGCTAGGCAGGATGTCCTTGTCTCATCGCACTCTAGCGACTCCTTGTGGCGTGCTAGTGTGGCTGGCTTCCGGGGTTAAGCGAACAATGTGTCAAGAAGCAGGGTGCCTCTCCCGAGTCCGTACGGGAGTTGCAGTGATGTTACAAGACTGTAACTCCCAATTTGATATCACGAAATTTGGGAGAAAAAAGTGGTGAAAAATACAATTGAATTAAAAATGAAAACAACATGATTTCCCAGTTAACATGCCCCTGGACTGATGAGGAATTCAGAGATACATGTCATCCGCACCAGGGGAACAGTGGGTTAACTGCCTTGCTCAGGGGAACAGTAGGTTAACTGCCTTGCTCAGGGGAACAGTGGGTTAACTGCCTTGCTCAGGGGAACAGTAGGTTAACTGCCTTGCTCAGGGGAACAGTGATTTAACTGCCTTGCTCAGGGGAACAGTGGGTTAACTGCCTTGCTCAGGGGAACAGTGGGTTAACTGCCTTGCCCAGGGGAACAGTGGGTTAACTGCCTTGCTCAGGGGAACAGTGGGTTAACTGCCTTGCCCAGGGGAACAGTGGGTTAACTGCCTTGCTCAGGGGAACAGTGGGTTAACTGCCTTGCCCAGGGGAACAGTGGGTTAACTGCCTTGCTCAGGGGAACAGTGGGTTAACTGCCTTGCTCAGGGGAACAGTGGGTTAACTGCCTTGCTCAGGGGAACAGTGGGTTAACTGCCTTGCTCAGGGGAACAGTGGGCAGAACGACAGATTTTTGCCTTGTCAGCTCGGGGATTCGATCCAGCAACCTTTCGGTTACTGGCCCAATGCTCCTACCCATTAGGCAACGTGGATGGATAAAGGTTAGGTATGGCTGGATAAAGGTGAGCAGTGGATGGATAAAGGTGAGCAGTGGATGGATAAAGGTGAGCTGTGGATGGATAAAGGTTATGTATGGCTGGATAAAGGTGAGCAGTGGATGGATAAAGGTTATGTATGGCTGGATAAAGGTGAGCAGTGGATGGATAAAGGTGAGCTGTGGATGGATAAAGGTTATGTATGGCTGGATAAAGGTGAGCTGTGGATGGATAAAGATGAGCTGTGGATGGATAAAGGTTATGTATGGCTGAATAAGGGTGAGCTGTGGATGGATAAAGGTGAGCTGTGGATGGATAAAAGTTATGTATGGCTGGATAAAGGTGAGCAGTGGATGGATAAAGGTGAGCTGTGGATGGATAAAGGTTACGTATGGCTGGATAAAGGTGAGCAGTGGATGGATAAAGATGAGCTGTGGATGGATAAAGGTTAGGTATGGCTGGATAAAGGTGAGCTGTGGATGGATAAAGATGAGCTGTGGATGGATAAAGGTTAGGTATGGCTGGATAAAGATGAGCTGTGGATGGATAAAGGTTAGGTATGGATGGATAAAGGTGAGCTGTGGATGGATAAAGATGAGCTGTGGATGGATAAAGATTAGGTATGGCTGGATAAAGATGAGCTGTGGATGGATAAAGGTTAGATATGGATGGATAAAGATGAGCTGTGGATGGATAAAGGTTAGGTATGGATGGATAAAGATGAGCTGTGGATGGATAAAGGTTAGGTATGAATGGATAAAGATGAGCTGTGGATGGATAAAGGTTAGGTATGGATGGATAAAGATGAGCTGTGGATGGATAAAGGTTAGGTATGGATGGATAAAGGTGAGCTATGGATGGACAAACGGTTAGGTATGGATGGATAAAGGTGAGCTGTGGATGGATAAAGGTTAGGTATGGATGGATAAAGATGAGCTGTGGATGGATAAAGGTTAGGTATGGATGGATAAAGATGAGCTGTGGATGGATAAAGGTTAGGTATGGATGGATAAAGGTGAGCTGTGGATGGATAAAGGTTAGGTATGGATGGATAAAGATGAGCTGTGGATGGATAAAGGTTAGGTATGGATGGATAAACATGCCACATCTGATACTGCCACGGTTCAACAGGAACGTACAGGTTCTACTGTATCTCCATCTTGGTGGTCATACTGTAGCTGTTCTCTCTCTCTTTGAATCTGCTGAGAGTCATCTTAATGTGGTTTGAAATAAGTTATATTTTTAAAGCTGAATTCAGGGCCTTGCTTGCTTTTAGTCTGCCCTCATTCCTCCATTGCCTCCTTAAGAACACCCATAAGTGTTCTGGCCGTGCATCAATGTGGCTGATCAGCGATATTCTCTCAGGGTTGCTGCTGGCTTAGTGCTCTGAGTATTGCTGCTAATTAAAACACAGGCAGTAAAACCACACCCCCTCCTTCACTTGACAGACACACAGCAGCAGCAACACTCTCTCTCTCTCTCTCTCTCTCTCTCGCTCTCTCTCTCTCTCTCTCTCTCTCTGCAAAAAGCCAGATTAACTCAAAGCCTAGTCTGTCAAAAAAGCCACTAGGTTTCTCTGACTCCCTCACAACTATGGAATGTTGTGACTAGTGGCTAGGCTGGTGGCTAATGGGTTGTTATACAGAGCAGATTAAATGTTTTTCGTTGTACAGTATAGTGTATAGTATAGCATTATGATTTCCACTGCACTGTGCCAGCCAGCCATGCCAGCCATGAACTCAGTTTATACTGATGAGCCAAGTCATAAACCACAATAAGTGGAATGAGTGCCACTGTCTTTATTAATAGGGCCCTATGAAGGCTTGTCATGCTCTGAATGATGTTGGGCTTTATGCACCATCAGTACAGTATGATGATTGACTCATGGTTTAAATGTGTGTGTTTCCTGCAGTACTGGTATGATGGGGACGAGACGGGAGACCTGCCTGTTGACTTCTCTATCGTCTGGGACGGAGACTTCTTCATCGACAAGCCTTCCACCATGAAAGGTATGTTGTTTTTTCTCATTTTCAGAATTAAACGTTCTTCATAATAGTGTTGCAGCTAAGTAGTGTAAAGGACAAGTCGAAGACGTAACTGGCACACAGCAAGGAAACAGCAGACACACTGGTCAAATATGTGGTCATCCCATGCTGAGCCCTCTAGTGGCACTCTATGGGGATTGGGGCTATGGCTAACACAATAAATCATATTCAGTGGGATAATTCAGTCGCAAATGTGGATTAAGCCTTGGCAGTTTTTTTTTCTTATTGTCTTCAAAACTGTTAAATTGACAAAGATTTTTGTTAGATGAGTAAGATGTAAAAAATACAGAATTAAATGTGCAGTCCCATGTTTTGTATGAACATACCTTGTATAACTGCAAGTCGGGGACACATAGTGGTTGTCAATACTTCCCTCAAAGGAGCTTTATCTCACTGGTTTCATCGGGCCACTCTGAAAGAGACTCGTAGCTCCACAATCAGACTGCAGATACCATCTCTCCACTGGGCGATTGGCCCTGCGCGAAGATGAGCTGAGAGGAGAGAGCTAGTCATGTAGCTAGCTGCACAGTATTTGATTATGTTCTCCTCCTGAACTGGTCAATAACTCTGTGTACCATCTTCACCTTCAAACCTGTTTTTATCGAGGCGGCTGCGTAGGAGCGAGGACGAGGCTGAGCAAGGGGATAAAGGGAGATTAGCAGCTCAGGACGTGTGCTGTCACATACAGACAGCACAGTGCCGCGTACCTCACCACTCACCTTTCTGTCTCAGACTCCATCTTAGACGAGTGTTAACCCTGTCTGTCTGTCTGTCTGTCTGTGCTCAGCCCTGCTGTATAAGTGTGAGGCCCAGAGGGACAGCTGTGGCTTGTGTCTGAAGGCCAGCACAGCGTTTGAGTGTGGCTGGTGCCTGGACAACAAGAAGTGTCTCCTGAAGCAGCACTGCCAGACGCCGGAGCAGAACTGGATGCACCCCGGCAGGCACAACGTCCGCTGCAGCCACCCCCGCATCACCATGGTAAGACTGGAGCAGAGATATACTGTGTATAATACTGTATGGGTGTGTTTAATTCTAGAGCCTCAGAACCCAGGCCTTCTGCTGTGTGCGAGCATGCTGACAGGGAGATTGCTTCTCTGTGACCTTGACCCTGTTTCCATGGACAGATCCGCCCGTTGACGGGGCCCAAAGAGGGGGGCACGCGAGTGACGATCGAGGGGGAGAACCTCGGGCTGCAGGTGCGGGAGATCGCCCACGTCCAGGTGGCTGGGGTTCGCTGTAACCCTGTGCCCTCAGAGTACATCAGTGCTGAGAGGTGAGTGTGGTGACTTTGTCAATAGGGTTTCACTTGAATGGTATGCAAGTAAATTAGTGATACTCGGTCATATGTCTTCTAACTTTATTTCCTTTTAACATTAGGCAACATAAGCAGTGGGCCTTTGACTGACAGCTGAGTGTATTCTGTCCCTCAGGATCGTGTGTGACATGGCCGAGGCGCTACTGCCCCACTCTCCAGGTGGCCCAGTGGAGCTGTGTATCGGGGTGTGCAGTGCAGAGTACCGCACTCAGTCATCCCAGACCTACTCCTTTGTGGTGCGTATGACCCCACATGACCCCATCTCTTCCCAGAAAGATGACTGTGGAGAAAGTGTCTGGCCGTTTCCGGAGGCGAAGGAAGGATACCCGATCAATTGCAGTGGTTCTTCCCCGGCAACTAACTAGTCTTATGCTGCAATACAGAGATGGTGAACGTGTTGTGAAAGAAAGTGTGGCCAATGTTACATGTCAGAGATTACAAAAAAAACGGTAACTGTAATCTGTTACGTTACCGGCAAAAAAAATATTGTAATCAGATTACAGATACTTTCGAAAAATTTGATGATTACTTTGAGGATTACTTTTAAATTCAGAAAGAATGTTTGCAAAAAAAATAAGTTGTTTTCTCAATCAAATTCAAATCAGCATTGAAAAAAGGTGCAAGTTTAAGTTTGTTCCACCTTAGAGTGTCTGACCACAAGTCAGAGACCACTATGATGACACACCAAATGTGTTTGATGGATCGCGGGAATAGAGCAAGAATAGGCTTTTGTAGGTGACAGTCCAAGCTATGTCTTCCAATGGTGCGACTGCTGTCAGCGTCTGAACATTATCCAACTTGAAAAATGCTTGGAGGTAAGGATGAGAGCAGTGGTGCATTCTACAGCGATATTGATATCACTTATTATTGATATCTACATAGCGCATTGATGTGAATCACCCTGCTGCTCTCTCATTTAGCTATTTGTGCCTTATGGATTCTGGTTGTTGTGGATGGCTGTTCAGAAATCTAAATGTGTTTTTGAACCCAATAATGGTTGATTTGAAGAAGTTTAAGTTGCCTATCAATCATTGTTTTTGAAACCAGTGGACAGCCAGTGTGCTCTTGCAACAGCTGCATAGTGAGGATCCCAGCCTATGGAATAAAAGTGGGGCTTTTATTGCTCAATCTAATTAGTGCTAATAAATATTTTTATCCATAGGCCTAACGGACACATGTACAAAATCACACACTTTTGATAGACTCAAATCAAATCAAATGTATTTATATAGCCCTTCTTACATCAGCTGATATCTCAAAGTGCTGTACAGAAACATAGCCTAAAACCCCAAACAGCAAGCAATGCAGATGTAGAAGCACGGTGGCTAGGAAAAACTCCCTAGAAAGGCCGGAAACCTAGGAAGAAACCTAGAGAGGAACCGGGCTATGAGGGTGGAGTGGAGTGGAGATTATAACAGAACATGGCCAAGATGTTCCAATGTTTATAAATGACCAGCATGGTCAAATAATAATAACCACAGTAGTTGTCGAGGGTGCAACAGGTCAGCACCTCAGGAGTAAATGTCAGTTGGCTTTTCATAGCCGATCATTGAGAGTATCTCTACCACTCCTGCTGTCTCTAGAGAGTTGAAAACAGCAGGTCTGGGACAGGTAGCACATCCGGTGAACAGGTCAGGGTCCCATAGCCGCAGGCAGAACAGTTGAAACTGGAGCAGCCGCACGGCCAGGTGGACTGGGGACAGCAAGACCACTTCATTAACTCAACCCACTCAAGTGACGCACCCCTCCTAGGGACGGCATGGAAGTGCGCCAGTAGGCTAGTGACTCAGCCCCTGTAACAGGGTTAGAGACAGAGAATCCCAGTGGAAAGAGGGGAACCGGCCAGGCAGAGACAGCAAGGGTGGTTCATCGCTCCAGAGCCTTTCCTTTCACCTTCACACTCCTGGGCCAGACTACAATCAATCATAGGACCCACTGAAGAGATGAGTCTTCAGTAAAGACTTAAAGGTTGAGACCGAGTCTGCGTCTCTGACATGGGTAGGCAGACCATTCCATAAAAATTGAGCTCTATGGGAGAAAGACCTGCCTCCAGCTGTTTGCTTAGAAATTCTAGGGACAATTAGGAGGCCTGCGTCTTGTGACCGTAGCATACGTGTAGGTATGTACGGCAGGACCAAATCGTAAAGATAGGTAGGAGCAAGCCCATGTAATGCTTTGGGGCAATCTTAAAGGGGCAATCTGTAGTTGCTACATCCATTTTTGAACTTATAAATTAAATATATTGGTGTAAATATATAATTTAATCATATTATTATTATTTAGTAGAAAGCAATGGGTTAGAAGAAGCCTACATAACTACCCAACAAAGTAAACAATGATTTATCCTGCAATAGATGTTGTTCAATTGATAACATATTATTCTTCTTACGCCTCTTAAGGGGAAAGTAATCTAAAAGTAACTGAATGTAATCAGATTACATTACTGAGTTTGGGTTCTCCAAAAGTTACATTACTGATTACGATTTTGAACAGGTAACTAGTAACTGTAACGGATTACATTTAGAAAGTAACCTACCCAACCCTGCCAATGTGACATACAGTAATTACCCAGCTATCCCAACAGAGCATTAAGCAGCGGTGAAACAGTAATGTGGCGTTAGTTTATAATCTCCTCAGCCTGCAAGGCGAGCAGCTGACTGAAATGAATGGGCTTGACTGCTGCCCTTAAACAAGCAATCAATAGCAGTCCTGCAGTTCTATTCCACCAGAACCCAAACGCAGCTCCCAGCCAAATGAATACATGTGAATGGAGCAATTACGTATGTAGCTAATTACAGAAAAAAGTAACATTCTCACTCATGTCACTGTCACTGTGCTGTTGAAAACACTTACTGTAGTGCAGTGTGTTGCAACAATTACCAGAAATATAATGGGAATCGGTTTGTTGTACTGTAGCTTTTCACAAAAACTGTATAATTGTTTTGTGTGCTGAGTGTTAACAGTGAGTTTCCTTCCTCTCTCAGACCCCCAGCTTCAACCGTGTGCGCCCGGAGAAGGGCCCCGTGTCTGGGGGGACCAGGCTGACAATATCAGGCCGTCATCTGGATGCTGGGAGCACTGTCACTGTATTCATCGCCCAGGAGGAGTGTCTGTTTGTTAAGTGAGTAGTCAGGGGAATGGACTGTGGTAGTATAGTAGTGCAGTGTTGTCTGTGCAGTACACTCAGAACTGAACATACTGGACACACTCTGCCTGTGACAGTGACAGTGTGACAGCATGACATTGTCTTGAGTGTCATTTCAGACAGTGAATTCATTCTATGAGATACTACTATATGACATTCTCTGCCTAACCCACACAGGAGGACCAAAAGGGACATTGTGTGTGTGACACCGTCGTCACTGTCTGGATCAGGCCCCGCGTCAATCAAGCTGTTAATTGACAAAGCTGAAGTCACCAGCAGTGACACACGCTACATCTATACAGAGGACCCCACCATCTCCAGCATCGAGCCCAGCTGGAGTATAGTGAAGTGAGTGGTGGTGATCCCAGCCTGGCTCCTCTCCTCTCTTCTCCTCTACTCTCCTTTCCTCTCCTCTCCCAGCCAACGGGCTGGAGCCTCTCAGAGCATAACCAGGGTCCTGGGAGAGTCCTGAAGAGAAACTCAGCCCAACCATCTATTACTGCCAGTAATGACCCAGGAACACACAGAGATTACAACATGATCCCCAAAGCCACACACAGATGCCCACACAGTCCCATTGTAGCCATTTCACCATGACACTTAAAGCACAATAGACAGTATGGGGGATGATGTATCTAATGTATATAAAATCAGAATTCATGGGACCTTTGAGGGGACTGTAGAGCTTCCCTTTCCTCTGAATCCCAACAGTACTGTAAGATAAATCATACAAACAACATGCTATAGCAAAATAGCACCTCTGCTACACGGAAGTTCTTATTTCATTCCTTTTTCTCTATCTGCCCATATCACCAGTATGCAATAACTAGCAGGTCATTTGGCATAGCTTGATAGCTCTTAACCACCATGCTTCTGTTTGTGTTTCAGTGGTAGCACCTTGATCACCGTCACAGGTACCAACCTGCTCACCATCCAGGAACCCAAAGTCCGTGCCAAGTATGGAGGAATAGAGACTACTAATGCAAGTGTTCCAAATATAATACATTCCATGTTTGCACAGCATCGCTTTGATTATTACAGTTGGTTAACGTGTATAATAGCTACAGAAATTGAAAAAACGTTTGGTGTTTACACGTATATTTGTTTGATTTACAACTGCACAGGACCAAGAAGAAACTAATCAAAACTGAAATGGAGATTTTTCACTTTGAACTAAAAACAATGGCCTGGACTAAATTATTCAACATTTAAATGAATTTGGTTAGAGACAATTATTCTTGTTTACTGTGTAATGTATCTCAACTGTGGTAAGTTGCAGGTGTCTACAGGGTAAAAATAGCTATACAACCAGTTTTGAAATGGAAAATCTTAACATTCTGCTCCATTGCACTCCATTGTAAAGTCTAAGGGTGCCAATATATTTGACCACATCTGTAGCAGCAAGGACTTACGCAATAAGCTTTTGCTACTGTGCCCATGGAATTCTAGTGAAACATCAGTGTTGTGGTTTTACACAGTAATCTATGGGCTCTATTTTTGTCTGGCGCTAAGGCTGCGCAAATGTCATCACACTTTAGTTGGAAATTTCCATATGTGAAAAAGTACCCCTTGTGCCAGGTTCTGCAATTTACCCGTCTAACATCAGATTACTTGCGCTGAGGTGGGAGGATGGCAATATTTGAGGTGTATCCTTAAAAACAAGTGGAAAATGGCAATTTCATTCAGTGCAAATACGGAGATTTAATGGCCCAAAGCAGCTGTTTGTCGCAGTCTTTTCAAACAGCTCTTACACTAAAAGGGCATTCTCATCATTTTCACAATTTCACAGTATTATTCCAACCTCATAATCAAATGGATTTATATCAATCAAATGTATTTATAAAGCCCTTCTTACATCAGCTGATGTCACAAAGTGCTGTACAGAATCCCAGCCTAAAACCCCAAGCAGCAAGCAATGTAAGTGTACAAGCACAGTGGCTAGGAAAACTCCCTAGACAGGCCGGAACCTAGGAAGAAACCTAGAGAGGAACCAGGCTATGAGGGGTGGCCAGTCCTCTTCTGGCTGTGCCGGGTGGAGATTATAACAGAATATGGCCAAGATGTTCAAATGTTCATAGATGACCAGCAGGGTCAAATAATAATAACCACAATGGTTGTAGAGGATGCAACAGGTCAGCACCTCAGGAGTAAATGTCAGTTGGCTTTTCAAGGACGATTATTCAGAGTATCTCTACCGCTCCTGCTGTCTCTAGAGAGTTGAAAACAGCAGGTCTGGGACAAGATAGCACGTCCGGCGAACAGGTCAGGGTTCCATAGCCACAGGCAGAACAGTTGAAACTGGAGCAGCAGCACGGCCAGGTGGACTTGGGACAGCAAGGAGTCATCAGGCCAGGTAGTCCTGGGGCATGGTCCTCCTCCGAGAGAGAGAGAGAGAGAGAGAGAGAGAGAGAGAGAGAGAAAAAGAGGGAGTGAGAAAGAGAATTAGAGAGAGCATACTTAAATTTGCACAGGACACCGGATAAGACAGGATAAATACTCCAGATTTAACAGACTGACCCTATCCCCCCAACACATAAACTATTGCAGCATAAATACTGGAGGCTGAGACAGGAGGGGTCAGGAGACACTGTGGCCCCATCAGATGATACCCCCGGACAGGGCCAAACAAGCAGGATGTAACCCCACCCACTTTGCCAAAGCACAGCCCCCACACCACTAGAGGGATATCTTCAACCACCAACTTACTATCCTGAGACAAGGCCGAGTATAACCCACGAAGATCTCCCCCATGGCACGAGCCCAAGGGGGGGCGCCAACCCGGACAGGAAGACCACGTCAGTGACTCAACCCACTCAAGTGGCGCACCCCTCCTAGGGACGGCAAGAAAGAGCACCAGTAATAGGTAGGAGCAAGATAGATAGGTAGGAGCAAGCCCATGAAATGCTTTGTAGGTTAGCAATAAAACCTTGAAATCAGCCCTAGCCTTAACAGAAATGCAGCGTAGAGAGGCTAGCACTGGAGTAATATGATCACATTTTTTAGTCAAGGTTCTAGCAGCCGTGTTTAGCACTAACTGAAGTCTATTTAGTGCTTTATCCTGGTAGCCTGAAAGTATAGCATTGCAGTAGTCTAACCTAGAAGTGACAAAAGCATGGATTACATTTTTTGCCACATTTTTGGACAGAAAGTTTCTGATTTTTGCAAAGTTACGTAGATGGAAAAAAGCTGTCCTTGAAACAGTCTTGATATGTTCGTCAAACGAGAGATCAGGGATCATAGTGTGTAAATATATATAAAACACTCCACTGGGTCTTCAAGACTCACCAAAGCAGGTCTTAGCAGTAACGTGGTTGGTTATGGCATGGATTTGGACAGTGGAACCGTAGCCTATCCAGCCGTGACTCATAGTGCCCATATGCACATGGAACAGAGAGATGTGCTTTTTGTGCCTGTGAACCTTGTATTTAGAAGGTTTGTTTAATTTAATAAAAACCCAAGATTAGCCTGCCCTCCCCTCAATGAAGGCTGTTTTTTGTCCTGCCAATGCATTCACAAAGTAGCCAAGTCTATCAGGAAAGGGTTTGGCTCGTGAGACCGCTTTTAAATAAATCTTAATCACCAAAGCTTTATTAAAAGATTACGTTTGGGAGCCGCAAATATCTAGCTGACATCCCCTTTTCGTATATGTATTATAGGCCTACATTGTTTCAGCCAGCTACTGTTATTATTTGTGATGTGCGTAAAACCCCCTCCAGTTAGGCTACATGTCCATCATGGAACGAGAGATGAGATGATGTCGGTGACCCTCGTATTTAGAAACGTTTATGTTATTTCCTGTAAGAATAGCTTGTTTTCCGTTTCATTTGATTGAAAAACAAGCCCTCAGGAGCAGGGTTTAGGTCAATTCCATTTCAATTTCAGTCAAATCAGGTAGTACACTGGAATTCCAATTCTCTTCCATGCTTTTCAATGAGGAAGATTTGGAATCGGAATTGGAATTTGGTTTACTTTCTGAATTGGTTGGAATTTAAATGGTAATGACCCCAACCCTGCTCAGTGAGCTACCCTTAAAGCTGGTTCCACAACAATGCGTCGAGTATCTTTCTTGTCCTGGCCATGCATTAGCAAAGTAGCCTATCCATAAAAGGTTTCCAAATGGTCTAATTGTGAGGCTTTTACAGTCATGCTTTTGCATTATTCACAATTCGCATAGGCCTACCTGCATACTCCATTTCGCTTGTATCCATCCCCATTTCCAAAGTGCTCCTCTTGTCCGGTTACCAAAGACACGCTCCTCCAAACAAAATGATTCAGTCTTATAACGCCACAATGGTGCATAGGCCTATATCTTGCTTATTGCGAAAGTGACTCACACATGCAATAGGCTACATAACATTTTAAGGGGAGCCTAGTATTTTATTTCAGGAGAATTGCGATACATCAAGACATGTATGGCCTATACTCATTGAAGCAATTACATCAATGTTGACTGCCAACTCTTCAAACATATTTAGCAAAAACTGTTTGTATTATTTGTTACTGTAACCTATGCTATGTATTTAATAAACATATCAATATACAATGGACTAGGACGAGGATATTCCGGCCCCCAGACTAATTGCAGTTGATGACAAAGCAAAGACCGTCAATAACATACGGTAGGCTACACAACTTGAGAAAAACGCATGCAGTATTAAGCCATGGAAGCCGCTGATTGGCTAGTGAATGGTCAAGCCTTCGTCACACCTACAACTTATTTGTTAATCAAAACCCAGCCCTTTCACACCACCGCCACCTCTTGTGCCCATAATTCCCACTGTGAAAATAGCAAAAAATATTTCTGACACACCCCCAGACCTATAGCGCAACCGCCAGCGCTAAGATTTACCATTGCGCTAGTTTTGGTAAGACAAGGCCCTTTGTCTCATACGTATTCCTGGTTTGACCCTCCTCCTTCATCTTCCTCTTCCTGTCTAGGTGTGCACTGTGGTTAATGATTCTGTGATGACCTGTCTGGCCCCGGGCATCATTTACACCAAGCACCAGGCACCAGAGTCAGGCCTGCACCCCGACGAGTACGGCTTCATCCTGGATCACGTGGCCGCGCTGCTCGTCCTCAATGGGACACCTTTTACCTACTACCCCAACCCCACCTTCGAAACACTAGGGAACTCTGGGATACTGGAGGTCAAGCCTGGCTCTCCCATTATACTCAAAGTAAGTAGATTGTGTTCGTTTGATTTCATTTTCTGTTACTTTTGTCAGTTGACAGAAAGGAGAAAAAATCTCTAGAGATGAAGCGTCTTGGGTATTGGCCCAAAGCAAGAGAGGTCCTGTGAGACAGAACCAGTACAAAGACAACTTCCCTACATGTCTACTTACAAATCCCTGAGCTGAGGATGGACTTACAAGTCAGGATTGAAGACCCATAAAAACACTTTATTGTGTGTGTGCTTTAGTCTGATAAAGATATTATTGTCCCCAAAAAATGTATTTTGAAAACTAACAACATGCTTCTTTTTAAAACAGGGAAAGAATCTGATTCCCCCTGCTCCGGGCAACACCCGCCTGAACTATAGTGTGATGATTGGTGAAACTCCCTGTCTGTTAACCGTCTCGGAGTCTCAGCTGCTCTGTGATTCGCCAGACCTGACCGGGGAGCAGAGAGTCCTGGTAAGACCAGAGGTCCCGCCCACCAGTTACTGTAATTTGAGTATTTTATGTCAACAATAGCTTTTTGTGAAGTATCCTTTATTGACATTGTCAAAACTGCTCTGGCCATAACCCAGTGCTGTTATTTCCCTAAATATATTTGCCATGTAGTTAATGCACTTTTATCTGTGCTATTTGGGAACATGTCTGACTCTGAGGGCTTTGTACATCCATAATCAATTCTATAATAGCTCTGGCTGTCTGGATGTTTTTTAACTTGAATGCTAATCCAACAAATGTAAAGGTCAAATGGGAAAGGGTCATTCTGCATTAAGCACTTATGATGATTACGGAGGCCTGCTGATACAAGCAATTTCCCATTTAATCTAACTATCTGTTGACTCCGCAGCTCGGAGCATTATCATCAATGCCAGACAGGACTACCTCTCTTTATTACAGGCACGCCTCAGCGCACAATGATTTCAGCTGTGGGCTTAAGCAGTTAAGGTGAAAAATAATCATCTTGGATTGATGAAATGCAATTCCTTTTTAAACAGTTTTATGGACAGACAACCGTTGTCGGAGCAGGTGATTTAATCGGCAGAGGGCAGTCTGGTCAATTTGATAACTGCAAGTGTCATAAGCAGTTATCCATGTATTCTTATACAGTGCCAGCTGCCAAGACAATCACGGCACAGAATGATTAGAAGCAGGTAGATTTAGTCTGGAGTGTGGCAGCTTGTTTACTTTTTGTATCAAAGGCATCGTCCTGATCCTATGGTATTGACTTGACATTAACACGCCTGGACGAGGTAACTGGCTGTTGATTCAGTGAAACGCTCAGACTCAATTTCATCAGATCAATAGAGTCAGCTGTGGAGAGAAGGGTACGTTTACAAATCAAAGCTGAGATCAAAGAGAGGGGGAGAGAGGGAAGAAGGAGAGAAGAGAGAGCAGTAGCGGGTGATGGGTGAGGTGGAGTGATCTCCCTCCCAGGGGGAGGGAGGGATGGAGATGCATGGTATAGCGAGAAGGCTGGGCCAGCTGTGTTAATGACCTGACACACAGCACAGCAACAGACAGACACACAGACAGACAGCAGAGTGGTATTCTCCCTGTTCCCTTCCATCCACGCCACTCAATAATTAAAGCACTCAGCAAGAGTGGAATGGGCGGGTAAAGGTGAAACTCGTTAGCCAAACCTGTTGGAGGCCATCAGTAATTGGCCTGAAGTTTAAAAAGGAGATGTTAGAAGGGTCTCCAATGAACCTGGGTCAAATCTAAAAACTTTCAACACGTATCTCTGAGTCTCTGCTACATACTGTAGTTATGAAACCCTTCGTATCACAGAGACACATTTTTCCATCTCTGCGTTTCTCCTCCAGATTGTGGTGGGTGGTCTGGAGTACTTCCCAGGCACCCTGCACATCTACTCCGACAGCACCCTCACCCTGCCGGCCATCATCGGGATCGGGGCGGGAGGAGGGGTGCTCCTCATCGCCATCATCGCCGTACTTATCGCCTACAAGAGGAAGACCCGGGACGCTGACCGCACCCTGAAACGCCTGCAGCTGCAGATGGACAACCTGGAGTCCAGAGTGGCCCTGGAGTGTAAAGAAGGTAGGAGCACTGGTCTTCCTTATCCTATTTCTCTCCTGTCCTTTTCACCACGACCACTGACAAACAGGTTTATGTGTATGTGTTCCACATACATGGCTGTCACTGAAATGACACCAGTGCTCGCAGGTTATTTTGATATTCTCTTATCAGAGAGCTGTGTGTACTTTTGTAAGAGTAGTGACAAGGGTGCTATCAGCATTTGCTTGCCCTGAACAGTTTCTGTTACTGTGATGCTCCTGCAGTCGATATGTGACAACATGATACAAGTGAATCACTCCACATTCTTTACCATATGTTTCCTCAGACGTTGACTCTGTACGAGGTAAAATAAGTATTACTCATGTCACACGGCTGACTGTGTACAGTATGAGGATTATCAAAGCATCCAGACAGTGACTCAGAGATTTGTCTCCTCTGCTTCTGTCAACACAGCATTCGCTGAGCTGCAGACAGACATCCAGGAGCTGACCAATGACATGGACGGAGTGAAGATCCCCTTCCTGGAGTATCGCACCTACACCATGAGAGTCATGTTCCCCGGTATCGAGGAGCACCCCGTCCTCAAGGAGCTGGATGTAAGTGTAAGAGAACTACAGCTCCAGTTCCCTTCACTTCACTGCCTTGTGTTTATATCTTCATTTGTCTTGGTAACTTAGAAGAGTATGCTTTCATGAGGTTCACTTTTCTTGTACTGTAACTCACTGCCCAAATAATAAGGAATATAAAAAGCGACAGATCCTGTTTCAAAATCCCCCAAGCTCAGTAGCCAGCAGTACTCCTCCTCTCTTAGTGCTGAGCTTCAGAGCAACCTATTTTCTTTTCCTCTCAACCTCTTTTCTTTTTAATTAAAACCTGAGGCAGAATCAAAGCAGGAGCCCCACCAGGCCTCCGTAGACTACTCGTCTAGAGACTGCTACAGAAATGTTTGGAAAATAGTGAAGTTTTTATCTGGTACTCCATGTAATACTCATACTACAAAAGACAAACAATTTTCTCTCCCCCTTTTTCTCTTACACTTTCCCCCTCTCTCTCCCTCTATCCCTCTCCCCTCTTAACCCTTTGGACCTCCTTTTGTCTATTCCCACCTCTGTGTCTGTGTACACCACCCCCTTTGAAATGTGATTTGTGTACACCCCCATCCTCCTGTGTCCTGTCCCTCAGTCCCCGGCCAATGTGGAGAAAGCCCTGCGTCTGTTCAGCCAGCTGCTGCACAATAAGATGTTTCTGCTAACCTTCATCCACACCCTGGAAGCCCAGAGGTCCTTCTCCATGCGGGATCGCGGCAACGTGGCCTCTCTGCTCATGGCCGCGCTGCAGGGCCGCATGGAGTATGCCACCATGGTGCTCAAACAGCTGCTGGCAGACCTCATCGAGAAGAACCTTGAGAACCGCAACCATCCCAAACTGCTGCTCCGACGGTGAGGCTACTAACCTGGAGAGAAACGGGCTGGGTGTTATCTTCTCGCTCCCTCACTAACACCTCTACTCATGCTGTATGTGTACAGGACACGTGTTTTTGAAACTGACCGGTGTCTCATCTCTCCTGTAGGACAGAGTCTGTGGCAGAGAAGATGCTCACCAACTGGTTTACGTTTCTGCTGCATCGATTCCTGAAGGTAATTCTAATGGTGCTCCGATTTATTTCTAACTGAGGGTTGATCTAGGTTCAGAGAAGAGAGATTTAAGTACATAGCAGAAGATTTATGTTCGTGATTTATTCGAAAAACGTCTGTTTGGCTGAAACACTAATAGGCCTAAAGCAACACTGTGACCTGTATTCTTTCTGTTCACGTTTTCATTTTTGAACCTGAAATTCTGTAAAAATGATCTTTAATGACTATTATTAGTGTAATCTGTGAGTTGTAATTATATTTTTGAGGTGGAGTTCTTTGGCTAATCATGGTCCTGGTGCTGTTAATTCTCACTCTGTGTGACCGCAGCACAGTTGAGTGCACACACAGCACGGCCACAGCATGAACCATATCGGGGAATCACTCCAGGGGCAGTTGTGGTCATTTTGTCTAACCACATCCACCAACCAAAATGGCCTTTCTGTGTTTTTCCTGCCCATATGCTGCTCCTGCTTTACTCTGGGGTTGGATCGAAATGGCCATTTGCGTTAAGGACACGAACATCAGGCCCATTGAGCGTTCATGCCTGAAATGCCTCTTGGAATGTAGCTATGGATAGCAGCCAAGTAAATTTAAGTTACATCAGTGCAGATGTTAAAGTGTTCTGGCCATCTCCCCAGTCTCCCCAAGTAATCACCCTGAAATGTTTCCACAAGCCTTTACTTAAACTTCTATTCAGAATTAACTTTCACATTTTCATATTCAGCTTGCATAGCAATATTCATCTTTCTTAGTAAGGCTTATCACTGCAAAACATTTGTTTTAACACAAATATATATCTTAACTGGGGGAGTTCAGTACCTTATGGTAGATGGGGGTGGCAGGTAGCCTAGTGGTTAGAGCACTAGCATTGGGCTGGTAACTGAAAGGTTGCTAGAGCAAATCCCCGAGCTGACAAGGTAAGAATCTGTCGTTCTGCCCCTGAACAAGGCAGTTAACCCAGTCTTCCTAGGCTGTCATTGTAAATGAGAATTTGTTCTTAACTGACTTAACTAGTTAAATTAAAAATAAAAATAAATGGTATTCGGGAAGGTAAAGGTTCTAGACTTGTTTAAAATAACACATGTAATGTCATGTTAAGATTTCTAAAGTTCTGAAAACAAACAAAAAAACTTACTTAGCAACATAAACACATTTAGTGAAGAATAAATTATCTGAGGATTTAATCTAATTGGACATGGTCTGGAAAAATATAGAAGTTTGACTGGTTTTCAACTGAGAAGAAATTCTGGAGAGTAACTTGAAATCTGTAGTTATGATGTTATTAAATATGACGTCAACTCAACTTTAAAGATTAAGACCACAGAAGAGCATGTCCTTGAAAACAGTACGTACGGTAATACAGAAAATCCCTGACACATCCCAGCATGACCAATCAGTTTTACTGAATGCTGCTCATACTCTCATTGCCCTACTTAAATTTGACAATTTGGGGTCGTTTGTGTGTTTGGGGTTTCCTTTGTTTGAGTATGGATTTGAATAATGCTCCATTTGCTCATTGACAGCAGGATTTGGAGGCCTGGTAGATTGTCCATTGTCCTCTGTGTGTCTGGGCTGGAAGGCCACTCTGTGCGAGCAGCTTGAGACTCAGGATGTCACGTTGTAATTAATGATGTCAAATTAATCAGCCTTAAGAACTAAATAATAGTGTTCTCAGTATCACTGGTTAGTAATCAAAAGCCTGTAAGTGGGTAATTGGTAACTTCCCCACTCTTCACTACGCTGTCTGAAAGGGATGTGATTGCCGATCCCTCTCCCCTTCTCCCAATCACTCCCTCTCTTCCGCTTCTACTCTCCCCCCCCCCCCCCCCCCCCCCCCTCTCTCAGGAGTGTGCGGGCGAACCTCTGTTCATGCTGTACTGTGCCATCAAGCAGCAGATGGAGAAGGGGCCTATAGACTCCATCACAGGAGAGGCGCGCTACTCCCTCAGTGAGGACAAGCTCATCAGACAGCAGATTGACTACAAACAGCTGGTAAGGAAGGACCCTCCCTCCACACACACACACAGCTCTCACACACCAGTTTCATGTTTCATTTGAGTGTGGCCCAACGGAGCCAACCCCCTCAGTCCCAGGACAGCAAGATGAATCCATGTACTGATTCTCTCTTAATGTGGTTGCAGAAGCAAAACAAACAGGAGGATGTTTAGCATGCTTTGCCATGGAAATCACCTGTCATGTTACTGAGGAAGTGATGTGGGCTGTGGCTCCCCCATTGGCTGTGGGATCCCAGTGTAGGCAGGGGTAGGCAGAGCTGGGGCTGTATGGGTGAAGGAGGTCTCTTGGAACGAACCCACTCATCACTCAATCACACAATGACCTGCTGCGGGCCAGTAATGATTCAAACAAATCAAGCATTTATTGTCTGCCCATAAAACAAACCTTCCCACCACATCGCTCTCTCTCCCCAACGAGGCGGCCAAGCAGCACTGCCAGGAAATACTACACTTAAACAATTATTGATTTACTCACCGTCAGCAACCCATTGACTTCCACATAAAAGCGTCACACCCCACATTTGCGAATAAAAAATAGAAACAGCACAGGAATTCTCTAAATATTACCTCATATTAGTTATTTATATGGAACAATAACAATACTCTGACTTAGTAGGATACACTAGTAGCCCGTCCCACACCCACCCCTCCACTTCTCCATGAATCTGCATCCGAGGCCATTCTTCACTCGCGAGCACACTGCCTGGTAAAACACTGCAGCATCAACTCAGGACAGGTTCATCTCTACCTCCTTCAGAGGGATCGATAGAAGGAATGGCAGATGTCAGAGGAATTAGCCCTAAAGAGACAGATGCTCCCCGAGGAGCTGTCTATATCTCTGGCCCTGGGGAACCCAAGTAAAGGTCAACCCTATAGGACGGCTTTATGCCCCCTGGTTCCATATACCCTTAAATCACTCATAATCTGTACCACCTATGGATGATGGAGGCTCTGTTATTGATAAGTCTAGGGCCATCTGGGCACTCTATCGATAACTATCATTCATGGTTATCTCTTGTATCCCTTTAAATGGCATTAACCAAGACTGGCAACTTTACTGGGAAGTATTTCAGTATTTGATACTCTGATGCTGTAAAGTTATCCTATGCACCATAGATACACAGATCGGATAGATATACAGTGCCTTCAGAAGGTACACCCCTTGACTTTTTCCACTTGTTGTTGTTTATTTATTTTATTTTTTATTTATTTCACCTTTATTTAACCAGGTAGGCAAGTTGAGAACAAGTTTTCATTTACAATTGCGACCTGGCCAGGATAAAGCAAAGCAGTTCGACACATACAACGACACAGAGTTACACATGGAGTAAAACAAACATACAGTCAATAATACAGTATAAACAAGTCTATATACGATGTGAGCAAATGAGGTGAGATAAGGGAGGTAAAGGAAAAAAAAGGCCATGGTGGCAAAGTAAATACAATATAGCAAGTAAAACACTGGAATGGTAGATTTGCAGTGGAAGAATGTGCAAAGTAGAAATAAAAATAATGGGGTGCAAAGGAGCAAAATAAATAAAATAAAATAAATACAGTAGGGAAAGAGGTAGTTGTTTGGGCTAAATTATAGGTGGGCTATGTACAGGTGCAGCAATCTGTGAGCTGCTCTGACAGCTGGTTCTTGTGTCACAGCCTGAATTTAAAATGGATTAAATTGAGATATATTGTCACTGGTCTACACATAATGCCCCATAATGTCAAAGTGGAATTATGTTTTTTTATATATATATATATATATATTTTTTTACAAATGAATAAAAAATGAAAAGCGGAAATGTCTTGAGTCAATAAGTAAAAGAAGGGCACCTATTGGTACATGTAGATGGATAAAAATGAAAAAGTAGACATTGGATATCCCTTTGGGCATGGTGACATTATTCATTACACTTTGGGTGGTGTATCAATACACCCAGTCACTACAAAGATACAGGTATCCATCCTAACTCAGTCGCCAGAGAGGAAGGAAAATGCTCAAGGATTTCACCATGAGGCCAATGATGGCATGGCTGTGATAGGAGAAAACTGAGGATGTATCAACAACGTTGTAGTTACTCCACAATACTAACCTAATTAACAGAGGGAACTGGAAGCCTGTACAGAATATAAATATTCCAAAACATGCAACAAGGCACTAAAGTAATACTGCAAAAAATGTGGCAAAGCAATTCAGGATGTGTTATGTTTGGGGCAAATACAATACAATACTGAGTCCCACTCTCCATATTTTCAAGCATAGTGGTGGCTGCATTATGTTATGGGTATGCTTGTAATCGTTAAGAACTGGAGAGTTTTTCAGGATAAAAAAGAAACGGAAGGGAGCTAAGCACAAATCCTGGTTCAGTCTGCTTTCCACCAGACACTGGGAAATTAATTCACCTTTCAGCAGGACAATAACCTAGTACACCAAATCCAAGGCCAAATCTACGCTGGAGTTGCTTACCAAGAAGACAGTGAATGTTCCTGAGTGGCCGAGTTACAATTTTGACTGAAATCTACTTGGATAAATCTATGGCAAGACCTGAAAATGGTTGTCTAGCAATGATCAACATCCAATATGACAGAGGTTGAAGAATTTTGAAAATAATATTGGGTAAATGTTGCACAATCCAGGTGTGAAAAGCTCTTACACCCTTTTCAGACACATGGAATGTGCTGCCTTGAAAGCGTCTCGGCTACGGCGTGTCTGTAAGGGTACACTACAGCTTTTTAAATGCCAAAACTAAACCTTCTCTGGAGATAGTTTCGAAGCGCCACTGAACAGGCATTTTACTTGTCTGCAAAGGAATGCCGCTTTTGAAGCGGGACTAATGTCCATCACTAGGCAACCAGAACTGTCAATCAAATCAACTGCCTGCGCACGGCCTGCATGTCTGCTGCCTCCACACACATCACTCTCTCCTAAAAAATGCATTTTAAAGTTCATTAAATACCATGACATACCAACACATTTAGTCGAAAGAAAACACATCTAGCTACCCTACCATAAAAAAAACAGCATGTAAACAACACAACAGCACCTCAGTCAGCAACGTTTGTTGTTGTCAGGGAAACAATACAGAACATTCTATGCCAGAATTCTACTGTATAAAAAATAAAATAATGATAATTGTCTGAAAGGTTATCAATTGTCGCTATCAGCACATTACCGTAGCGGCGTTACTGTAGCAGCGTTCTATATCTTTAAAGGGTATTAGAAACGAAGCCAGAAAGACTCACAGCGGCCAAACGTGCTTCTACAAACTGTTGACTCAGGGGTGTGAATACTTACACTACTGTTCTAAAGTTTGGGGTCACTTAGAAATGTCCTTGTTTTTGAAGAAAAGCACATTTTTTGTCCATTAAAATAACATCAAAGTGATCAGAAATACAGTGTAGATATCGTTAATGTTGTAAATGACTATTGTAGCTGGAAACGGCAGAATTTTTATGGAATATCTACATAGGCGTACAGAGGCCCATTATCAGCAACCATCACTCCTGTGTTCCAATGGCACATTGTGCTAGCTAATCAAGGTTTATCATTTTAAAAGGCTAATTGATCATCAGAAAACCCTTTTCTAATTATGTTATCACAGCTGAAAACGGATTAAAGAAGCAATAAAACTGGCCTTCTTTAGACTAGTTGAGTATCTGTAGCATCACCATTTGTGGGTTTGATTACAGGGTCAAAATGGCCAGAAACAAAGAACTTTCTTCTGAAACTCGTCAGTCTATTTTTGTTTTAAGAAATGAAGGCTATTCCATGCGAGACATTGCCAAGAAACTGAAGATAGTCTAGAGAAGGCCAGTTTTTTTTCAAAAAGAAGGACATTTCTAAGTGACCCCAAACCTTTGAATGGTAGTGTATGCAAATGAGATATTTTTGTATTTCCTTTTCAATAAATTTGCACTTTGTCATTATGGCGTATTGTGTGTAGATGGGTGATATTTAAAAAAATATTGCATTGATTTTGAATTCAGGCTGTAACACAACAAAATGTGGAATAAGTCAAGGGGTATGAATACTTTCTGAAGGCACTGAAGGCATCTTTTACCACCAAGGTGCCACAAATCTTCCCATGTCAGAACTTGCTTGGCCTTGGACCTCCTCAAATGATGAGGATTCTCCCATTCCTTGAGAATTCCTATAATTTGCTTTATAATTGGTTTTTAATCACAAATGCCCCACTTGTTAACTATTTCCAGTGCATGGCAAGAAGGAAATTGACTTTGCTAATGATCAATGAGTGGCAGTGGTACAGATGTCTGTGGTACCCTGTGCCAGCTGCACACTGTGCTAATCACCTGATTAACGCACCCAGCCCACACCAAAGGTCTCCTCATGAATTTATATGGACTGGCAGCATGGTGTGTACATGCCCAGTATATAAATACATTAGAAGGACCCCTCTACTCTCTGGTCACTATCCTTTTTGGATGGATAGTACACCTTGGTTATTCCAAAAGGCAACGTAGGTCATTTGATGGCGTTTTAGTTAGTAGATTGTGTGAAAACAAGAATCAATGCTTTTCCAATAGTCAGGATTCCTCTAGCGAAACAGTCAGGCCTACAGCATCATTTTTTATCGTCCGTCAACATGGCACACTAGTTTACAGAAAGACATTAGCCAGTAGACAATACGGAATCTATTATTTATGTCCACTATACAGTGACATGGTAATCCCTGCATAGAGTTTGTATATGAACTCAGAAGACGGACTCGTTGTGACACCACTCCTCTATGCTAGTTAATCTGTCAATGCAAGTTGCAAATTAGGCTGAATGCATCTTCATTTGTTATAATGACAGTTTCCCAAATAGAGCCTGACTTCTCTATATTGTGACTGAGTGAGCTGTGAAGGGGTGCCAGAACTGTTAAAAAGATGTTATGTGGTTGCTCTCTATCCTCAATCTCCTCCTTTTAACTATGGTACATTGTGTCATATAAATCCTTGTTTGTAGTTAAATCAATGTCCTCTGTCAGTTTTATATTGACCTCAGGATGGCTCATAAATGTGTCCTCCATATCGCTTTTATTCTTCGGTGATTGTCTTCAAACAGATGAAATCTTCATTATCGACAATGCAGTTAATATATCTGGGGGGATTATTGATAAAATTGCATATAAAGTGATTCAGAAAAAAAAAAAACATCTTAGGAAATTGCAGTCAAAACCTCTCTCTTTCTTTAAAGAGATTGAACGGTACTTTAACGCCTAGTAAGTATTTTTTTAAACCTCCCGCTTTGGGATGGTTGTGTCAATGTGTAGTTCATACATGCATAATCTATGAGCAGAATTACTGTTTTACCTCAACTAGCCACAAAATCCCTAGTTTGTTTTCTGGAAGCTGTGCAGCGCCATTTTTGCTCCATTTTACCCCACGTGCACCACCGGTAATTAGAGTTTTAACCAATGAGCTTGCCCCTCGCCATTTGAGTGACAGCTAGCAAAAGGCCTGCCCAGCATTATCCAATGTGGTTGCAGGGCGGGTCCAAGTGGACACAGCAGAGAGAGATTGAGAGAGCAATAACGTGGTGCACATATCTGCTCATATGTGACGTAGTATGCAATTTTCGGCGACCACTTTCGGCTTGTGAGCGCTATTTTCAAAATGATTGTCTGAAGTTATACAAAGGTTTGACAGTGCATCATCCCTAGTACTGACGGCCCTATGGTTTCTCCCTCCCCAGACTCTGATGTGTATCCCTCCGGAGGGAGAGGCAGGCACGGAAGTCCCGGTGAAGGTGCTGAACTGTGACACGGTCACTCAGGTGAAGGACAAGCTGCTGGACGCTGTATACAAGGGCATCCCCTACTCCCAGAGACCCCAGGCTGACGACATGGACCTGGGTAAGAACCTTCGGAAAGTATTCAGACCCCTTGACTTTTTCCACATTTTGTTACATTACAGCCTTATTCTAAAATGGATTAAATAGCATTTTTTGTCCTCATAAATCTACACATAATACCCCATAATGACAAAACTGAAATACCTTAATTGCATAAGTATTCAGGCCCTTTACTCAGTACTTTGTTGAAGTACCTTTGGCAGCGATTACAGCCTTGAGTCTTCTTGGGTATGAAGGATTTATTGTGAAGGATGTGAAGCATTTATTGTAACTAATTGCGACATTGGTTAATAGTGATTCCCTTTTGAAACTAAAGATACAGATTAAACTAATCAGATCTAACCAATTTTCTGTTGTTTTTTTATGTCCTCACAGAGTGGCGACAAGGTAGACTGACCAGAATTATCCTTCAAGATGAGGACGTCACCACAAAGATTGAGAGTGACTGGAAAAGGCTCAACACCTTGGCCCACTATCAGGTCAGACAGCAACACCAGCTGGACACATCCACATAATACTCATCCACATTATTCACACACAAAGACAAATACTATCATATTGATGGTCATTCATTTGATGATACAACATTAAAGATCTCTCCTCCTTCAGGTGACCGATGGTTCTCTGGTAGCCTTGGTCCAGAAGCAAGTCTCAGCCTACAATATTGCTAACTCGTTTACCTTCACCCGCTCTCTGAGCCGCTATGGTACTTATCAATGACCTACAGTACTGTTTGAAAGCCTGGCCCCACCCAGCCTCCTACAGTATCTGACTGTGTCGTTGTGTTTCCAGAAAGCCTCCTGAGGACGTCCAGCAGCCCAGATAGCCTGCGCTCCCGTGCCCCCATGATCACCCCTGACCAGGAGACTGGCACCAAGCTCTGGCACCTGGTCAAGAACCACGAGCACGCTGACCAACGGGAGGGCGACCGCGGCAGCAAGATGGTGTCTGAGATCTATCTCACCCGCCTACTGGCAACCAAGGTCTCTTTTCATTGTATTTTTGTGAATTGTCTCATAATGTGTCATGATAATGTATCATTGCCAGGCACACGTTCCTTTCTTGGACACTGTATTAACACCACTTGTCTGATCACCCTACAGGGAACTCTGCAGAAGTTTGTAGATGATTTGTTTGAGACGGTGTTCAGCACGGCCCACCGCGGCAGTGCCCTCCCTCTGGCCATCAAGTATATGTTTGACTTCCTGGACGAGCAGGCCGACAGGAGGCAGATCACTGACCCGGACGTCCGCCACACCTGGAAGAGCAACTGGTGAGCACAGTGTCACCTCTCTGTCTGCCCCTGTTTCTTATAGCTGCCCCTTAAATAAGCCTCTGGAACCCAAGCTGTATCTGTGCATTTGGTAAAAGAGTTTGGGACCTCTGTCTCAATCTGTCTCAGTCTTCTTGGCTGTTTGAAATGGCCACTAATGAGTCAGTGCTACTAGCCTCGCAGGAATGGTACAGGCATACTTACAAGCCCACTCCATAATCAACTTTTCAAAGGAGGGAGTAATGAAAAGAATTATGTGCAATTTCCGGTTCTTCCTCAACCAAAGGGAGTTTTTCTCTCACCACTGTTGCTTTTGGCTTTCGTTTTATAAAGGTATAGAACTGAGTCTTTTTAGTCACGTGTTTATGACAAATGACTAAAATGGGACACTTGGAATATAGATTTAATTAATAAAAATTCATAAGATTGTATCGTACAGTACCATGACTGTGACTGCTTTTATTGTCTCAAAGCTCTATTTGAGTGGTCCACAATGTGGTTTTAAAATCTGTATTTTGTATTGCCAACTATTGTATCATTGTGGAGTGACACTTTAAAACATGTTTCTAACTCTAAGATTCCCCTATAATGGTCCCAAACCTTTTCTCCTACCTTTTCTCTGCTTTCTCTCTGACAGTCTGCCCCTGCGTTTCTGGGTGAATGTGATCAAGAACCCTCAGTTTGTGTTTGACATCCACAAGAGCAGCATTACGGACGCCTGTCTGTCTGTGGTGGCCCAGACCTTCATGGACTCCTGCTCTACATCAGAGCACCGCCTGGGCAAGGACTCCCCCTCCAACAAGCTGCTGTACGCTAAAGACATCCCCAACTACAAGAGCTGGGTGGAGAGGTATAATTTCAGTTACCATCAATTTTATTGGCTGTCATATCGACTTTTCTCTCAAAGAGTCAAACACTGAGCACTCTTGTGTCTCTTTGCTTGTGTCAGGTACTACAGAGATATCAGTAAGATGCCTACCATCAGTGACCAGGACATGGATGCCTATCTGGTGGAGCAGTCTCGTCTCCATGGCACCGAGTTCAACACTCTCAGTGCTCTCAGTGAGCTCTACTTCTACATTAACAAGTACAAAGAGGAGGTAAGAGGCATGGGCCAATCCTCTGCTTTATTATGCCTCATATTGCACAGGTTAACTTATTTTATACCTAAATGTAATGTAAATGAACGTTCTTATTAATGTTGAGGAATTCTTTCTCTTACTCTTCTGTTCAGATTTTGACAGCACTGGACAGGGATGGGTACTGCCGCAAACACAAGTTGCGACACAAACTGGAACAAGCCATTAACCTTATGTCGGGCAGCAGCTGAGGGCGGAGGATGGAACAGGGGGTCAGGGGTCGGGAGGAAGGGGGGGGGGGGGGGGGGGTAGTTGAACTGGGGAACGGACCTGTGTTGGAACATACGCAGCTTGTGCTAGTAAAAATGAAGACATAAGACACTGGACAATCAACACAACGAACCACAGCACAGCACATTAAGCCCAATGTCTACTGACCAGATTCTGTGCCCAATATCCTCACTCCCTCAAACCTCTACCTGCCATTGCCAGTGAAACATTCTGAGTCATTTTTTTCTCCACACTGGCCTTTTCAATGACAGACTCTTTAGTAACTGCCTAATCTAATGGAAGAGGACTACTGTGGATAATATGAGATACATTCCAATAGAGGCATACAGTAAGTTGCTTTGGGAACTGTTCTGAATTGCCAAGCTAGTGCCATGGGATGAGTAGCTTTTGGTCTGGGATAATATTTGTACAAAGTGCTGAAAAGTAACATTTAGGTGTGGACTGGATTTTATCTAGAAACGTATGGGCTTTACTACAAGTATTGTAAGATACCATAACCTATTGGCCCCAAAGGAAAGCTTTGAGGCTCTGTTTTGATGTGTTAGGGTGGGAGATTCAATGCCAGTGTGTGATGAAGGAGGCAGTGTATGGACAAAAGAGACCAAATTCTGGAAGCACCAGAGGCCTAATTAAGTGACAAATTGAGGGGAGTGTTGGGGCTGGGCTGAGGCTGGGCCATCCCCCCGTCTCTCAAATGCCATAGCGACAAAGCGCCTTTTTCCTTTTTTTTTTTTTTTTTTTGTTCTTAAAATTTGGGGCCAAATGGACCTTTGCTGATGGTGAGGCTCAGCTCAGAGTCCAGAGTTTTAAAGCTTGCCTTTGTGTTGCAGGAAGTGAAGCCCTCTCCTCGTAGACGTTCCACCCCTATTGTAACTGTCCAGCTAATTATACTTAGATCCCTGTGTCAGTCTGCACCACTGTGAATCTGATCTGTCAGGATCTGAGGAATTCCCATCCAGAGCCCAGGGCCACTGCTGTCGTGGAAACAACTATTTTTACCCATATCAAGCATCCTAAATCTAATCGATCCGTCACGAGCAATAAGTCTAGTTCTAAAACAGCAAGCCATGTTTCATTAGATTACATTAAACCAATAGTTATGTTAGAGTATCTCTATGTTGCGATAATCATTCTGTGTAGTAATCTTTCTGTTCCAGATTTTTTCCGTATTGCAAATGACAGCTTGATCAAAATGTGTAACGCAACACCAAGGACACCAGTATTCATTGTTTTTTTAAATTCTAGAAACAGAATGCGGTCTAAATACAACCTGTGTGGTTGTGAGTTCACTTATGTAGGTCATTCGCAGTAGTAAATGGAGAAAATGCCTCTATGCTGCCCGTGTTTCCATTACCATGCTAGAGGTTACTGTGTTGAATTCTGATTCCCAACCCAGGAGACCTTAATCCTTCATTCTGTTTACCCCACGGTCCCAGAGAGCCAGCAGCAGTAGGCTGTTTCGTAGGTTCTGATCAGCTGGTAAATGCCATTGCTCTGTGTTGACTCCCTCCATGACAGACAGTAGAAGCTCTGTGTGTTTCAGTGGTGGTACAGCGGCTTACTGTACACACTCCTATGCTCCCTCTCCATACTTCTCTACTAGGAGGGAATGCAGTCTGGTGGTCTTATACCTCAATATTATTTGAGTGCATTTACATGTGGTTCTGAGTTCGGCCCTATCCAATGATGAAGTATTTATTGTTTTGTCTTTATTTATTTCATATTTATTTACATTTTACACAAGAATGTGAACTCTTGTTTTGTACAGTTTTAGTGACTGTACACCTGAACACAGTTGGTGTGCTCTGTACTGTACTATAGGCCGAGTCTGCAACACTGCTGCGGGAGTCTTTTTGATGCCAATTCCCACACAGGGCCGGGTTCATTTAGGATACATCATAGATTCAGTAAATAACAGAGTTCCTTCACATCCATAACTGAAAAGTAAATCTTTGGTCGCCACATCAACTGTTTGGTGACAACAGTGAGGAATGCAGACTGACCAAAGGAGGCACAGAGAACAGAGAACAGATGATCACGCTCTTGTCTTTGGGTTGACCCACATATTACAATATATGTTAACCATAGATTACACCACGTTTAAAAATTCAGCTACAAACATACCTTTAAAAGATTTTTAGTTTAATAGGATAAAGCCTCAAATTCCAATGTTCCCCATAACTAATGTTTGACAAATATGTATTTGTACTACTAAAGCCAGAGGTTTGTGGTAATCCTGGTCCTGAATATAAATATTTCAGTATAACTAACAGTTATTTTATCCATTAATTCCTCGAAGATGAAATACAATTTATTGTTAATAAATTAAACCAATACTTTGGTCTATCAGTGTACAGGTGTTAGTCCTCTAGACGCTGGCTGTGTGTTGTTTTTCATAGGGACCTTTAACACGGTTATGCTCTGTTTAGATCTGACCGAAATGGATCTGAAACAAACTCATTACTGTAGACTAATTAGGCTTGCTTATCAGCCCAGGAACAAAAGAGCCATTATTATATATTTTCATAACCCTGCACACATTTCATTAAATCCACACCAAGTGAGAGAGAGAGAGAGAGAGAGACCCATTTTTCTACATGGAAGATGCACATTGTAGATAACCACCAAATCAATTTAGAATTTGGTCTTGGAACTCTGAGAGAAATACATTTTCAAATAAAACTGGAGCTCATTAGCATGTTAAGAGCTGCAGGAGGATAATTAAGGAGAATGGGTTTCAACATCCTGGTGTTATTTTGGGGCAGAGAAATTGGGTCAGTGTATCTGGATCTAGCTCTGGGGGGGATATCACCTTCCACCATATGTGAAAATGACTCAGTCAGAAATGACGGCCTGGTTGCCAGAGCTGCTCTGTCAGCATTGCAGGTGTATTACAGATATCAAAGCTCTGCTTGAGCCACTTTACAAAATTAAAGTTTATCATAAATCTGGAAGAGAACGTCTTGAATTTTGACTTAGTACCTCTGGTTAACGCCATCTCATAGGGTTTGAATCTGGTTGCAATCTACCCACATAAGTAAACAATTCAAATAGTAACTGCAATAAGGTATCCATTTTTGGGGGTGAAATCATCCAAAGTAGTTTGGCTGCCTGCCATATGTAACCGGTGTGAAATGGCTAGCTAGTTAGCGGCGTGCGCTAGTAGCGTTTCAATCGGTGACGTCACTCGCTCTGAGACCTTGACGTGGCTCTTGTGGAGCGATAGGTAACAATATTTCTTGGGAGGCAGTTGCCAATGTGTTCAGAGGGTCCCTGGTTCGAGCCCAGATTGAGGCAAAGAGAGGGACTGAATCCACACTGTTACACATACATCATATGTAAACTAGTGAAGGGCCAGGTGATTGGGCTGTAGAACTCAGAGCCGCGGCCGTACGTCTGGTTTTGCGATGTTGTTTAAACAGCAACATAAAAAAAAGCACCTGTAACATGTAAGGAAGAAAGGAGGGAGTGCAAACTTGTGATGTTTCTAAGTAGATACTGTAGAAGCTATGTCCGTTTTAGATCCATAATTACATTTCAGTCAGTGTTCTAGTAAAAAAGTTAAACTTTTGTCTCAAATAAATAAATTATAATTTATTTGTTGATTTTGTCTGTTTATCCCAAATGTTTTAATCGATTTAACGTAACAAATTTCTTTACTGCTTCAAAGATATATGGAATTTATTAACTTTGTCTGGAGAGAAGGTAGCTTTGTGACTGACTGACGAATGGATGATTGCTCTGCCTAGTCCTTAATTCTATATAAATATATAAATATATTTTGTATAATTATTTGTTTAAAATGTTTCCTTTTAAATTATTGTTATTTCTTTTTATATTTTATTTTGTTAGTTTGAAGGAGTTGTAGTAATGAGTCCTTTAAACGCTGGCTGCAATGAAGTGTTTTGTATATATTTGCACTTTTTTTTACTCAGTCAGAGGTTTTTAAAAGATTGGATTCTAACTTAATGTTGAAATGACAAGCATGGTGTTTTGTTTTGCTAATTAAAATATGTGGATGATGCTGTATGTTCTTGAATGTTTTATTCGTGTATGATCCTCAATGATTATTTTCTCTGAACAATGTTTGAATTCAAATAAAGGCAAGTGTTTTAGTAAAAATTCCACAAAGATTATCCAAAGTGGACCACGTATATGAAATTCAGTGTCCTTACTTTGCTCCTTCAGTACACAAAATACTGTTACAAAACTAACAGAGGAGATCAATTCACAGTCTAAGAAGTATACACTTGAAATGACCAGTGGTGCTGTGAGCATGTTCATAATAAAAACAGAATATGTATCACATCTTTTTAAAAGATTGCAAATCTATCCCACCTTTCAGATATCATCTCTTTATCATGAAAGGGGGAGATTGTGCTTTCTTCTCTGCCTCCCTGGATTAAAAGCAGGGCAGAGGATTTGGTATACAGATCAGAGAGAAAAATGGGATTGCAGACCGTTTTATGTACAGGGATTTCCATATTCACATTTCATCAAAAACAGATGAATTAATCTGGGCCTGACACATGAAGATGTGCACTTGTGGTACAGGTATGCATGGAAACAGTATCTAGGTGTGGAATATTAAGAAAAAGTAGTACCAGAATCCTCAACTTCATTAATTAGGACAGCAGATCAAAGATGTAGAACATCAAGCAGGATTGTAAACAAAGCTGAAAAACAGATCATTACAACCATATTCCCCCTAGAAGATGAGTCAAAACAGTCAAGGTGGGATGTTATTCATATTAGTGGTTGTGAATTGATACACGTTTTCTATTTTTGTTATAACAACCTTTAACTGTCTTTATTAGGGATTTGTATACGGACGATGTTTGATGGCATTGACTATCTCGGATTGACGGACCAATCGTAGCATATTTCCTAGAACAATCTACAGTTTATACGTCAGTTTCATATATTTTTATATATATATATTTTTTTTTCCAAATCGTGGCATGCACAGTCAGTTATATATATGCACATTCCTCTACAAATCAATGGTGACTCGCCCTTTCACTGGCTGATATTTTTGAGAAAGGAAGTAACACGGTCATGAATATTTATGTGTGTGAAGGTGCAACTTCTGAGGAGGGATAAATCGAGTGAGAGCGGAAGAGCTGCTCCTCCAGACAAAAGGGAAGGATTACAGAGAAAGAGGAAAACAGACGGCAAAAGGCAGGCTGCCTCTGGGGGTGTGGGGTTTATAAATAAGTAATGCATGCTGGGGGGTGCTCATTAGCAGAGCACTCTCAATACTAAGGGGAACAGAAATGTGTGGCTGCAAAAAAACACAAAATAACTGCACACACAAGCACAGCTTCTACCCCCGTCTCCACAACATACACCTAAAGCGCTGCTGCTACCCCATCACAATCACACTCCTAGCTGGGTGACTCCAGCACACTCTTCACCTCTTCTATAGTCTTTCAAGCCACTGTGTAACTTCTTCAGTTAAAAGGAGACCCCAGCAGAGTGAGGAGGATATTGCTGTCTTATGCCACGGGCCACAAGCGCCGCCTCACAGAAGGAGGATGTTTTTATAATGGTGATGTGTTTTAGCAGGTCTGTGTACACACTTTATAAATGTCAATTGTGTTTTCATCTTGAAATCAACCGAGGGGGAACATCGCCACATTCTTGACCTTTAGATATCATAATATGATCCAGATGTTGTATCCACAAAAATTACTTTTCTTAGGTATATTGAAGTCATTGTGAGACACTATTGTTAAATGGGGAGAGAGCTATCTCCAGGGGTCCACAGTAGGATGGGAAAAGACAAGGTACCACTCTCCCAGTAGGCAGTGTATGGACAGAAATATGCCTTGGATATCCAGGGATTACAAAGTCCAAAACACACAGCCCCTCATAGGTACTATTAAAGGTAATTACTCTTACTATAGCGATAGATTCTCCCAGGACAGGCCCAAACCCTGCAGATACAGTCCTGACCAGGAAGAGCAGGCATGACAGTTTAGCCAAGCCCAGCCAAAAGCTGTTTTCCAAAACACTGACTTATAAAGACAGTGGGAGAAAATAACAGAGGTGCAGTTTCTAAAAAAAATATATAATCTGTGAATAAAGTAAATGTGGAAGAACATGAAAGGCAGGTAATAACTGTGCTGAAAATGAAGTAGAATGAAAAAAGAGGTCTTGAAGTAGTCTTGTATGCAGAATTCAGACCTCACTTTCAGCCTCTTACTGTCAGACAGCAGTCACATTCAAAAATCATAAACCTGGGTGTTTTATGAATAATTCAGAGGAATGGCTCTGCACAATTACAGAGGCCAAATCATTTATATCTCCCGTATAATCTCTGGATAGGTAAGAATATTTTCTATCTATCCATCCAACTCAATTCATTCTCTGTGGAGAAGAGCTCCTTTGTCCATGCAACCCATGGGGTTCTCAGGGGTTAGTTTTCTGGGAGCACATTTTTCTAAATGGCCCTATGCTCTTGTGTCCGTTCCATTTATCCAGGAGCGAGTCTGAAGCCCCAGTTAGCTGTCAGGATGGATGGAGCCAGGGATTCTGGGTGCATCTTTCTGTCATTGCGGGCCTAATTTAATCCCAATCCGCGTGAGACTGCTTTAGAACCACTCTGGAAAATTAAAAAGTTGCCTTCTGCCTCCAATTACATTGTTTGACAGTCAGCCCGCAACATACCCACATACACTCAGAATATGTTTCACTTTTTCCCTCTGCATTCCCCTCTATTGATTGTCTGATTAATGAGCATGGAGTCGTATGAGTGACATACAAAACAAGGGAAAAGACTTAAAACGGCAATGAGACTGGGTGTCTTATTTACTTAAAGTAGAGAAGAGACGTGTAAACAGCTTTGCCGAATCATATTGCTGTTATGAACAAGGTTGCATCCAATTAGGTAATGTCCTTTGAAAAGACACATTAGGTTCTTCAATCAATTTGGATAAAGGATGAGAATTGAACCGAATACTTTTACAATTTCTTCTAAGCAGGTCTTCCATTTTACTTTATGATACACTACTCCATACATCACAAAATGGTGTTGGGTGTAGAAGTGCAATATCATGCCAGTTGACTACCTCTTGCATAATTTACTGATATAGGGGTATAAACACAGCAAGGCCCTGCCAGAATATGAACTCAGGAGTATAGGTGTAGGATCTTAATTTAATCAGCCTGTTGCAGGAGAGCTATCCTACAATGCAGGAAATGTTCAACTTGTAGTGTATTTGAGGTTTATTGGCTTATGAAGTTTGTAATTTCCACTTTGAAATTTCAGACTTGATTTTCCGTTACGAAAAATGTATCAACCCCTACAACAATTGCCAATAATTATAATCCATATAATAATTGACATTTCCTGTATTTTCCTGCTGTATCAAACTGGCTCACATGAAGATCATACACCTGTAAGATAGACTGAATGGCCCAACCTCAAAACATTGGCAGAGAGAGTCTCCATAGGGAGAGCTTTCTATGGTTGGACTGAGATGAAGGAACACTTTTTTCAGGCATGTGCTTTAAGGAATTCTGCTTCTTTTAGGAATCCTTATCATTCTCAAAGTTCTGGTTGGTGGAATCAATGAACAAGAGCTTGAAGGAGCAAATTGGCAAATTCATCACCGAAGGGCTTTTGAACTGAGTATCAATGCAAATACAGGTGCTGCTCAACTCAAGGTCCAGGAGAATCCCTACAGCTGGCTCTCAGCCACTAACTTAATGATTTCACTAACCAGAGAGTTTAGGAAATCTGGACCAATCCAGACTTGAGCCCATAGACCTACACTTTAATTGCTTTCACTCTCTAAGGACTGACAGAAGTTAGGAGATATGTGTGTTTGGAGATAAAAAATAAATAAAAAAGTCAGTTAAGAACAAATTCTTATTTTCAATGACGGCCTAGGAACAGTGGGTTAACTGCCTGTTCAGGGGCAGAACGACAGATTTGTATCTTGTCAGCTCGGGGATTTGAACTTGCAACCTTTCGGTTACTAGTCCAACGCTCTAATGTGTGTGTGTGTGTTCACCGTGTGACATGATCTGGTGCGACATCCAGGGATGAGCAGGAGGGATGGGTTGCAGAGGGATTATATGCCCATATTTTGTTATCACACAAAGCATTGACTTGACCCAGCCTGAAAGGCCATGTTATGTCTAGACTCAGAAAAGGTATACAAGGAGAATGGTACACAGGCCCCATTGTTGTGTCTGTATGAGGTGGGATAAAGAGGAGGTCATGACCAATCATCAGCTCCAGATCCTGATTGTGTGGTGATCATCAGCTCCAGATCACTACATTGTGTCAACACATGGGAGGTGAGAGGACACAATAAGTGATATCATCTCTTACAGATACAGAAGCTGGTGAAACGTCCTTCAAGGCTTTGCTGAAGAGGGTTTTAGAGCAGTTGCATGTGCTCATATTTACACAATGCCACTGTGGACCTGTGTGTGCACTGCCAAGGTTATTTCACTCCTCTGATAGCTACAACAATGAGGTGATATTTCACACAAGAGTGAACAAAAACACAGCAATCATGTATTACAGAATAATTCAACAATGACCACCAGGCAGCTATGTGATCATAGCTGGTTTTACTCATTGTGGAAGTGATGACAAAATAATTATGAGTAAATTATATACATTTGATGAGCATTGATTACTGTGATTACCATATTGTTATCTTGTTAAAAAATGGACTGGCAACCAGTCATGACTCATATGCCATCACTCATATCATTTTCAAAAGGCACTCAAAGCTATATTTCTGGCCAATGATGTAGCCTACATATTCTACCATAAAAACTGCATGGCACCAGTGAAGAAAGTCTTTGAATCATTTATTGAAATGACTAGAAGTCACCAATTCTGCCCATATTTAATTCATAAATATATGACATCATATTTGTAAAGATGTGAAATGAGATACGAATAATGAATTGAAGGCAGCCATATTTAGTTTCCTCGTCAATATGCTAGACTAGCTGCCTTTTGTCCTCTACCTCCTTGTCTGACTGGACCAACCATTACAGCACATTACTCAAGGAAATGTCCAATTTCCTTATGTCCTTACTTTCACCCTTCACCAGATCCCACCCTGATAGATTCTATGCCAGAATAAACAACAAACCGAGCACATCCTCGGTCAAAGTACACTTATGCCCTTGATCCTCCAATACTTGTCAAACTGTAAACTCCAAGAAGCATTGTTCAAAATACAAGGAAATATGGGGCTCAATGATAAACTCTTTGGCATTTTAATGCTGAATGATAAATAACAGAGCCTTTTAATGCTCTGTTAACGTCTGCCTCAGAGCCACAGAATTGGTACTGAGATAACACTCATTCATCAATTAGACTCTTTTCATAGAGCAGAGCAGAATAAATCATTAATCCCCTCCCCTGACTTCATATACATACCCACAAGGCCCATTATCTCACATTCTCCGCTATATTGACATGATTAGCAGCTCAATGCAGGTGACCTACAGCTAGTTCTAAAGCCTTTTATCAACAGGAGCAACAGAAAAATGCTGTCGATATTCCTCAACAACTTAACCAAATCCTCCAGAATGATGAACTAATCAGAGAACATGGGGATTGTGACACATCAACAGCCTCTCTCTCTCTCTCCTAGATTCCCCCACTGCGGCTTGTGCCAACTGCATTGCGTTGTTGAGTAAAATCCCGGCCAACCGTCCTCCAGATGGAAGCTGCAGCAGAGCCAGTCCTCCTGACTTGGGGGAAGTGAGGGGAGAGGTGAGTCGGTGTTTGATGCTTGGCCTCTGTGATTTCCCTTCCTAGAGGACAGGACTAAAGTTATCCAGGCTAATTAACCAACAGGCTCAGCGCTCACATGCCCAGATTGGGATTCAAGAGCCAACAAGATATTTGGTGTCACCTTTAAGATTAGCCTGCGCCCGCCTCAGAGTTAGCAGTGAGTTAATCGCCTGCACTCTTTGATGTCCCTCCCCTTTTCCTTCACAAACTTTCAGTAATAATTGAATCCATCAAAGGCTTCCCCTCATCTAATCCCTGGCTATGGCAAATCCCCTGTTCACTCCTCTGCCTCTTTTTTAAACCGCACAGAAAAAATGAAGGGGTCTTAAATGAATGTGCTTAGCATTTCCATCAAGACATGACAGATCTTTGCAAATTATCCATTTGAATAGGTCATGGTTTCACATTTCTTCCAAGCAGGCTGCACGTTGCAGTTAGTAGCGCCCTCTTTCTCTCTTCTCATATTTTATGTGGTTAATTTTTGTCATCTACACACTGATTTGAAAATGCAATTCATTCTGGTTCTCTTGAAAGCCCTAATACTCACTTAATTTGCCTGAATAGGGAAAATGTAAGTACAGTATGCATGACTATATATTCTTGATGTGTGTTGTTGCTCAGGCAGGATACACTGGTTTTGAGTTTTCTAAGGGATTTAGGGGAAGAATATCCAAATGTACACTACCGTTCAAAAGTTTGGGGTCACTTAGAAATGTCCTTGTTATTGAAAGAAAATCAAAACATTTTGGCCATTAAAATAACATAAAATTGATCAGAAATACAGTGTAGACATTGTTAATGTTGTAAATCACTATTGTAGCTGGAAACGGCAGTTTTTTTATGGAGTATCTACATAGGCATACAGAGGTCCATTATCAGCAACCATCACTCCTGTGTTCAAATGGCACGTTGTGTTAGCTAATCCAAGTGTATCCTTTTAAAAGGCTAATTGATCATTAGAAAACACTTGCAATTATGTTAGCACAGCTGAAAACTGTTGTTCTGATTAAAGAAGCAATAAAACTGGCCTTCTTTAGACTAGTTGAGTATCTGGAGCATCAGCATTTGTGGGTTTGATTACAGGCTCAAAATGGCCAGAAACAAATAACTTTCTTCTGAAACTCGTCAGTCTATTCTTATTCTGAGAAATGAAGGTTATTCCATGCGAGAAATTGCCAAGGAACTGAAGATCTCGTACAATGCTATGTACTACTCCCTTCACAGAACAGCACAAACTGTCTCTAACCAGAATAGAAAGAGGAGTAGGAGGCCCCGGTGCACAACTGAGCAAGAGGACAAGTACATTAGAGTGTCTACTTTGAGAAACAGATGTTTCACAAGTCCTCAGCTGGCAGCTTCATTAAATAGTACCCACAAAACACCAGTTTCATCGTCAACAGTGATGAGGCGACTCCAGGATGCTGGCTTTCCAGGCAGAATTGCAAAGAAAAATACATCTCTCAGACTGGCCAATAAAAATAAAAGATTAAAATGGGCAAAAGAATACAGACACTGGACAGAGGAACTCTGCCTAGAAGGCCAGCATCCCAGAGTTGCCTCTTCACTGTTGATGATGAAACTGGTGTTTGCGGGTACTATTTAATGAAGCTGCCAGTTGAGGACTTGTGAGGCGTCTGTTTCTCAAACTAGACACTCTAATGTACTTGTCCTCTTGCTCAGTTGTGCACCGGGCCTGCCACTCTTCTTTCTATTCTGGTTAGAGCCAGTTTGCGCTGTTCTGTGAAGGGAGTAGTACACAGCGTTGTATGAGATCTTCAGTTTCCTGGCATTTTCTCGCATGGAATAGCCTTCATTTCTTAAAACAAGAATAGACGCATGAGTTTCAGAAGAAAGTTCTTTGTTTCTGGCCATTTTGAGCCTGTAATTGAACCCTCAAATGCTGATGCTCCAGATACTCAACTAGTCTAAAGAAGGACAGTTTTATTGCTTCTTTAATCAGAACAACAGTTTTCAGCTTTGCTAACATAATTGCAAAAGGATGATAAAATGATAAACTTGGATTAGCTAACACAACATTCCATTGGAACACAGGAGTGATAGTTTCTGATAATGGCACATCACATAATATGTCCCTATGAATAACCTGAAAAATGACCCAATGCAACCATGCCTTAACAGAGAAAACTATCCACCAAATTTAAATCTACAAACGTATAAACCGATCAGAAATAGCCATGTTTAAATCTGTAAAACAGTTTATGAGATGTATTGCATTTCGCATAGCCCATGATGGAAGCTTTAAACATATGGCATAACTACAATTATGAAATATAAGTGGCATTACTGGCATAGCTTTGACATAATAAGGGCATCAGTTGTTAAAACTGCTTATACGGTGCTTATAACCTCACTCTTAAATCCTTATTACACTTATGAGAGTGAAATAAACGCCCCGAACAGTACCTTAGAGTAATGTCTCTATAATAAGTCCAGAGGGCATTCATACAGCACACCACCCACCAAAGTCCTATTTATCTCCTCACTACACCAGTGTCATGCCCAGACACACTGGCTTGCTCTCTGAAATTACATTCCTAATCTCTCCCACTGCCATGCCATGGCCCAAAACCCTGACTAATTGGGATAAAATTGAATTCATCATCACCCTTGCCTGTCTGAAATCTGAGTCTGAAATATTAGATAATGATGTAGATTGCTCATGAATACCGGTTTAGCTAAATCAAACTTAATTCTAATACACTTTATCAATAATGGTCGTCGTTCCTGAGACAATGATGAACCACCTGTCTTTATCAGAGGCTTATTCTGTCTAATGTCCGGGGACTTGAGGGAACCTGGCCAAAATGTTGGCCAAAATGTTATGTACCCTGGTTCATCAAGAACAATCTTTTTGCTGATGAACGTGAAATCCAGACAAGGTGACAGATCAATATCAATACTGGCAGACTGTCTGACTACAAAAAAACTTGTATCATTATGGAACAGCCAAGCGTTTCCAATAAAATACTCCACACTCCCCAGCCCCTTCCTTCTCTCTTGACTCAATGTCAACTGCCTTCCCTGGTCCCTTAAAGCTGATTTTTACACCACGGCAGGATTTCCATAATCGCTTTATCCATGTGATGTGATCGGCCTCTCACACAAAGAGGAAGACATTAGCCCCAATTTGAACTGCCACGGATTTGCCAAACAGAGGGTTCTGTTTGCCACTGATAAGGGAGGAAAGGTTTGGCAGGACTCTGACTGAAGGGTAGGGAAGAGTGGTGAAATGCCAAGCAAGACAACCAACTTGCGTTTTCTATTGGCAATCAATAGTTCTTCTGAAGGATCAGTCTGTTTTGATAAATTCTTTTGAGAGTTTGGATATTTCCTCATGGAAAAATCTGTCTATGAAATTCAGTAATTGGATCTAGCATTCCAACAGGATCCAATAGGTTGTGTGTGCAATAAACACACACAGACAAGTTTAGACGACCTAATGAGATACATGTGTGAGTGCAAGCAGACATATTGGATGTGAAATCAAACACATGTTCTAAAACACTGAGCTACTGTAAATAACCAATTTGTCCTTCCAGTGGGCTGAGAAAGAAACAGATCCTGTCGACTCACTGTTACTGTACCAGAACTCCTAGGAGACCACCTGGACGAGAGATCTGTAGAAAAACAACATGGTGTCAGTCTAGATTTTTTTGTGGGACAATTACACACATACAGAGTACTGTTTTCACATGGTAAAAAGCAATAATGGATGCTTCTGCTGTCTCTGTAACGTCCCAAACATCTGGCCACAGAAGTGGGCAGTGAAGCGCTGGAGAGAAAGAGGAGGGCTGCATGTCTGAAAAGGCTGCCTGCCTGTCGGCTGCAGCAGTGTGGAGAGGAGAGGAGGCTGGGAGGTGGAACCAGCCCGGGAGACGGACGTCTGACAGGTGTTTGGGCTCTTACCTGACCCAAGCCGCATTGGGCATTGTCATCAAACGTCAAGAACAAACAAAAACGTGGATATTTTAATGATTAGGCCTCTGCATTTTGGGGGAGGGAATTACCCGTCTTAATTAAAATGAGTTATACCAGATGGGAGGCAGATTGCATTATGGAAATGAGCCACATTAGCTGTAAACACAGTTCTGGTAACAGTGTGGAACTTACAATAGCTAACATGTATCCATGTGTGTGTGCCAGAGAGGACATCTCCATCCCGAGGTATCTGTGACACCATTAGGGTCATTTGCATATTTTAAAATGATTACACAGTAGGCTTTTGAACACTATGCTCTCTATTAAAAAACACAAATGGGTGTTAGTATGTTAGTAGGAACATAGACTTGTGTTGTGTCTCAAATAGTGCAGCCTACACGCACGCACGCACACGCACACATGACCTCACACCTATTCCATGCAGGCTGGATAATGTGTTGAGGTGCTACCCGTCTGGCTTCTCCCTTGTTAGCAGCACTATAATCCAGGTCACCCTGTGTTCCCAAGGACCTGCCATCCCAGATCTCCATCATTCCCATGTCAGTTGATTAAAAACCTCCTCCATGAGTTATTTATTCACTGCATTAGCCATGGCTCTCATACAGAAGTGTGTGCACATTTAAAATAATCTTTCCGACAGTTACTCTGTTATTGGTCAGCGAGACATCAGCGGTACCCAATCAGGGTTCTACCTCAATTTCTCTGCCTTGGAACATCTTGACAACACAGTAAAGTGCCCTTTACAGCCCATTTAAAATTGTTTAATATATAATTGCTTTGGTGCACACTAAATAGCTTCCACATGAGTGCTCCTAACCAGGATTTCATAGGGTGATGGAAAGGCAAGAGCTGCTTTATTGCTTTATGCCCATTGATGTTTTATATGGGCAACACCAGACAGACCAGAGAGGAGTGAGCTTTACACAGCCTTATATTTGTCCCTTTAAAGTGGAATTTCACCCTGGGGGAATCTGGGCTTGTTGTCATCATATCTGAGGCATTTCTAGGACAGTGAGCTGTGTTTCACACATAATTGCCCAGGAGGAAGGCAGGTCAGGGCTTCGCGTGCTGAATGATACACCCTATGACGTCTTCCGGTGTATTGATGGGGGTGGGGGGGAAGGGGGGTATTGATATAACCTGCTTTGTGGCATTTTGCGAAGGCTCAATGTTATACTGATCACTCTATACGCTTTTGTGGGTGTAGATATGGATGTCCTTGTTCGATAGAGCCATTAGATGTTCTTTTGAAAAGGAGGCAGACACTAACAATCCTTTGGGCAAAACTGAAAAAACTGACCAGATACAATGGCTTCAAGTGATTTCTCTCATCAGCACGAATTCGACGATGGAGTATCTATTAGCTACATGGAGACATTCAACCATACATATTTCAACCGGAATAGAGAGAAGAGAATTCGAACAAAGAGTTGGATTCAGCTAACATTAGAACCTCAGCTACAGCCGATGCCAGCATCAAGAGGGCAGATGACAAATACGGTGCCTAGCTGAATTATTTTTCCTGGATGCTACCAGGCTAGTTAGCTAACTTAAATGATCTACTGAAACCCATATTGTGTATTGCTGGCGAACATACACTATATGACCATAAGTATTTAGACACCTGCTCATCACATCTCATTCCAAAATCATGTGCATTAATATGGATTTGGTCCTCCTTCGCTGCTATAACAGCCTCCACTCTTCTGGGAAGGCTTTACACTAGATGTTGGAACATTGCTGCGGGGACTTGCTTCCATTCAGCCACAAGAGCATTAGTGAGGTCGGCACTGATGTTGGGTGATTGGGCCTGGCTCGCAGTTGGCGTTCCAATTCATCTCAAATGTGTTCGATGGGGTTGAGGTCAGGGCTCTGTGCAGGCCAGTCAAGTTCTTCTACACAGATCTTGACAAACCACTTTTGTATAGACCTCGCTTTGTGCACTGGGGCATTGTCATGTTGTAACAAGAAAGGGCCTTCCCCAAACTAGAAGCACAGAATCATCTAGAAGGTCATTGCATACTGTAGCGTTAAGATTTCCCTTCACTGGAACTAAGGGGCCGAGCCTGAACCATGAAAAACAGCCCCAGACCAGTATTCCTCCTCCACCAAACTTTACAATTGGCACTATGGAATTGCGCAGGTAGCATTCTCCTGGCATCCGCCAAACTCGGGTTAATCCGTTGGACTGCCAGATGGTGAAGCATGATTCATCACTCCAGAGAACGCGTTTCCACTGCTCCAGAGTCCAATGGTGGCGAGCTTTACACCACTCCAGCCAACTCTTGGCATTGCGCATGTTGATCTTAGGCTTGTTTGTGGCTGCTCGGCCATGGAAACCTATTGATGAAGCTCCCAACAAACAGTTATTGTGCTGATGCTGCTTCTAGAGGCAGTTTGTGTTGCAACCGATTTTTGCACAACACACGCTTCACCACTTGGCGTTCCTGTTCTGTGAGCTTCTGTGTCCTACCACGTTGTGGCTGAGCCATTCTTCCTCATAGATGTTTCCATGCTTAAGCATGTCTGATAGACATGGCTGTAGGTAGATACTGTCTGCCTACCTACCTAGGCTCATTTGTAAGGTTTGGTGACTGTGCAAAGGTTGAGGGTTATACAATATTTATTTCTATTAGGCTAGATATTGTTGTAAATCCAATCTCTGTGCCTGTGCACATGTATGCATGTTCAACTAGTCTACCCTAACATTGATGTCATACTGGCACGGTTCAACTGTTGTACAAACTGTACAATAGAGCATTATTTTATTTGTTTTTAGTCTTACATACAATATCGTGTGGCGCCTGGTCGTCTTCCTGGAGTGGATTTTAGACACAGGAACAGAATTCCTTTGCCTGCGCGTGTCAAATCAAATCAAACTTTATTTGTCACATGCGCCGAATACAACAAGTGTAGTGGACCTTACCGTGAAATGCTTACTTACAAGCTCTTAGCCAACAGTGCAGTTCAAGAAGAGTTAAGAAAATATTTACCAAATGAACAAATGTTTTATTTATTTTTTAAGTAACACACGAAAATAACAATATACAGGGGGTGCCGGTACCGAGTCAGTGTGCGGGGTTACAAGTTAGTTGAGGTAATTTGTACATATAGGTAGGGGTGAAGTGACTATGCATTGATAATAAACAGCGAGTAGCAGCAGTATACAAAACAAATGGGGGGGGGGGGGGGGGTCAATGTAACACAACTGTATTCCTCTCGAGGGATTAGACATTATGCTGGATCTCAAACAAATGACTCATGAGAAGCTGAATGGCAGTTTGATCATGACAACACCCATCCCGCAGCTTTACAAGTATTCCCTGAACATACTGTATGTTTCTTTGTGAATAGCAATTTCATCATGAAGATCTCTCCCATCACCTGCTGATCACCAGGTCTCTTAGCTACAGATTGTTACACCAGATAATGTGATTTAACCAAAGATTTTTGATATACATTACTGGGCATTACAAGATAGGTACTGTTTGGTGAAGCACAAAGAATATTGGACCAACAACATGATGTCAGCGGTGCTGTCTTCGTCCTTGATTCGGGGAAACAGGAGTCTCATAAAATGTCTGTTACCAGTTGCAGGGGGTCAGTTTGAATTTAGAAAATGCTCCGTTATTAAAATAAATACTTTTTTTGCTCCATAAAGTAATCCAACAATATGTGCACCACCATCGTTTCAAGTCTTCTCACTCATTGATCGAGACGGGTCGCTGTCATCATGACATGCAGCACTTTGGGGTGGACACCCACCTGTCTCAATCAGTGAGAGAAGATTTGAAATAGACAAGATGACGGCAAAAATCTTTGGGCAAATCACATTATCTGGTGTAACAATCTGCAACTACAGTTCTCTGCACTTGTTTGTCTCTACACCTGAGACACACTCGGACATACTGAACTGTACTACACTGTTTTTGGTATGTTACTTTTACCATATAGCATTGTTGAATACCCAGTTCTCTTGAGTTAGCATTAAACAGTGTACACTCTCCATTATTTCAGATTTTGATAAATAAACAAACCTTCTTTGGATATCTGAATGTCTAGCATCTGTTTGATGCTACAGAGCCCTGTACAGCTTATATAAATATCTTCTGTGAATCCATAAGATCAGACAAATTTCAAAGATTGATAGAAAATATCCATATTTATTTTATGGTGGTTCTACATCAGGGCTCTCCAACCCTGTTCCTGGAGAACTACCTTCCTGTAGGTTTTCACTCCAACCCTAATCTAGGACACTTGATTCTGATAATTAGCTGGTTAATAAACAGAACCAGGTTAGTTACAACTGGGGCTGAAGTGAAAACTTACAGGAGGGTAGAACTCCAGGAACAATTTTTGAAGACCCCTGTTCTACATGGTCTTATGCTGAGCCACACTGGCTGTGTTTACAGCCCAATTCTGATATGTTTTTTCCATGAATTGGTCTTAAACACATCAGATCTTTTTCAGAACTGATCTGATTGGCCAAAAGACCAATTAGTGAAAAACATATCAGAATTGCGCTGCCTGTTTAAACGCAGCCATTAACCGGCTTCGATACGCTGGCAATGGTGGGCTGGGGAAGCTGAGACTCTTTGTGCTTATGGCGATGCGCTTGTCCTGTCTGCAGTGAAGGGCCAGCTGGATAAGACTGCCCGAAAGTGCCGTAGGGCTTCTTAACCACCAACTGTTCGGTCCTCTTGCAGAACATTTACTGGTACTGCACATCTCGACCAGCCAAACCCTCCCCTAACTCTGACGATGCTGGGCCAATTGTGCATTGCCTCATGGGTCTCCCGTTCACGGCCGGCATGGGTCTCGAACCAGCATCTGTAGAAACGCAGTTTACACTGCGACTCAGTGTCTTAGACCGCTGTGCCACTTGGGAAGTTCCAGCCGCAAAGTTTTTAATGCTTATCAATTGCCTTGCACAAAGTATCAAAATACTAAAATACTACACAGGACTCCTAAAGAATTTCATTTAAATGTTAATTATATTTTTTGATCACAGAAACAATGAGAAAATATGGAAAAATAAATAATGAAATGTTAATTATATAAAGCGTGTAATCATCTGCCAGAGAGTAGCCCCGAACCCAAAGTAATACATTTGGGCCAGATAACTCTCACCAGAATCGTCCCGAGCCCAAAGTAATATATACATTTGGGCCAGATAACTCTCGCTGGAATCGGCCCGAGCTCAATCCCCGCATCCTAGCAATAAGTAATACTGCCAAAGGTGGCCCAGACTCGGGCCACATGATGTCGGCCGAGTCTAACTCTCAGCCGAGTGCCCCGACTCTCGAGCCGGAATAGGCCTAGATCCACTGTGCTAGCTGGGGAAGGTTAGTCAATACGGAACATTTCAAGAACTTTGAAAGTTTCTTCATGTACAGTCGCAAAAACCATCAAGCGCCATGAGGAAACTGGCTCTCATGAGAACTGCCACAGGAATGGAAGACCCAGAGTTACCTCTGCTGCCGAGGATAAGTTCATTAGAGTTACCAGCCTCAGAAATTGCAGCCCAAATAAATGCTTCACAGAGTTCAAGTCACAGACACAACTCAACATCAACTGTTCAGAGGAGACTGTGTGAATCAGGACTTCATGGTCGGAATTGCTGAAAAGAAACCACTACTAAAGGACACCAATAATAAGAAGAGACGTTCTTGGGCCAAGAAACACGAGCAATGGCCATTAGACCGGTGGAAATCTGTCCTTTGGTCTGGAGTCCAAATTGGAGATTTTTGGTACCAACCGCCGTCTTTGTGAGACGCGGTGTGGGTGAATGGATGATCTCCGCATGTGTATTTCCCAAAGCATGGAGGAGGAGGTGTTATGGTGTGGGGGTGCTTTGCTGGTGACACTATCTATGATTTATTTAGAATTCAAGGCACACTTAACCAACATGGCTACCACAGCATTCTGCAGCAATACGCCATCCCATCTGGTTTGTGCTTAGTGGGACTATCATTTGTTTTTCAACAGGACAATGACCCAACACACCTCCAGGCTCTGTAAAGGCTATTTTACCAATAAGGGGAGTGATGGAGTGCTGCATCAGATGACCTGGCCTCCATAATCCCCTGACCTCAACCAAATTGAGATGGCTTGGAATGAGTCGGACCGCAGAGTGAAGGAAAAGCAGCCAACAACTGCTCAGCATATGTGGGAACTCCTTCAAGACTGTTGGAAAAGCATTCCAGGTGAAGCTGGTTGAGAGAAAGCCAAGCGTGTGCAAAGCTGTCATCAAGGCAAAGGGTGGCTATTAGAAGAATCTCAAATATAAAATATTTTTAGTTACTACATGATTCCAAATGTGTTATTTCATAGTTTTGATGTCTCACTATTATTCTACAATGTAGAAAATAGTACAAATAAAGAAAAACCACCTACTAGAACACCCACTCATTGCTTTTACTTTTAGAACACCTACTATGTATATATATACATATACACACTCACACACACACACACATTATTTTAAAAGTATTTTTCACAAAATTTCTGAACCTATATACAGTTTACCGACACAGTATATTTTACATTAGTTATCTTGTTGATATTAGTTCCACTCAACCCCTCCTATCTATAACACCATCCTTTGGACTGCTATTTGACATGTATTTTTCAACTGTAAATGTTGCAATTCTTCAGCCATTCCTGGACCTGTGACCAAAAACAAGCTACATATGGACAGTACCAAAACAAATGATCCAATGACTCCGTCTCTTTGCAGCAAAATTTGCAGAGCTGGGATGGTTGTATCCCCCATATATATAACATTCTATTGGTTGCAAGAATTTAAATAGAACCATTCTTAAGTTTGAACCTGGTATCGTTTTGCGTATTACTTCATAAACCATGTTCCATGGAATCGCTACATCGAAAATCTCTTTGCAACTATTTTACAATCTATATGGTACAGCTGTCAATTTTTTTGTCCTTAAATTAAACTGGTATACTTTTATATTTATCACAATTTTCTGTAACCAATTTTGATATTTAATGTGGGGCCGACAGACAAGATGCTTACTTTCTCCTCCTTCCTCTTGCCTCTTCCATTTTTGCGATATTGCTGCAATTAGTTGGTTGTAATTTTGGGTAGAGCAAACATTTCCATGTATTTTTGTTAGCTGCATGTGTGGCAATTCCACCAGTCCTATTCATGATATCATTTACAAAATAAAATAAAATGGAATATGTTTTGCTCATATAATGTTTTAAAACAGGTCTCTTGGTGTAGGCAAGACCATAAGCAAATAGGTAATCTGGGATATGACTAAAGTTAACGTCTTTGTATTGGGTATTGAGAATCTGCAGAGAGAATAACGAGGTGGTTGTGTCATTACTGTTGTAGTCTTGATTTTAGACCATTCAGTGTCTCTTGCTGGTTTCTGTCCCACAATCTTGTTGTACTCCATAACTGAAAGGTGTGTCCGCTCCCTCATGCTTGTGTATCCAAAATATCCCCGCTTTGGGGTATTTTTCAGCAGGGCACTGTGGAATGACTCCAGATAACCTGAGTTTTACAAAAATAAAAGATAAAAAGGGAAGAGGGATAGTCTAAATTGATTACATGGTCTGGAAGGTACTCTGTGGTCCTCAGGCTACCTCTAACCACCTGTAACCCTATAACGCAAACACAAACCAAACAAACACTACCCAATTAATGTTTATACCATGCTTCCTTTCAATTGAGCTATCTTAGCTTGTAATATTTTGTCCAACTTGCCTTCACCTTGTGCAGAGCTAGGGGTGGCAAGCGCATGTTGGTGGAATCTGATTCTGTATAAAGAAATACACAATTTAACCACCCCACTAATGGTATTGATCTCTAGTAGACTGGCTAGCTAAGCATACCTTACATGGACATTTCAACATTGTCAGCTTGCTGTAAGCTAACTAGCATCACGAAATTGGCAGCAAGATTGCTATCTGGCTGAGAACCAACTAACCAACCATAGACGACTTATACACATTCACAAACAGAGGGTTAGTTAGCTATATCGACAATTCTATTTTTACTAAGGGAGTGTTTTCTAGACAAGGGTGGAGTAGATGGCCACCAAATTGAGATGCTCTTTATTTGGTAACATGTTCTATCTTTGACTGACGTTAGCTAACAAACTTGTTTACTCTGCTGAAGGTAGCTACCAGTCTAGCAGTGACTGCCATGGCATAGGCGAAACTGATTGACAGTGTGTATCCTAAACGATAGATACATGATTTAGCTGTACAGGGCTGTAATGTTAGCTAGCTAACTTACCCAACTAGGCTAGCAAGTTAACCTCTACAGGATCGGTGCCCCCCCCCCCCCCCCCGTCCCCCGTCCCACGGGATGGTGAATCTAACGTAGGCTAATGTCATTAGCAAGAGGTTGTAAGTAACATGAACATTTCCCAGGACATAGACATATCTGATATGGGCAGAAAGCTTAAATTCTTGTTAATCTAACTGTACTGTCCAATTAACAGTAGCTATTACAGTGAAAGAATACCCTTGCTATTGTTGGAGGAGAATTATGCACTTTTGGGCAGTCTTGACACAACATTTTGAACATATATGCAATGGTTCATTGGATCAGTCTAAGAGGCTAGCTAACGTTAGGTTACCTCTAATTGAGAAGCTTCTGTTTTGTTGTGAAGGGTAAAAAATAGATGGCATCACATCACTTCTCAGCTGTCATCGAAATGGATTCCCAATTAGTTCAGCCTGAAATTCCCTCAGATTATCTTTGGTCACCGCATCATTCTTGATAGTCGCAAGCCACTGACAGAATCGGGGGGAATCTCTAGTAGGTAAAATGGTGAAAGATTTTCACACTTGTTTGTAATTAGCACAGCCAGGCACAGAACACAACATGAGCATGATGACAAACACTGAAAAACAAATGTTTTCAAAACAATCTTGCCTAGAAAAGTTCTGGGATTTCTGTGTGCTGGTTGTTCGAAGTAAACAACGTCATTATTCAAGTTTGTGGGCATGGCCCCTCTACCTAGTGAGCGGTTTCAGCATTCGCTTTGAATGCCGGACTTTGTGGTTCGCTATGAGCAGACGAATACACAGGTATTTGCAACTTCACCATTCTAGCAGTGAAATGAAAATGTGCTAGTTTTAGCTTGTGATTTGGATAATTGTGACGTTTATGATAAAAACTTAATGTTGTTAGTATAGTAATGACTATATTCTGTGGCAGAGCCAGGGTGAAATTCCCCTTTAAAACTCTTTCCAGGCATTGTTCTAATGAAAAGAGAACTGCTCCATGTTCAAGAGCACTCTGATGCATTCTGACCCAAATGTAAGATATTATGGGTTCTTAGGTCACTAGGACAAATATGGCTGCCTCTCTCTCACACACATACAGCGGAGTGCTTTCTAGGAGCTGTCTCATTAGTTTAGGGTAAGCATGGTTTGTTTCTCCTGTCAAAGGCAATATGTATTCTGCCCCTATCCCACATTGTTGCTTTAAAGGCCCAGTGCAGTCAAAAAAACATATTTTATATGCATTTCCACACTATGAGGTTGGAATAATACTGTGCAATTGTGAAAAGTATGATAATGCCCTTTTAGTGTAAGCTGTTTGGCCTGCCTGGTGACATCACCAGGTGGTAAATTTGTTAATAGACCAATAAGAGCGAGAATTCCAAACTTCTCTGCCAATAATAGCTAGTTTTCAGTTTTCCCCTCCCCACTTAGACCACTCCCAGACAGAGAAATTGCTCTTTGCTAAGAAACTATTTTTGTTTATTTTTGACCATTTTAATTGAAACAATCACAGTAAGGTACTGAATTGTTAATCAGAAATGATTTGCTATTGAGATAAAAACTGCTACATTGAACCTTTAATTTGGAGTTCGTCATTTTCAATGCTGCAGATTTAGTCAATTTCATTTGGTCTTATTCTTCCCAAGACAATCAAGAATGCTAATGAAACTCATCCTCAACAAGAGGATGATCATAGATCAAACTAGGAGTAAACAATACAGTGTTTTCTAACATTTTTATTGTTGAAGAATACAAGGGTCTATAGAGACTCAAGAAAACATGTTTACATCCATGCATGGTCAACAGATACTAAGCCTATATGGATTTATCAACAAAATTATACTTGATGAGTCAAATTAGTCTTATTGCTGAAGTGTATGGGGACCAACCAGAGTCGGAGCAATGTTTAGATGACAGACAACAAAAATTAGAACTTAAGCTTGATTAAGAGTGCTCTCTGCTGGCAGAAAGAAAGTTTCACACTGTATTTGTTTTTTATCGCATACAGAGACGCTTGAGAGCCGAAATGACCACTCTGACTGGTCTGTCACAGGATTCTTCTGGGCAAATTCTCTTCTATCCATGGATTAAAGGTCACAACCTAAACCAAGAGAAAAGAAATACAGGTTACTGTAGCTACTGTGACCATTGTCTGTTAGCTGCGGGATTGTGATACTGAGCTATTTATGCCAATCAAATTAGTCACATGTGCCGAAAACAACAGGTGCAAACCTTACAGTGAAATGCTTACTTATAAGCCCTTAACCAACAATGCAGTTAAAATAAGTAATTAAACAAGTAATTAAAGAGCAGCAGTAAAATAACAATAGTGAGACTACAGTATATACAGGGGGGTACAGGTACAGAGTCAATATGCGAGGGCACCGGTTAATTGAGGTAATATGCACATGTGGGTAAAGTTATTAAAGTGACTATGTATAGATGATAACAACAGAAAGTAACAGCAGTGTAAAAGAGGGGTAGGGGGGGCAATGCAAATAGTCTGGGTAGCCATTTGATTAGGTGTTCAGGAGTGTTATGGCTTGGGGGTAGAAGCTGTTTAGAAGCCTCCTGGACCTAGACTTGGCGCTCCGGTACCGCCGTGCTGTAGCAGAGAGAACATTCAATGACTAGGGTGGCTGGAGTCTTTGACAATTTTTAGGGCCTTCCTCTGACACCGCCTGGTATAGAGGTCCTGGATGGCAGGGAGCTTGGCCCCAGTGATGTACTGGGCCGTTCGCACAACCCTCTGTAGTGCCTTGCGGTCGGAGGCCGAGTAGTTGCCATACCAGGCAGCGATGCAGCTGTAGAACCTTTTGAGGATCTGAAGACCCATGCAAAATCTGTTCAGTCTCCTGAGGGGGAATAGGTTTTGTCGTGCCCTCTTCACGACTGTCTTGGTGTGCTTGGACCATGTTAGTTTGTTGGTGATGTGGACAGCAAGGAACTTGAAACTCTCAACATGCTCCACTGCAGCCTCGTCGATGAGAATGGAGGCGGCTCAGTCCCCTTTTTCCTGTAGTCCACAATAGTCTTCTTTGTCTTGATCACGTTGAGGGAGAGGTTGTTGTCCTTGCACCACACGGCCAGGTCTCTGACCTCCTCCCTATAGACTTTATCATCATTGTTGGTGATCAGGCCTACTGTACCACTGTTGTGTCATCAGCAAATGTAATGATGGTGTTGGAGTCATGCATGGCTGTGCAGTCATGAGTGAACAGGGAGTACAGGAGGGGAACAAGCACACACCCCTGAGGGGCCCCAGTGTTGAGTATCAGCGTGGCAGATGTGTTGTTACCTACCCTTACCACCTGGGGGCGGCCCATCAGGAAGTCCAGCATCCAGTTGCAGAGGGAGGTGTTTAGTCCCAGGGTATTGATGAGCTTTGAGGGCTCTTTGGTGTTGAACGCTGAGCTGTAGTCAATGAATAGCATTCTCACATAGGTGTTCCTTTTGTTCAGTTGGGAAAGGACAGTGTGGAGTGCAATAGAGATTGCATCATCTGTGGATCTGTTGGGGCTGTATGCAAATTGGAGTGGGTCTAGAGTTTCTGGAATGGTGTTGATGTGAGCCATGACCAGCCTTTCAAAGCACTTCATGGCTACAAACTAGTGTGCTGCGGGTTAGTCATTTAGGCAGATTTCCTTAGTGTTCTTGGGCACAGACACTATAGTGGTCTGCTTAAAACATGTTGGCATTACAGACTCGGACAGGGAGAGGTTGAAAATATCAGTGAAGACACTTGCCAGTTGGTCAGCGCATGCTCGCAGTACACGTCCTGGTAATCCATCTGGCCCTGTGGTCTTGTGAATGTTGACCTGTTTAAGCTCCAGAAAGCGTGATCACACAGTCTTCCGGGAACAGCTGGTGCTCTCATGCATCTTTTAGTGCCATTTGCCTCGAAGCGAGCATAGAAGTAGTTTAGCTCGTCTGGTAGGCTCGTGTCACTGGGCAGCTCTCAGCTGTGCTTCCCTTTGTAGTCTGTAATGGTTTGCAAGCCCTGCCACATCCAACGAGCATCAGAGCCGGTGTAGTACGACTCAATCTTAGTCCTGTATTGACACTTTACCTGTTTGATGGTTCGTCTGAGGGCATAGCGGGAGTTCTTATAAGCTTCCGGGTTAGAGTCGCGCTCCTTGAAAGCGGCAGCTCTAGCCTTTAGCTCAGTGCGGATGTTGCCTGTAATCCATGGCTTCTGGTTGGGGTATGTACGTACAGTCACTGTGGGGACGACGTCATCAATGCGCTTATTGATTAAGCCAATGACTGATGTGGTGTACTCCTCAATGCATTCGGAGGAATCCCTGAACATATTCCAGTCTGTGTTAGCAAAACAGTCCTGTAGCAGCATCTGCTTTATCTGACCACATTTTTATTGATCTAGTTACTGGTGCTTCCTGCTTTAATTTTTGCTTGTAAGCAGGAATCAGGAGGATAGAATTATGGTCAGATTTGCCAAATGAAGGCCGAGGGAGAGCTTTGTATGTGTCTCTGTGTGTGGAGTAAAGTTTTTTTTCCTCTGGTTGCACATTTAACATGCTGATAGAAATTTGGTAAAACGGATTTAAGTTTCCCTGCATTAAAGTCCCCGGCTACTAGGAGCGCTGCCTCTGGGTGAGCGTTTTCTTGTTTGCTTATGGCGGAAAACAGCTCATTCAATGTTATCTTAGTGCCAGACTCTGACTGTGGTGGTATGTAAACAGCTACGAAAAATACTGATGAAAACTGTCTAGGTAGATAGTGTGGTCTACAGCTTATCATGAGATACTCTACCTCAAGCGAGCAATAGCTCGAGACTTCCTTAGATATCGTGAACCAACTGTTATACAAAAATACATAGCCCGCCGCCCCTTGTCTTACCAGACGCCGCTGTTCTATCCTGCCGGTACAGCGTATAACCAGCCAGCTGCGTGTTGATAGTGTCATTGTTCAGCCACGACTCCGTGAAGCATAAGATATTACAGTTTTTAATGTCCCGTTGGTAGTTTAATCTTGCGCGTAGGTCATCTATTTTATTCTCCAAAGATTGCACGTTTGCTAGCAGAATGGAAGGAAGTGGAGGTTTATTCGATCGCCTACGAATTATCAGAAGGCAGCTCGACCTCTGGCCCCTTTCTCTCCACCTCCTCTTCACGCAAATCACAGGGATCTGGGCCTGTTCCCGAGAAAGCAATATATCGTTCTCATCAGGCACATCAGAATCTTTAAAGGAAAAAAAGGATTCTGCCAGTCCGTGGTGAGTAATCGCAGTCCTAATTACCAGAAGTTATTTTCGGTCATAAGAGGCGGTAGCGGCAACATTATGTACAAAATAAGTAAAAACATAAGTTACAAAAAACGCAAATAAACCAACCAAAAAACACAATCGGTTGGGGACATGTAAAAGGTTGGCCTTCTTCTCCGGTGCCATTATTATTTCATCCCTCACCTTAAAGTGTATCCTTGGTCTCTGCCTTTTCCTTAGACTCCTCCTCTACTACTAGATTCTTCTTACTGAGGTGCCGCACCACCATTGTGGCATTGAATGCCCTCTGAAAACATATAGTCCACAGGTATAAAAGTGTGCTTTTAGAAAATATACTTTTTGCCATTATACCACAGTGTACCACAGTGACATAGTCATATGTTCCTAGTGATTGACAAAAACGTACCTCTACCATAGACTACTTAAACTGGTACAACACTTCCACTCAAAAAGAACTAACTGAAAGAACAGGCAGAGCCACGTATTCAATATAATTTCCCAGTGTGGCTTGCTTTGTTGAGGAAATTGTAGCGTTACCACCCATGACTGTATTTGTTAGTGAAATGGTTGTTGAATTTGTTCATTTTCAGTCCCGTGGCTTTCACCATGTTATCATTTAAATTAATCTCTTTATGACAATACGTTACATATCTCATTAGAAAACTCATGGTTTACAGGCCACACCAGGCCTGCAAGCAGGGTTGCAATATTCCGCTAACTAGAAATCCTGGTTGAATAATTTCTTGCTTATTCCCTCTGTTTTCCATGAATTTTCCAACTGTGATTTCTGGAAAACCTGCGAAATTTGGGAACGTTACCAGAATTTTGCAATCCTACCTACAAGTCACATTATGCTGGCTTGCAAAGTGATATAGAATTCCTATTATAATCCAGACAGATTTTGGATATCCAACAGCTGGAATTTTTATTCACCCGCAACATGCATTCTTTATGACTGCCAGAGTTAGGAACATTTTCATCTTGTATTATTGGCTGTACGTTTGTTTATCCCATGTGTAACCCTGTGTTGTTGATTTTGTCACACTGCTTTGCTTTATCTTGGCCAGGTCGCAGTTGTAAATGAAAACTTGTTAAATGAAGGTGAAATAAAATCAAAAACATTGTGTGGAGACTACTTACACCATTTAAACTGGAACAAACATTTCATTAACAGGTGCAAAAAATCTAACTAACTGATTGGATTTGTTTTGAAAAATGTATGTTATTTATCTTTATGTAGCTTAAGATTAATCAATCAATGAATGTATATGCAAAAACAAAGATATTACAAACTATTCAAAAATTATCTACTGCAGTAGACTATGCTGGCAAATATGATAATGATTATGGTACAAATGTGGTCTTTTAGGGTACCAACCCAGCGACAAAGCTGTTAGTATCCTGGGAAACAGAAATGTATCTTCACGTCGTACCCCTTCTTTTGGAGAACGAGAATATAATTAGTGTAGATTTATATTCAAAATATTGGGTACAAAAATGTACCACCAGACTCTTTATCCACATATGTACCCTAAAATGTACCATGAGGTACCATGTGAGATCATTATGTGTACCTCTGAAGGCACATTGTGTATTTTGATATTGTTGTTCCCTAGGGAACAATATTGTACCCTAGCTGCACCCTTATTTCTAAGAGTGTAGTGCATTCCTGCACACAGAATAATTGATTTACATAGTCAATGTAACTGTATATATCTAGATTCTAGTTTTATGGGAGATATTGTATTGTGGAAGATGATTTGGACATTTTAAACAGTGCCCAGGCAGGACTAATCTTACCTTCCACTGGCTCTTAGCAAAGTTCTTCTGGATCTGCTTACTGACTGATCCATGAATGTTCTTCTCCAGAGCGGCTCCTCCTGATATCCTGATTCAACAACACACACAGCACCAATCAACAAGCCATCAATACCATTATCATATAACTTTGGAGTCATTAGCCCGCTATGCAAAAACGGGTTGAATCAAAGTTGTTTCCACATCATTTCAACAACCAAAATTCTATGTTATGACGTTGAATCAGCATGGAAAACTGATTGGATTTGAAAAAAGTAACCAACTTTTAACCTAAATCCAATGACATGGTGATGTTTTGTTGATTTCACGTTAGCTGACAACCACACCTCAACCAAATGTAAATCAAAACTAGACATTGAACTGACATCTGTACCCAGTGGGATGCTATGTGTACCGTATACTACATGTGATATAGTGACAGACCTACGGAGGCTTTTCATCGAAATTCTAGAGGGAACATAAAGTGATATGCAATCAATATAGATCAAGAAAAGTATTATATTTTGAGCAGAAAGAATCTATTATCTGTTTGGATTAAAGTGATCTATGTTTAAAACTCAACAGCCATGAACATTACGATAGGCTATAGAAGTATAGAAAAACTTGAAAATATCCCTAATTATCAAAGTACCCATTCATTGTGTTGTATAGAACATCTCATTCTTTACTTCAACTGACCAAATACATGCACACTGATAGTACTGAGAATGTTTACTAAACATGTTATAGAAAAGAATACACACAAAGCTACTAATCTTTTTTTAAACTCACCAAAGATGCTTCAAGGCCTGCTCACAATTGTACCTCTCCTCTGGTTCTTTCTGCAACATGTGCGGAATGAAATCTTTTGCTGAACGGAAAAATGTGGAGAGAGAAGCAGCATTCAGGAGGACATACAATTTCAAGACCAAAGAAAGTTCAATTAAAAGCACGTTGAAAGAAAGAAAAATAAGTCATTATTGCCGAGACAGTGATAACGTTGCATGACAAATAGGTGTGAGATGTGATGTGATGAACTAATACAGGCTAGCTAAAAGGATCTCTCATAGACCAAGGTCATACTTTACCTGAATTAGAGATTTCATCCCAATACGGGGAGTCAAACTCATATTCAGCCTTCATGATCTGCCGGTACATATGTGACTCACTCTCGTCATAAAACGGAGGGTAGCCACAGAGTCTGCAACGTAAAAAAGAAATCCTTTTAGCACAACATAACTTTTCACTTGTCTGTATTAAGTCAACTGTGAGGAATGAACCATTACCATACACTCACAGTATATAGGTGATCACCCCCAGAGCCCATAGATCCACTTCTTTGCCATATGATTTCTGCTGCAGAAGCTCTGGTGCTGCACACAAAATGAAATAGAAGGTTAATGTATGAGGCTCAAACTGCTTTAATTCTACATGATGAGGGTTCAGAAGTGATCTATGTATTTGGGGATCCTCACCCACATACGCAGGGGTTCCACATGCTGTGGTGAGCATCCCCTGCTCCTCCATCTTGGACAGGCCAAAGTCACTGATGACAATCTTGGAATCTTCCGACGGAGTCTGATACAGTAGGTTCTCAGGCTGGAATGATAATAATAGAAGGCCTAAAATAATTGACAATTAAGCTGTATCTATCAATCACTTGAACACTTGTACCAAACAATAAGAAAATCACATGAGAGTGTTGATCCCAATTATATGGAGCACATTGACCATCTACCTTAACCTGTGAACTCTCAGATACATTCTATTCTCTTTTATGTTGATATACCTGGGGGACATATAACAGTAATCTTACGATGCTGTTTATAGTGAGGTTAAGTGTTTTTCTAACAGCTAGTGGACAGTTGTACCTTCAGGTCCCTGTGCACGATGCCCAGCTGGTGGAGGTATTGGACTGCCTCCAGAAGCTGTTGTATGACACGGCTGGCATCCCTCTCAGTGTAACTCCCCTTCTCCAGAATACGGTCCAGCAACTCGCCTCCTGTAACACTGTGGTAACAAGCCATCAATTGCATTGTAAAATATAAGCAACAAAATAATCAACAATTCATCTTGGATTAGATCATTTCAGGGTATCTAAATTAAAATCCCACCACCCACAGAGTCATAACCAGATAAAGCTTTGTAGATGTCTCGAAGGTCTCCTCCAATGCCACAATGTTGGGATGGTTGATTCTGAAGGGGAAACAATGGATACACTCTGAACCATTGATTTCTTGTCTATTTTGTATTAGCTAAAAGTGCAGATGTGACACTAACCTGCGTAGCACTGCTATCTCATTCTCCAACATGGCTTCTTTGCCCTTTAGCGCCCTCTTGCGGATACACTTGACTGCTACAAGTTTCAGGGTGCGGCGGTGCTGAGCCACGCGCACCTCAGAGAATGATCCCCTGAAACACACCCACATCATATTAGTAACCATTCATACAGGCTTTCGTTCTCATTGCTTTATTTTGGGATGATAATTATTCAGTCACCCGATGAATTGGGATGGCTTCCCCCTCTGACAACTCCGGGGGCCTCTGCTAGAGAATTGTAATACTTCATAATGGGAAGAATGTGCCAGGATTTCAGTAAGCATCAAGGCATCAAGGTAATGGCTCTCACAGAATTGTATGGCTCTCACACCAAGTAAAGAGCCTTATATCTGTGTGGAAACGGCATGTAGATCTAATCCTATGTGGCAAAAATATAACAGACACTCACTCTCCTAGCTTCTCTCTCAGATCATACACTGCTGTGATGTCCTCTGCTTTCTTCCTGAATTCCTTCCCCAGAGGCATCTTCAATAGGCTATATGCAATGGGGAAAATAGAAAAACGTAATGTCTCCTGTATTTGAGCAGAAATAACTAATTCACCATTCAAAGGAAAAGCAATAGGGTTATTCACCCAATCCAATTACACTGGTTAGTTATTTAGCAAAAAAAATACTCTAGGGTCTGCACATCTTTAGTATTAGGTTAAGAGTAGCCTTTATTTATATTATTTATAGTGTGTAACTTGCCAAATCTTACTTTTAAACGGTGTTCAAATTAAATAGCCATCATAAAATAGGTCTGGAAGTAATCTGAATAATCTTTATACTGCTTTGAAGGTTTCTGAAGTTTCCGTCACTTTCCATCGAATGGTCATGTTCCATGCCAAATATGTCTGTAGGACTTCACTATTATATTTTTCCAACAGTGTAACCAAAATGTTAAATGCACAATTCAACTTTACAGCCTCAGGCGCATTTTAAATATATATTTTGATAGCGTTCAAGCCTATAACATTCATGTGTTTATAACCTATTGTATTAACTCCACATAGCACGGCAGAATGACTTGGTCAAATCTAACCTCCTAGTCTAAATAGGACATGACTATTCAAATCAACTTTAATCTACCTGTAAAGTCTATATAACATAAAACAAGTGTGCTGTTTGGTTATATGTGGCGAAAAATAATAGGATGCCAGTTTACCTGTTGATTGCAGTGGCGGAGAATAATCCTGACTGTTAGCGTTCTTCACAGTTCTTCTCTCTGTACCTTCGTCACCACTGTCCTCTATGAGCATTCATTGAAAATCACACTTTTTTCCTGAAGCAACCTTGTCCACTCCACCCACACACTAACAGTACAAAGAGAAAAGTGGATGGAGAAAGCAAAGATGAAAACTGCCTCTCACAGTTACTCAACGCATCAGCTTCAAGAAAACAAGCCATGTGTAACAGCTTACTGTCAAGAGGAACTACTCAGTAGAACATACAGTGAACAGTACATATCTCTGCATCTGGTACATTAAGTTTGGTAGCACTGTTTACAATTTGATCAAGGAGAAAGCCATGTGCACCGGTTGACTTGCAGGTTGTCTAAGCCTGTGAAAGGAACACCACAGGCCCTATATTTACATTATGTAACCTGGCTTTTGTCTCTGCAACACCAACCTGCACTATCCTTCTATGGGCACAGGGTTATCCATTGAATCTCATCTATCCAATCCATCTGGCACAAAGAACTCAAACAATCCTCTCGGCCAGAAGAACAGTCTATCCCACATTATGCATGCCTTTCATAGCAGAGCTGCAAAACAGAGGAAGATGCATTTACCCTGAGGACAAAAATCATGCTTCGGAACAAAAATAAAAACAAATTGGGCTTAATTACTGTGCCTATTCCATCTGAAATCAAAATATATACTCATTACTAATGTGAATATTATTACACTCTCTATTGTAATCTATAATCTGCTGTTAGACACAGTAATTTCAAACTTTTAACTGCAGTGTAGAATTCCAACTGTCCTGAGTGAGAACTGTCCACATTTTAGGCATGTTGATATTGTTGTTATTGTGCCATCCAATACTGCCGATGTAAATGTGAATACTATTACAAAATCATCTTTCTGTGATGTTTGGACATTTTAGCCATTAGAGGGAAACATTGTCTGAATACACATGATGTCTTAATGTTTCCAGTTGGACTTTTTAGAAAGTATCTGTAAACTCTTCACTGTAGCACAATCAGTTAAACTGGTACTAAAATACATCTTGATTTTCAGGAACCTAGGCCTTAATTTATTGCAAAGCAAAAAAAACTCTCATTACACATTGGACTCAGGCCAAATTCCGCCAGAGGGCGCTATTGTTCCTGATGACGTTTGTCCTCTGACGTCCAAACATAATCTGCCCAGCTGCTGATACACTCCATGGTTGAGGTCAGTTCTGAATTGAGTTGCGAATTGCTCTTTAAATGCAATTCAATTATTGAATTTGAATTGGCCACACCCAACAGAAAGCAGAATTTGAATTGAATTTGAATTAAAGGAAGTATAATTTAATTAAATGAAATTCAAATGGTTTATTTATTCTACACATCACGATACAAATGTTTATTTTGACATCATGTATGGCTACCAATGCCATGTAGCATATGGTTGAAACATGTCATTTTTAAAACTCATTCTCCTAAAACAATTTTAAATAATTACATGTGTGTTGTCTATAATAATTGATTATGTTTCCTTTGGGGTGTGGCCAATTCAAATTCAATTAATGGATTAATTTCAGAAATTCCGAATTGACGCCACCCCTAATACATTTGTGTCCCCCCACACCACTTCGTAGATCCTTCATTCAGGATGCAAAGGTATCGGTTTCCTCTTTAGATTTAATGGCATGCCGACCCTTAAGAGAGTCCACTGTCCCACTGTTGCTCCACAGACTAGGTCCAGACCTCCTGGCCGATACTCCCTGCTCAGGGAACATGTCCTCTCCCTTGGGAATTGTACGTTTGGGTACACCTTCTTTCCATGGTTATACTAATGTTTCCTGTGTCCTTATTTCTCTTGGTTAGCCTACTGTCTGCAAATGCTGTTACATTGTAAATACATAGCAATTAAAAATACGTGTTTCACTTTGCATCAAATTGCTTGATCCTGGGTAGATACATTATAATGTATCACTAGCCACTGTAAATAATGCCACTTTTAAATGTTTACATACCCTACATTACTCATCTCATATGTATATACTGTACTCTATACCATCTACTGCATCTTGCCTATGCCGTTCTGTACCATCACTCATCATATATTTTTATGTACATATTCTTCATCCCTTTACACTTGTGTGTATAAGGTAGTTGTTATGGAATTGTTAGGTTAGATTACTCGTTGGTTATTACTGCATTGTCGGAACTACAAGCACAAGCATTTCACTACACTCACATTAACATCTGCTAACCATGTGTATGTGACAAATAGAATTTGATTTGACATTATAATTACAAGTGTATCCTTTGCAACAGCATCGTAGTAACATAACATTTGATTCAATGTATCCTTTGGGACAGGTTATAACAAGGCAAGGTGTGCCTTGTTTAAGGGTTGTTACCCTAGTCTATTAGGATACACATATCAACAACATAGCTAGCTGGGTTTTTTGTTATACTTTCCCTTGTTACATGTAACAATGTCACACTTTGTTTGGAGTTATTAACATGATAATTCACAGGTGACTTTGAAATGTGTAATTACAAAACATAAGTTTGCAAAAACATGAAGTAGATCATGAGTAATTACACATGTGGAATACCCTTCAGCAAGTGGACTTGTAATCACACTAGTTAACTGGCCTTCCATAGCTCTTCGGAGACTAAGTCATTGGTACATTTTTATTTATAAGGCCATACTGAGACAGCTCTCATTCGCGTACTTATATTGTCCAGCAGACTAACGCCAATGATCAACTACAGTGTCTTCAGATAGTATTCATACCCCTTGACTTCCTCCACATTTTGTTATGTTAAAGCCTGAATTCAAAATTGATTAAATATATTATCTTGTCACCCATCTACGCACAATACCCCATAATGACAGTGAAAACATGTTTTTTGAATGTTTAGCAAATTTATCGAAGTAGTATTCACACCCCTGAGTCAATACATGTTGGAATCATATTTGGCAGCGATTACAGCTGTCAGCTTTACAGCTGTCAGCTTTGCACACCTGGATTGTACATTATTCTTTGAAAAAGTCTTCCAGCTCTGTCAAATTGGTTGGTGATCATTGTTAGACAGCCATTTTCAAATTTTACCATAGATTTTCAAGTAGATTTTAGTCAAAACTGTAGCTCAGCCACTCAGTAACATTCACTGACTTCTTGGAAAGCAATTACAGTGTAGATTTGGCCTTGTGTTTTAGGATCCTCTAGGATTTTGCCTGTGGTTAGCTCCATTACATTTCTTTTTTATCCTGAAAAACTCCACAGTCCTTTAACGATTACAAGTATAACCATTACACGATGCAGCAACCACTATGCTTGAAAATATGGACAGCGGTACTCAGTAATGTGTTGTATTGGATTTGCCCCAAACATAAGACTTTGTATTCAGGACCAAAAATGAATTGCTTTGCCACATTTTTTGCAGTATTACTTTAGTGCCCTGTTGCAAACAGGATGCATGTTTAGGAATATTTTTTATTCTGTACAGGCTTCCTTTTCATTCTGTCAATTAAGTTAGTATTGTGGATTAACTACAATGTTGATTCAGCCTCATTTCTCTATCACAGCCATTATTGTTTTAAAATCACCGTTGGCCTCATTGTGAAATCCCTGAGCGGTTTCCTTCTTCTCTGGCAACTGTATTTATGTAGTGACTTGTATTGATACACCATCCAAAGTGTAATTTAGAACTTCACCATGGGCCTCCCGAGTGGCGCAGCGGTTTAAGGGTTTGGGTTTGGCCGGCCAGAATGTCCTCGTCCCATCATGCTCTAGCGATTCCTTGTGGCGGGCCAGGTGCATGCATGCTGACTTCGGTCGCCAGCTGTACTATGTTTACACCATTCTAAAGAAGATTGAACTGTGTCACAGGATAATTATTTTGTTGTTGAATTGGGTCCATTTTAGCTGCAGTGTAAAGACAGCTTTAGTGTTGTTTTGTAAGCAACAAAGGCAAATAATTCACAACAGAGGTTTCTATCATCAACTGTGCTTTAATGTAAAAAGAACAAGAAACAATAGTTTTAACTTTTCTAAGTACTACCAGTTAAAACAGTGTATTTCTTTTGTTAGTAGCTAAATATTTTCAATTTATATCATGAGTAATATTTGAACTAAAAGCTGCTTGGTTGCATAGTTTAAATGCTTGGCTGATCTTCTCTTGAAGAGAAATTAATACATTAAATTAATATAAATTAATCTCTACCAGTTACATGTGTTCCACCTGGCAAGCATGGCTAGTTCCGAGGACCAGAGTCAGAGTAAGTCCAAATGATTTTAGAACATCCAGAGGCACATTGCCACAGTGAAATGTGTACTCTTGTGTCAGGCTTATCTGAACAAGTGCTGTATACAGTGCCTTCGGAAAGTATTCAGACCCCTTGACTTTTCCACATTTTGTTACAGCCTTATTCTAAAATATATTCAATTGTTTTTTTCCCCTCATCAATCTACACACAATACCCCATAATGACAAGGCAAAAACTAGTTTGAAGAACTGAAATATCACATTTACATAAGTATTCAGACCCTTTACTCAGTCCTTTGTTGAAGCACGTTTGGCAGTGATTGGCACACCTGTATTTGGGGAGTTTCTCCTATTCTTCTCTGCAGATCCTCTCAAGCTCTGTCAGGTTGGATGGGGAGTGTCCCTGCACAGCTATTTTGAGGTCTCTCCAGAGATGTTAGATCTGGTTCAAGTCCGGGCTCTCGCTAGGCCACTCAAGGACATTGAGACTTTTCCCAAAGCCACTCCTGCGTTGTCTTGGCTGTGTGCTTAGGGTAATTGTCCTGTTGTGAACCGTCGCCCCAGTCTGAGGTTCTGTGTGCTCTGGAGCAGGTTTTCATCAAGGATCTCTCTGTACTTTGCTTCGTTCATCTTTGCCTAAATCCTGACTAGTCTCCCAGTCCCTGCGTCTGAAAAACTTTGCCACAGCATGATGCCGCCACCACCACGCTTCACAGTAGGGATGGTGCCAGGTTTCCTCCAAACGTGACACTTCGCATTCAGGCCAAAGAGTTCAATCTTGGTTTCATCAGACCAGAGAATCTTGCTTCTCGTGGTCTGAGAGTCTTTAGGTGCCTTTTGGAAAACTCCATGTGGGCTGTCACGCGTCTTTACCTAGGAGTAGCTTCCGTCTGACCACTCTACCATAAAGGCCTGCTTGGTAGAGTGCCACAGAGGAACTCCGGAGCTCTATCAGAGTGACCATTGGGTTCTTGGACACCTCCCTGACCAAGGCCCTTCTCCCATGATTTCTCAGTTTGGCTGGGAGGCCAGCTCAAATTGATAAAAACCTGTTTTTGCTTTGTCATTATGGGGCATTGAGTGCAGATTTATGTCCATTTTAGAATAAGGCTGTAATGTAACAACATGTGGAAAAAGTCAAGGTGTCTGAATACTTTCCGAAGGCACTGTATATAATAAAGTGCATTTGCATTTGAAAACATGCACTCCAATACTAATAGGGGTGCTCTGTTAAAATAAATGTGTATGAATGAATAATAAACATGGCTTCCACCACAGTCACAGACAACCATGACGTGGTTCTCTATTAGCTGAGTGCTCCAATAACATGTTATTCATATATACCAGATCTGTCTTTTTCTGAACACTACTGCTGCCTCTCAGGTCTGATGGTTTTGACCTTATGGCCAAATTATGAATTGGAACTTATGAGAGCAACCAGTAAATGCTCCTTGCTGAATGAGCTCAAATAAAGTGCACCATGCTATGCTCACACTCCTTGGGCACAGTCAGCTTGTAGCTATGGCAGACCAACTTATAGTTTTGCCCCTCGTTGTTGTCCCAGTGCTCTTTCCCGGACACTTTGTATCGGACAGCAAATTCCAAAGCAGCTCCAGGTAGCAGGAAGGGAGGAACGGGCAAGTGGAAACGAAAGGTGTCACAATTGAGCTGCTCCTGCGTTCCATCCCAGGACTTGCAGGTGGTGGATACCCAGGAGGCCTTGGTTTCTGAGCTGCACCTCCATCCTGTGAAAGAATAGCGCACGCTCACCTCTTTCTCAAAATGGAGGTTGAGGACCTGAGTGATCCCGATGATGCCCAGGTCAAAGCACAAAACCCTCTCCAGACAGACTCTCTGCTGGCGCAGGCGGCTGAAGAATTCAGGTCGATCACCGGGTTGCTGAGGGAACACCGGCTTCAGATACGGCAGCGAGATTTCCAAGTTCTTCCCCCCAGCCAGCTCTGCACCCATCAAAAGCCTGAAGGAGACATGTTGTGGCACAAAGGGATCCTCTCCGGTTTTGAAAACCTTAACATCCTCTAGGTCCAGGCCCAGACAGTCTACAAAACGCACCCCAACATTACGAGTGTGCCTCTTCCACTCTGTGGAGGAGGACAGAGATCGTGCACGTCTTCGGATAATGGGTTTGGGCATGGGCTCACACGAAAGGCCTCGACTAAACTCCAGTTCCCTGGGTGCAGGGGCTCTTGGGTTGGGTGGGCGGATTGGAACACGCTTCCTTTCCACGTCAACTTTTGATCTGAGCATTTCATTCAGATTGATAGTGAGGTTGGTTCCGGAGGCATTCTTTGAGGCCTTAGGCAGTTCACTATTACATGAGGGAATTCTCTCCTTCCCAATAGTCCAATCCATGATGTTAAATTAAAGAGGTCCTTCACACCTTATAAAAAAAGTGAAGGAAAAAGTTATGGGTGCATAATCTCAAATCTGGTGAGTTTTGCAATGTAAAAACACATTTAATTTAATAAATAATTTTTTAATAAATAATTTAATAAATAAAAATGTATCCTGTTTTATCTACATTCTTCACCATATGCTTTTGAACAGTGAAACATGTTGGCTCTATATGTCAGTATTGTACTGGATAGTACCATGATAATCTGGTGTCGCGTCAACGTGCTAGTCAGAAATAGGAAACTCGGAAATATCCAACTTGCTAACTGGTTGAATGCGACACGTGTATAACCAGTTATCAAGTCGGAAATGTCTTGAGTTTCTTATTCCGACGAGCATGTGAACGCGGCACAAATATCACACACTTTGCTAGCTTTTTATTTTTCAAATTGGCAGGCATTATGCATTCTCAATCATGAAAATGACAAAGCAATATATACCCATTTAGCTAAAGAAATTGCAAACATGATATTGATTTATCATTTGCCCATCTGCACATTTTCTCCTAGATGAAACATTTAATCTCAACACAGTTCTGTTTCCAAAACTAAAACCTGTAATAAACAGAGTGGACTATGTTTTGTAGACTTTACCCTTTGCCAAAGTTTGGAAAAATGTTGTTTAGGAGTGCAAGGGCGAATTGAGTTATTGCACACGGGCACTTCACAGAATAGGTGTTCCCTAACAAAAATACGCAAATATATTCCAGAAAGGTTAGTTATAAACATGTTTGGCTATATGCTTCCAGAGACTTCCAGTCATTGCGCTAACGCTTGTTAGCAATGGCTCGCAAAACTACCTTCAACTTCCCTAAAACTGCATGCAGACTTTAAAATGGTAGACCTATCCATGAGTTCACCTGACTATAGGTAAGTAGAAAAAAAGGGCTTAATTGTCAACATTTCACACTATCCCTTTAACTATTAAAATGGGTGGACTAGATGGGCCTACCTAAAGTGCTTTTATTTCTAAATGGCAAAACAGATGCTTGAAAATACGCTGAAAGAGAAGGTGACATCCTGCACTGCCGCCTCATTTTCATCATTTGATCTCAAATCCAAAATGGTAGCATCGACCCATCCAGACAAAATATTAGCTTCACTGTCCAAATACATATTGTATAACATGCACAAAAAAGAGCCAGTGTAAAACAAACAATTCATGGTGTGACTAGTCTGGGCTACAAAACATGTGACTTTATATAGCATACATACAGTCCCCAAAATTCCTGTGTGGGGGAGGGTGATTCAGCACTGAAATAGAATGAACAGAATGGACTTCCCCAGTCAAGTCAATGATGTCATAATGGGTGGACTGGCAGCCATAGAGTGGTGAGGAGGAGAAAAGCAACTTCCCTATTCATTTTCTGTATTCTGGGTTCACTCAAAGTTTTAAGCTTTGTTTTACTATTGACAGTTACAGCTGTTTAGGTGATTGTATATCGATTCACTCTCCTTAAAATGTAAGTAATCTGATTTATTAGCTTCAGTCTGAATTGTTTAATCAAACGTTTCACTGCCAGCTCCTGATATCAGAGCATAAAAACTACAATCTGTCCCCTGAATTAGCCTACTGCGGCACACATGCGCACTAGGCCCGAGTAGTTTTGACCGTTTTCCCCAGCTAAACTACACTGAACAAAAATATAAAACGCAACAATCAGAATGAGTTTTTCCACACAAAAAAGGGCTTTATATCAGACAGAAATACTCCTCAGCACCCCTCCCCTCCACCCTGCTCAGGCAATCCCGCAGGTGAAGAAGCCGGATGTGGAGGTCCTGGGCTGGTGAGGTTACACGTGGTCTACGGTCGTGAGACCGTTTGGACGTACTGCCAAATTCTCTAAAATGATGTTGGAGGCGGCTTATCATAGAGAAAGTATGATTCAGTTATCTAGCAACAGCTCTCGTGGACATTCCTGCAGTCAGCATGCCAATTGCAAGCTTCCTCAAAATTTGAGAAATGTGGCATATTGTCCCCGGCACAAGGTGCACCTGTGTAATGATTATACTGTTTAATCAGCTTCTTGATACACCACACCTGTCAGGTGGATGGATTATCTATTGTTTAGTTGAATAGTCATGGCCAATGGTCTTGTGCAATGATGTCATCATTTCCTCAAAGTTTGTACAGCAGATGTAGCCAATTGAATAGTCCACCATTTAAGAATATGCATAAAACGCATCCTCCAAATGCAACATCTGCCTATGCCCACACATATTGTCTCAATAAATGTTTCTATTTTTAATACCCTCAAACACCAAGTTAGGCATAGGCTACCAAATTTCAAAATAGGCCATCATCACTCTTAATCATGAATTATAATTATTTACATTTTAAAGGTGGAATGTCCTAACTGCATCTCCATGCCATTAATTTGATTGATCTTAAATCAGTTTAAATTGGAATATGCATTTAGATCCTCTTCAATTACTGTTTCGTGAGCAAATTAGAGCAGATGGTGTTAACAAACTATTAGCCTTTCTTGTACTTTGTTTCAATCAAAGCATATATACTGCCCAATAGTGCATGTACAGTGCATTCAGAAAGTATTCAGAAAGTATTCAGACCCCTTCATTTTTTCCACGTTACAGCCTTATTCTAAAATGGATTCAATCTACACACAATACCATATAATGAAAATAAACCGTTTACATTTTATTTTTTTACATTTTTCCCTCATGTAATAAAAATAAAAGTCTGAAATATCACATTTACATAAGAATTCAGACCCTTTACTCAGTCCTTTGTCGAAGCTCCTTTGGCAGTGATTACAGCCTCAAGTCTTCTTGGGTATGACGCTACAAGCTTGACACACCTGTATTTGGGGATCGTATTTGGGGATTTTCTTCTCTGCAGATCCTCTCAAGTTCTGTCAGGTTGGATGGTGAGCATCACTGCACAGCTATTTCCAGGTCTCTCCAGAGATACTCGACTGGCTTTAAGTCCGGGCTCTGGCTGGGCCACTCAAGGACATTCAGAGACTTGTCCCAAAGCCACTCCTGCGTTGTTTTGGCTGTGTGCTTAGGGTTGTTTTCTTGTTGGAAGGTGAACCTTCGCCCAAGTCTGAGGTCCTTCGCCCCAGTCTGAGGTCCTGATGCTGCCATCACGCTTCACCGTAGGGATGGTGCCAGGTTTCCTCCAGACGTGATGCTTGGCATTCAGACCAAAGAGTTCAATCTTGGTTTCATTAGACCAAAGAATCTTGTTTTGGCAAACTCCAAGTGGGCTGTCATGTGACTTTTACTGAAGAGGGGATTCCGTCTGGCCCCTCTACCATAAAGGCCTGATTGGCGGAGTGCTGCAGAGATGGTTGTCCTTCTGGAAGGTTCTCCCATCTCCACAGAGGAACTCTGGAGCTCTGTCAGAGTGACCATTGAGTTCTTGGTCATCTCCCTGACCAACGCCCTCGACACAATCCTGTCTCAGCACTCTACGGACAATTCCTTTGACCTCATGGCTTGGTTTTTGCTCTGACATGCACTTTCAACAGTGGGACCTTATATAGACAGGTGTGTGCCTTTCCAAATCATGTCCAATCAATTTAATTTACAACAGGTGGACTCCAATCAAGTTGTTGAAACATCTCAAGGAGGATCAATGAATAGAGGATGCACCTGAGCTCAATTTCAAGTCTCATAGCAAAGGGTCTGAATACTTATGTAAACAACGTATTTATTTTGAATACATTTGCACACAAAATAATTATTCTGTTTTTGCTTTGTCATTATGGGGTATTATTGTGTGTAGATTGATGAGGATAAAACATAAAAGTAATCCATTTTAAAATCAATTTTAGGCTGTAATGTAACAAAATGTGGAAAAAGTCAAAGGGTTTAAATACTTTCCAAATGCACTGTATGGTCAACTTCAGCTAACCATCCTAAAATATAATTTGAAATAATTTTTTGGGTGTAACTGTGCTATTATGCTATTATATTCGGTTCTGTTATGTAAAATGCAAATTAATCATTGTGATCTTGCAAGAGATTGATTCAGCTTTGATTTAACTTTACAAAACAAGCACCATTGTGAGAAGTGCTACTTTTCTATTTGTAATAATAAGAAGTGATGAGTATGACTATTGAGTAGGCAACAGATCTTGATGAGATGTCATTTTAAGCGATTGTAGCGCCCTTTGTGGTCCTGAAAGGACAGCGCCAGAATCGCGCAATGACGTTAAAGAAGTTGAACCAACTTGTGGTGCTGAAGGATAGCTCTGCCATTCGCCCAGTTCAGGAACAAACAACAATAATTTGCAGTAGGCTTATAGCCTAATAGTCCTACGACTACATGGTACAGCTATTTGTAGGCTATAGGCTAATGTAAATACAAATAGCTTACTATCATGGCACTGTTTATGAGGATAGCTTTATTGCGAGTAAGCATTTTGTGTAGCTTATACACGGTATCATAATCAATTGACCAAGTTGTAAATCAATTGACCAAGTAGTAAACATAAATCCTTACTACAGGGGCCTCCCAAGTAGCGCAGCGGTCTTAGGCAAGGCATCACTACAGATCCCAGTTCGATCCCAGACGGTGTCACAACCCGCCATGACAGTGAGTCCCATGGGGTAGCTCACAATTGGCCCAGTGTTGTCCGGCAGCACTACACCCCTGGTCATGACTGGATCTAAATATCTGTTGTAAGACGACAGTGGCGAAGGATATCAATACTACTTAATGCGGATCAAAGTTCAGTTTTAAGATTCATTGGCGTAAAGTTAACTGGACGCTTCTGAATGATCTTGGAACTGTGACAACGGGCAGCCTCTCCCCACTTGGTTAATCTGAGACAAAATATCCACAGGGAAGCCTTATCAACCCAACCTTCAGTATGCTATCTTGTATATCGTTTTTTCGCATGAGACAAACACTTACTACAATATGGCCGAGCCTAACCAAACCACAGACTGAACATTGTCCCATGCAATCAGCTGGCAAATTTGACAAACACTTCCAGTTTATTGCAAGGAAACGTGCTTCGGTTGACTACATTCGGTTACATTAGGCTATTGTTTACATATTGCTCATCACGCGCATTGCATCAGGAGATTGAAAATACAAGTGACAGAAGAGCAGCAAAAAGTCAGGTAAATAACACTTTCTCCTTCTCCTACTGTCAAAAGAACCAACAGCACTGACAATGGTAGATATCATTTTATCCTACATTCTGGCTTGTAGAGTCTTGCATATTTTTTAGGCAGACTTCTTTCAGACTGCATATCCCTGGGTTAACAATGGTAAGAGTCTGATGTTTTGGAAATGTACCCTTTACCCCTATCGAACTGACTATTGTCATAGATAGAACAATGAGAAAGATATTTCACCGGATGCGCTTGGAATTTCCACTCACTACCAAATATGGAAGTGAGAGGAAGCCTAGTCGCCAGCAGTGGGAGAAGATGGAAGGAGATTGATTTCTCATCGATGAAACAATACAGCTTTCAGTTCACAATACTATAATCTGTTTTAAACAAAGTGGATGAAGTATTTTAGATTTTAACATTTGCAAAAAATGTTTTAAATCGCGTTGCTTAGTGGGTGTGAAAAGGCGAAATGCGTTATTGCACACGCGCGCTTCACAGATTGTGCGTTCCCTAACGGAAATATGCAGACGTCTGCTAGAACAGGCAAATAGGATCTCGCTGACTCTGCCCACCTCCTTGCTTGTTCTGCCCATTATGACTCATTTGTTTCTATTGGAAACGAGAGGCTGTGGTCTGTCTTGGTTTCGTTATAAAAATCTTTGCTATCGTATTTGTTTATTAAATCAGACTTAAAATCTACAAATCACCTTACACCATAACGACTCATTATTATTTGTAGATCAGTCAGTCAGTCACACTCTACCCACGATACATCACGGTTTTGTTGCTCTCGAACACAGCCTCGGTCTTTGTAGTGCGACTTCACTTTCAGACAGAAAGGAAGACTTGGCTTATCTTTGTACAGTCTATGGCGTATCCTCTCGAGTCAGGAAATAAATATTATATTCTTATGTTGATCCCTTGAAATGGTTGGCTCATTCAATAAAAACGAATGAACAAATCACAACAGCTCACCATTTGTACGAAGTATGTGATGATTGTCAAGTAGGCTATATTTTGTAGGTTGAACCCGAAGACTGATCCTCCATTTACTAGCAGCCTACATATTTCGTAGTTGGCCATTCGCGTGCGTGTGATTACGCGGACTGATTCGCACAACATGTGGGTAAATACTCATGTAGCCAACACACAGTAGGCCTATCCCGGATGCGAAACTCACAATGTGTAGATCATCGAAGATGCGCCCACATACTTAAATTTTGCCATGCCAACGACATACCTGATTTTATCAGGTTGTCTTATGGGAAATGCAGTGGTTGAGCTCATGATAGTAATATTTGTCAGCGTTTTAGTGTGAATTTAAGTTAACAAAAAGGCACCTACTGAACCTGAAACATATTTAAACATCTGTATGGTTAAGGATTAAATAGAGAAAACAATACAGCATGTGTGTCCTTAAAGGATCAGTTGTAATGACATCAATTCCCATAATGCTCTTCTCTGCTAACACAACAGGGCCGCATTCAGCAGAACTAAGCGTTGTGTTAGAAACGGTCCTGTTCTGAACGACCAGTTGAATGTTGTGAATAGGCTATGGTGGCATAGGGGACGATTGTGTGCTGCACGAATTTTGCGATTTGAAATGGGCAGACACATATTGATCACACCTGTCAAACGGGAGCAAACACACTTAAAATAATGTTGAAGAACGGTGCGCACCGTTTTAGGGAAACGTGTACGTCATGCAACGTAGCAAATCGTTTAACGAACTGAACGCATCCCAGAAGTGGGCTACGGAACTGTGCCAGACAGGGACCGCAGCAAGTAAACAAGCCTATTCGACACAGTGATAGCGGAAACGAATTTAGGATACAGTTGTTTTATTGATCGGGGGCTCACGTTAGCTGCCGTACACGACACGGCAGTAAACCCTTGAGAAAACTGGAATATTATTACAGTATTTGTTTTCGCACGGGAATAGACTCCTGATATGCGCATTATGCACTGCATCACTTTCGATAATATGGACGATTTTACCCTCAACATGGAGTACCTCATATGGGATTTAGGTTGGCATCTATAGCTACAGTAGGACGTTATTCCGTTGCATTGGACTGAAAGCAGCTGTCCTTGAGCTCCAGGATCATGGGCCCCATTATGCAGGAACGCACTGCCTCCACGGCATTGAAACGCGTTGTTTCCAAAGAGAAGATACGTACGAAGAATTCTGAAAACAACGAACCGATTACGAGGTAATCAATCAAATGTATTATAAAGCCCTTTTTACATCAGTAGTTGTCACAAAGTGTTTATACAGAAACCCATCCTACAACCCCAAAGAGCAAGCAATGCAGATGTAGAAGCACTGGCCAGGAAGAAACCTAGAGAGGAACCAGGCTCTGAGAGGTGGCAATTCCTCTTCTGGCTGTACGGGTTAATATTATAAGGGTACATGGCCATTAAGGCCAGATCGTTCAAGATATTCAAACGTCCATAGATGACCAGCAGGGTCAAATAATAATAACACAGTGGTTATATAGAGCAGTGGTTTCCAAAACTGTAGTAATGTTCGAGCCACTCAAATTTCATATGAATATACATTAGGCGTGGTAAAATGTATAGAATTGCAAGAAAATTGGTTTTAAAAGTATTTTTTTTAATCTGCACTTCATGACAAAATGTGTAGAATTGCAGGACATAAGCTTTAAACCTGCAAAGTTCTCTATGCCAACAAGAGGTGTGTGAACAGTTTGTGTCATGAACAGTGCTTGTGCCCATAGAAATATAAATAGGGGGGGGGGGGGGGGGGTAGAGGGTGCAACAGGTCAGCACCTCAGGAGTAAAATAGCTAGCTAGCACTTCTTGGGTTGATAATTCATGTATTCCCCACAATTTCCCAATAGTGTGTGATTGCGGCCTGCAATCGTTTCTGCATGTGGGCATTCCTGCATCTGCAGGCATGCCCCCTCCCAAAGAGCAAGATATCTTCATGCTTGTGTGACACTTTTGATATTCTGTATTTCCCCTGATTATCTACGTTATCAAAATCTGGGTCAAATGGGAAATAAAAGTATTATTTGAGTTTTTCCGGGGCAAAGGACACTGTCTACTGGTGTTCTAGCTAGCTACCTATCCTGCCTGCTGTGTACCGCCAGAGTCCTAGCTAGCACCATTTGTCCTTTGGGTAAATCCATATGAATTCAATCACTTTTTGACAGCTTCACTTTTGATTTAAACAAAACGTTGTATACATGTTTGCCCATGGAAGAAATGGTCAGTAAGCTACTCTTTGGACCTCAGTGCCAAATCATTCAGGAGATAGAGGTGCTCGAAGTTAACCCATTTTCCATACCCCACCATACCAAGAGACATCCATGTCTTCATCACTGGAAAATATACAGTAAATGGTTGATATCATTTAAGAGCTTACAAACAGGATGATCAAAATGTTATAATTTCATAAATAAATTCAATAAACATTCCCAAAAAATTGTACCTTTAAATGTAAAAGATAGAAGAGGAGTAGGTGGCCAGCACGTTGCAATAAACTTTATTGAACTTTAAACAGAATGTATGTACAAAAGAGTACACAAGGGAGCAGTCAGCATAGTACATCAGGATGCACAACTGCAAAGCATTAACGCGTTGAACACACCGACAACATCATTGCATTTTGGTACACCATAATTACATTCATTTCCAATGAAACGTTGCGTTTACAGCATTGCAGAGGCAGTTGCAGTGCGTTCGGTGTGGTGCATATGTTGGATTAATCGAACGTATGCGTCAAACTGTATGTGTAGACGGCTTGACAGAAATAGTAGCAGAAGGTGAATGTTGAACTTTTGTTGCATACATATCCAGAGGATGCTGCGTACTATTTTGCGAAATCGAAGCGTTAGAGTTGAGTGCGGGACGCCTTGATCACACAGATACTGTTGTTGCGCAAAATAGTATGCAGCAAAATGTGGATGTGTGCAACAAAAGTTAAACATTCACCTTCTGCTACCATTTCTGTCAAGCCAGCTACGCACACTGTTTGACGCATTCTTCACACAGAACGCACTGCAACGTAACGCTGCAGGGGCAAACACATCGTTCCATTGGAAATAAATGCACTTCTGGTGTACCAAAATGCAGACACTGTTGGTATGATCGAGGCATAAAAAGACAGATTATGCACTGGTGCGTAAAATACATTATATAAAAACACAGGAAGTACACCGTGGCAGTAATCAGCAATTCAGCAGAGCAAGGAATTACACTGTTTGTATACACTGAATCTACATCAAAGGACCTTAACCTTTTAACATAAATTATCTAAAAACTCGTAAATGCCAAGTTTTTCAGAACCGCATATGTTGTAGCTTAGAGTCTTCCTCTTAGATTTTTCTGTTGTGTCCCCAATCCCCAATCGGTTGAGACACAACATGCTCTTGAATACAGGATGGGTGTCATTTAAATCATATAATTATAATTCATATAATGGACCTGTTCCTTTCAGACCACTGTAATTTAGCTGGTACACCATTTCAATTGAATTGAAATTGTAACTTCTAACTACTACCACAAGGATCCAGCGGTCATGTATTTTCTATTATCTTTATTTCTATGATTTCAATAGTTTCTTATGGAGGATTGAGTATAATTTAAAACAAGAAATTCCCATTCAAATCAACATTCTTCTATGTGTGGACCTATAACTATCTTTGTCATACTATTTGAAAGTCGAAATTTCAATTTGATTCTATTTACTACATTTATCAGCAAAAACACGACACCCAACCTTTATTCAAGAGCATGTTGTACCTTAATTGATGGCAGGCACAACCGAAAACCTCAGATTAAGTAAAATAGGGTCTAGTTTCAACATATACGAATATGAAAAAAATCAGAGTTTTAGATCATTGACGATGAAGGAAAAAAAAACACTTTTTTTTAATCAAAAATAATTATAAAACAGTTTGACAGCCCTGTTTTGTAAGTTTTTAAATTATATCAATCTCAACTGTTTATCTTTATCAGTGATGGTATGGTATGCAAAATAGGTCAACTTTGAGCACCTTTTATGTCTTGAATGTTTTAGCATTCAGGCCAAAAAAGTCACTTTCTGAGCACTTCTACAATGGACAAATATGTATGGAAGGTTTTGTTCAAATCAAAAGGGGGGGGGGGGGGGTGTCAAAAAGTGATTGAATTCAAATGGATTAACTCCTTCTCTAACGCCTGCTGAACACCTGCCCTCACCGTGGTTAATAGAACTGCGGAAAACAGTGCCCTAGCTACCTACATATCCTGCTTCCTATGTACCGCCTGTGTCCTAGTTAGCTACCTAGCATCCAGTGTCCTTCGCTAACATTTGTCGAACACCTGCCCTAGCCATTGTTAACATAACTGCAGGATAGCAATGGCCGACAGGCACTTCTTCTTCTGTGGGGTTTATTGGCGGTTGGCATCCAACGTTATGGTGCATTACTGCCACCTACTGTACTGGCGCGCCACCGCCTCCTGCCTGTATACCGGAGTCGTAGCTTAAAAAGTGACCAATAGAAGTATAAAGAGGGGTTTCTGCAAATTCAGGAATGCCCACATGCAGGAACACTCCAAATTGCGTATAGTGCAAATAGATAATTACAAGCTCTCTCCTGTCTCCTCACTCCACTCTCTTGTTTCAACAGTTCAAAGAAAGCTAACAAGGTGAAGAAGGCAGGAGCTCAACTCAAGAATGCCCTTCCAGGTCAGGATAAGGACACTGTGTCGACAATCCAGAGGGTGAGTGACTGGTGGTGAAATCATCTTGCAGATCATGAGGTCTTGTCATGTGCACAATTACCATTAATAACCAGACTAGTGTTTGGCAAATAACTTATATGGTACATTTTCTCCTCAGGGCATTCATTCAAAGGGAAGCAGAGTCAAATCTGGCACTACTCGAAACACTAGCAAACTGGCAAGGTAAGTTTATAGGGGAACCCTTTCTTAAAATGACTCAGTCCAGTCAAATCCTTAATAACACTAACTCTCCACAGCCCTCAAGAAGGAGGCTTGAAGTCTAAACCACACACACACTCCACACAGAGGCAAGAGAAGCGAGAGGTTCAGCGAACGTCCCCATGTTGCGGTGAGTTAGATCAGAACCATGGGGTACTGGGCCGAAGTCGGAAAGCTCTCTCTCTGCCCCTCTCCCCTATACCTGGGCTGCGCCAGGGGCCAATGCGGCTTCACACACACACACAAGTCCCCACCCTGGAGTCCCTCAGACAGTTTGAGCAGAAGGAAGTCGACTCGGACAGCGCCAGTGACCTGTCAGACTCAGAGAGACTGCCTGTACTCCCCTCCCCCTGTACCCCCTGCACCCCACCCCATCTCAACCTCCGCGCTGAAGTGATCAACTCCAGCGACTTCCCCCCAGCCTTCCCAGGACCACACGGGGCCACGAGCGACAACGACAGCGTCAGCTACAACTACCCTGACTTCCTGCCTCCTCCCTTCAATACCTGGAGCCTACGCCAGCTGGCTGTGTTCCTCCACACGGAGGGCCGAGGCGCACCTCGCCCCAAACCTGTGGGGCCCCTGGAGAAGTACCTGGAGAGGCTGCTGCAGTTGGAGTGGCTCCAGATCCAGACTGTGCAGGCGGAGGCCTGCCGACCTGCGGGGGGCCGTCCTAGGGCCCTGGGCTTCCCCTCTGCCACCACCACGAACACACCTCGGCCCCACACGGCGCCACCCAGCCGCCTCAGCTCCCCCAAAGGCCTGCGGCAGTGTCAGCGTGCCTTCCCGCTTGCCCCTCACAACCCCCCCTCGCTGGCAGCACAGCAGCTCTCCTGCCTCCCAGTCTGCCCCCATTGTCACATCCGCTACCCTCTGTGCAACGGGAGCTGCTCCTCCTATGCCTACCAGCGCCACTCGCGCCTCAGTCCCCTGCTGGAGCGCCGAGCCAGGCCCGGGGTTCCCCCGAAGAGGAGCAGCAGTGAGAGCCGGGTCACTTCCTCTGAGGGTAGGGCTACAGGCAGCAGTGGAGGAGGACAGACTCCAGGTAGCCCCTCGGCAGGAAGAAGCCACGTCAGACACATGCAGGCGGTTGGCAACATCCGTAAACCCGCCCAGGAGCCAGGCACTAACGGTAAAGGTCAGGCCAGTGTGAAGAAAGGCCGCGCCAGAGCCAATTCGGAAGCCGAGGTGAGGAAGGAGTCTAGTACGGCTAAGGCGGGTGTAGAGAAACACACACACTCTGGAAGTAAACGAGAGGCTAACACGATCAAGAGGGTCGAGAAAGACTGTCAGAGGACAGAAACAGGAAGTCAGGCATCTAAAAGTGGGGTTAAAAGAACAGTAAAAGAGCCACTCTCTCTCTTCAAGGCACCGTTGTCTGCCAAAGCGAATGGAAAAGCAAAGAATGTTCACTTTATTGCCAAGTAACCACATTTCCTGGCTCAGTACAGGAACTTAAAGTTATGCTTGATAAAGTTCTATATAATATACAGTGCCTTCAGAAAGTATTCATAACCTTTTACTTTTTGTCGTGTTACAGCCTGAATTCAAAATGGATGAAATATATTTTTTCTCTCACCGATCTACATAAAATGCCCCATAATGACAAAGTGGAAACATGTTTTTCGAAATGTTTGCAAATGTATTGAAAGTTAAATACAGAAACATCTCATTTATGTAAGTATTCACACTCTTGAGTCAATGGGGCTCCCAAGTGGCACAGCGGTCTAAGGCACTGCATCTCAGTGCAAGGGGCGTCACTGCAGTCCCCCATCATTGTAAATAAAAATGTGTTCTTAACTGACTTGCCTAGTTAAATAAATAAAAATACATGTTAGAATCACCTTTGGCAGCAATTTACAGCTTTGAGTCTTTCTGGGTAAGTCTCTAAGAGCTTTGCACATCTGGACTGTAAAATATTTGCACATTATTATTATTATTATTTATTTTTTTAAATCTCTGTGAAGTTGGTTGTTGATCAGTGCTAGACAGCCATTTTCATGTCTTGCCCTAGATTTTCAAGCCGATTATAAGTAAAAACTGTAACTAGGCCACTTGGGAACATTCAATGTCATCTTGGTAAGCAACTTTTAGGTTATTGTCATACTGAAAGGTGAATTTGTCTCCCGGTGTCTGTTGGAAAGCAGACTGAACCAGGTTTTCCTTTTGGATTTTGCCTGTGCTTATCTATATTCTGTTTCTTTTTATCCTAAAAAGAACTTCATTGTCGATGACAAGCATACCCATAACATGATGAAACCACCACCATCATGCTTGAAAATATAGAGTGGTATTCAGTGATGTGTTGGATTTGCCCCAAACATAACGCTTTGTATTAAGGATATAAAGTTAATTTCTTTGACACATTTTTTTTTTGCAATAGTACTTTAGTGCCTTGTTGCAAACAGGATGCATGTTTTGCAATATTTGTATTCTGTTCAGGTTTCCGTCTTTTCACTCTGTCATTTAGGTTAATATTGTGAAGTAACTACAATGTCGTTGATCCATCCTCAGTTTTCTCCTATCACAGCCATTAAACTCTAACTGTTTTAAAGTCACCATTGGCCCCATTGTGAAGTCCCTGAGTAGTTCCCTTTCTCTCTGGCAACTGAGTTAGGAAGGACGCCTGTATCTTTGAAATGACTACATTGTGACTACACTGTATTGATACACCATCCAAATTGTAATTAATAACTTCACCATGCTCAAAAGGATATTCAATGTCTGTTTTTTTTTTTATTTGTATCTACCAATAGGTGCCCTTAGCAAGGCATTGGAAAACATCCCTGGTCTTTGTGGTTGAATCTTTGTTTGAGATTCCTGAACTTATTTAGGCTTGCCATAACAAAAGGCTGGAATAATTATTAACTCAAGCTTTTCATCCGTAATTAATTTGTAAAAATGTTCTAAAAACATAATTCCACAGTGAAACAGGCTCTGCCAGTGATACAAAATCTTAATTTAATCCATTTGAAATTCAGGCTGTAACACAACAAAATGTGGAAAATGTCAAGGGGTGTGAATACTTTCTGAAGGCTCTGTAACTGTTTTACTGCTGTTTAAATCACTACGCTAGCTGTTTGCAACTTTCAAAAGGTCAAATAAAAAATATATAATCATCTATTTCATGTAGACTTGATTTTAAGTGATACTTTAATAGGTCAAAGAATAAAAACATTGCCAACATGTTGTACTGTAACAATCTTGCACTGTAACAATTTTGGTTTGGCCAATACACGCAAGCCTTTACATGGAGCTTGGACCATGATATCTGATACTATGATCTAATGTGTGGAGTAAATATTTTTTTTCCAGACATGTTTATTTCAGACTGTAATCAATTAAGGCTTTTAGGCAAACTGAAGACTTTGGGCTCAAGGCACTTTGCACTGTACAGCCAGTTTTGTCAGTACAGGTTATTGATGTTGAAAAGTAGACAACATATAGGCCTATTATTAGTCAACCATTAATTATTTAGTCAGCAAGTAGGCTGATCCACAGAGCCTGAGGTTCACTCAAAATAGCCATCATCACCGGTCTAGTGGAGCTGTTTCTGGTGTTGGAATGTATTTGTTCCTTTATTCTCTCACCGTTTGTTTTTCCTTTGTTGCTTGACCATCGTGTATCTTTCTTTGGTGCCTCATTTGTTTCTGTGTCTAAGAGTTTAATGGTTGAATACGGGGAGAGACACACTGAGATATTGTTGGAATGATGGTTTATTGGTTCAATATGAATGATATACTCTATTCAAGGTATACTTGTGTAAGGGCTTTCTCTTGTTTGAATAGACTTTAATTGACATTGTCTATTACAAGTATAATTTGCATAGGGCTAAGCTCTTTTTTTTGTTCAAGAGAGACAGTCTAATGTTTGCTACGAATGTAAATGCGTATTTTTCCAAATTTTGTACACCATAGTTCTATTTATGATAGATATTGTGTTAATCACATTTTGATTCGCATTTGTCATTGACATTTATGTTTACATTTTTGGGTAGGAAAAATGTTAAGCAAAAAAGCTGAATGTATATTGTTTTGCATAATTTAACAGTTATTCAATTTGTTTACATTAGAACGTCTATCAATGTATTGTACTTTATGTGGAATTTATTAATTGAAACGCTACATACATGTAATAGTCGTACTGTGTTAAATTGCACTTTATTTATTCAATATTAATGTAAAGTATCTAAGCCATAGATCAGGGAGTAGAGTTGTCGTAAACATTCACACGCACACAGAAAGTGGTGCATATTTTCTCAATGTTGAATGCAGTTGTTTGTAAGGCATATAAATAAATATGCTTTGCACTGAATCATCGAGTGATGTCATTGTGTGAGTGTGACCTCACCATCTGAGTGAGGTTGTAAGAAAATACATATTTATGAAATATTGATGGAAACTGTGGTGATATGTAGGCTTGTTGATTTCAATTGGAAAATCTTTTTGGGTAGTGTGTCATATCCTCTTCTTGCTTGGAAATGGTTTTAGAAGCTGACGGAGTTGCTTCTTTCTGTCGTTTACACAGCCTGTTGTGGAGAAAACAGTTGTCAAAACACAACCTGATATTATGCTCTCTCTAAGGTGAGAAGCAAATGTATTGAAGTGTAAAAATTCATGTTTAAGAGACAATCATTTTCTATGAGGCTTTTTTGTTTGACTGACATGAGATGAACTTGAACCCAAGTGTGGTGACTGAGAGTAACAGTTTAAGCCAGACTTACCGAGGTGTGTGTTTGCAGTGAAACAGGCACTGCCCAGTGTCTCTAGGTTGACATCTTCTCTGTAGACGGGTCCATCGTTCCACATAAGGTCATAGCCACCAACCCTCTTCTCTCTGCCAGTCAATCTAAGGAGAACAACCAAAGAGAGAATATAGATGATAGGAAAAATAACATAAAATCACTTTCCCCTATTACGTAGTCTCTGGAAGTGCTGTTACCTTATGTCTGGGAACAATAGGGGATTTTCTTGGCAACTTCGAAAGGGGAGAAGAAAATCTTTCAGGGACGGTGCTCTTCAGACAGACAACTCTCCCAACAAATCATACATTTGGGTAGGCTCAGCTTAAAATGCAGGTGGGAATTGTGCCCTTGATATACTATCACCCCGGAAACATGAAAGAGGTGGACCCAACGTGAACGCAGATAGCTAGGCTAATTATAGCCACAGCCAGTCAGTGGTGGAAAGCTTGTAACACTAACATTCGCTGTCATGGATCATGCAAACTACTAACTTGGAAAATACACATTGAAAATATTCTCTGCCAGCTCCATCTAGCTAGCTGTCCGGTGGGGATATTTATACCAGTGTACAATCGGAAAAGGCGGTGAAGTAAGAAAGCTGGATTTCCTGCTTTCCTGTCCATTTCCGACTATACCAACTGGACGTTTGTATCGGTGCAGACATGTATGTTGGAACATTGTTCATGTGGGAGGTAATCCATCTGCACAGGGAGACTACAAATCAAGTCTTCTCATCAGTGGAAAGTAACGAAGATAGGAAAGGAGCAAGCCAATATTTGGATCCAATTCCATCACTAAAGGCAACCACACTGCGGGTCACTCAGAATGTTGATACTGTATATTTTGAGGCTAGGTCAATATCTAGTGACAATTGCAGTCTGCACTGGAGCTTATAGGGTATGTCAGGTGTAACGCGGTTTATGTTAATACAGAGTAAACATTCTGAGTTGAACCTGTAGTGTGGTTTCCCTTTTAAAAGGGAAAACTCAAATTCATGCCTACTGGTTTCCCAAATGACGTCTACCCTAATCCAGAGATATTCAGATCTATCACTAGGGGGCTGTCTGAACAGTTGATTTGCCAGTTCAGCCAATTAGACATATCGGCCAAAGTGTGAGAGGTCAACTTTTTGAAACAGTCTGTTTCAGATACAGGTTTGAGGAGGGGTATTACAGTGGTTATTCTATAATTTATGTTTTGGCCACAAATTAAGGACTTGTGAGTCAACAACATTATTTGGCTATGAGTTCACAGAATTAGCTTTTAAAAACTATATTTTCCTTGGAGAGTTACTTTAAAACCCAAATAATGTCACCAATTGGCCTGAGAATCTTGATTTCCGAGGTCTAAATCAGTGGCTAAATCAAAAGCAAAGAAGGAAACCAGTAGGCATATTGGCCCTGGGTTGAGTATCCTTTCCCCACTCCCTACCTGCCCTCCATATCCACAATGTGTAAGGTATCCTCCAGCAGACAACACTTCATCTCGTAGTCCTCTTGGCTGCTGGCGGTGAGAGAGGGAGAGGCGTTCACCTCTATCAGCCACCTGTGGAGAGACACAAATTAGGAATTGCAATCCGACTTGAATGTTCGCACCAGTCTCCCATTGACATCAATGAAAGATTAAGTGAAGAGTTGCGTCCGCTTATAATTCTGAATTGGCCTAAAGGAGATTAAGGATGACGGCAATGATCTAACATTAAGATGATCCAAGAATTGTGACAGACCTAGCTACCACTTTACATTGTGGACACACCAACAGATCCACGGATGACGCAATCGCCATTGTACTGCAGACTTCCCCTAAATACCTATGTCAGAATGCTGTTCATTGACTACAGCTCAGCCTTCAACACCATAGTGCCCTCCAAGCGCATCACTAAGCTCAGGGCCCTGGGTCTGAACCCCTCCCTGTGCAACTGGGTCCTGGACTTCCTGATGGGTCGACCTCAAGTGGTGAAGGTAGGTAAGTTAGGCAACACCTCCCCGCAGAAGTGCGTGCTCAGCCTCCTCCTGTACTCCCTGTTCATCCATGACTGCTTGGCCATGCAGGTCTCCAACTGAATCATCAAGTTTGCTGACGACAACAGTGGTAGACCTGATTACCAACAATGACGAGTCGGCCTACAGGGAGGACGTTGGAGCTCTGGCGGAGTGGTGCCAAGAAAATAACCTCCCCCTCAACAAAACGAAGGAGCTGATCGTGGACTACAGGAGAAAGCAGAGAGAGCACGCCCCTATCCACATCGATGGGGCACAGTGGAGAGGGTCAAAAGCTTCAAGTTCCTCAGCGTGCACATCACTGACAACCTGAAATGGTCCCTTCACACAGACAGCATGGTAAAGAAGGCACAACAGTGCTTCTTCAACCTCAAGAGGCTGAAGAAATGTGGCTTGGCCCCTAAGACCCTCACAGACTTCTACAGATGCACAATTGAGAGCATCCTGTCAGGCTGTATCTCCACCTAGTACGGCAATTGCACTGTCCGCAACCGCAGGGCTCTCCAGAAGGTGGTGTGGTAAGCCCAACGCATCATCGGGGGCACACTGTCTGCCCTCCAGGACATCTACAGCACCGGTGTCATAGGAAGGCCAAGAAGACCATCAAGGACCTCAGTCACACGAGCCACGGCCTGTTCACCCCGCTACCATCTAGAAGGCGGAGACCGTACAGGTGCATTGAAGCTGGGACCAAGAGACTGATAAACAGCTTCTATTGTAAACAGTCGCCACTAGCTGGCCTCCGCCCAGTACCCTGCCCTGAACCTTATACACTATACACCTTTCAAACCATGACATTTTCCTGCCAACTTTAGCATCCCGCCAACTTTTCTTTATATATGAAAGGTATTGTCGGTGACAAAGCCTATACTTATATTTCTTCCAACCGACCTAGTCATGATTGCAGTAAAGTTCTGCCTACGCTCTTAAACTCTTGATGGTTGCTAGGCAGCGCCCGCTATTACTATCATCCCGGCAGTTCTAAACTTTGCGAGGCATGTCTCACCCATCTCTTCGCATAGCTAACCACATGCACTGCTCTCTTAACCACAACTGGATGGATCCATAAAGAATTACTGTGGGACTAAATATACCTGAACGACAAAAATATTGGAATAAAGTAGGCTAATACAATTGATGGCATCAAATTGTTGCTTGCTAAAACTTGCTAAAACTAACAAAGTCATCCAATTGATTGAAGCAATAGCCTACCCGCGTGTGGTGAACTATTTCAGCACTGTTTTGTGCTGTTTTGAGACAAGCGTGGGGTCTTGATAAATCAACCAATATCTCCATTTGGATATTGTTAAGGCTACAATTAGGCTGTGGAAATGTTAGCTAAGTTGAGGTGAGTGCTGCGCATGATCATCTTGTCTAGTTGACTAATTTATTAGCACAAACAATTTCCATTGATCATCCTTGAGATGTTTCTACAACTGGATTGGAGTCCACCTATGGTAAATTCAATTGATTGGACATGATTTGGAAAGGCACACACCTGACTATTTAAGGTCCCACAGTTGAAAGTGCATGTCAGAACAAAAACTAAGCCACGAGGTCGAAGGAATTGTCTGTAGAGCTCCGAGACAGGATTGTGTCGAGGTACAGATCTGGGGAAGGGTACCAAAAAATGTCCATCATTATTAAACTGAAAAAGTTTGGAACCACCAGGACTCGACCGAGAGCTGGCCGCCCGGCCAAACTGAGCAATCGGGGGAGAAGGGACTTGGTCAGAGAGGTGACCAAGAACCCGATGGTTACTGTGACAGAGCTCCAGAGTTCCTCTGTAGAGCTGGGAGAATCTTCCAGAAGGACAACCATCTCTTCAGCACTCCACCAATCAGGCCTTTATGGTAGGATGGCCAAACGAAAGCCACTCATCAGTAAAAAGCACATGACAGCTCGCTTGAAGTTCGTCAAAAGGCACCTACAGGACTCTCAGACCATGAGAAACAAGATTCTCTGATCTGATGATACAAAGATTGAACTCTTTGGCCTGAATGTCAAGCGTCACGTCTTGGAGGAAACCTGGTACCTATGGAAAAGCATGGTGGTAGCAGCATCATGCTCTGAGGATGTTTTTCAGTGGCAGGGACTGGGAGACTAGTCAGGACTGAGGGAAAGATGAACGGAGCAAAGTACAGAGAGATCCTTGATGAAAACCTGCTCCAGAGAGCTCAGGACCTCAGACTGGGGTGAAGGTTCACCTTCCAACAGGACATCGACCCTAAGCACAGCGCCAAGACAACGCAAGAGTGGCTTTGGAACAAGTCTCAATGTCCTTGAGTGGCCCAGCCAGAGCCCGGACTTGAACCCAATCGAACATCTCTGGAGACCTGAAAATAACTATGCTGCGACGCTCCCCATCCAACCTGACAGAGCTTGAGGATCTCCAGAGAACAATGGGAAAAACTAAAATACAGGTGTGCCAAGCTTATAGCGTCATACATACCCAAGAAGACTCAAGGCTGTAATCGCTGCCAAAGTACTGAGTAAAGTGTCTGAATACTTATGTAAATGTTACATCAGTTTTTATTTTTAATACATCTGCAAATGTTTTTTGTTTTGTCATTATGGGGTCTTGTGTGTAGATTGATAAGAAAAACAAACAATTTAATCAATTTTAGAATAAGGCTGTAACGTAACAAAATTTGGAAAAAGTTAAGGGGCCTGAAAACTTTCCAAATGCACTGTATATATACTGTGTATATATACAGTACCAATCAAAAGTTTGGATACATCTACTCAAAACATGGATGTCGATTAAGGCACCCCACCGTACCTCTCTGATTCAGAGGGGTTGGGTTAAATGCGGAAGACATATTTCAGTTGAAGGTATTAAGTTGTACAACTGACTAGGTATCCCCCTCTCCCTTTCATTCAAGGGGTTCTTTATTTTTACTATTTTCTACATTGTACAATAATAGTGAAGACATCAAAACTGTGAAATAACACATATGGAATCATGTAGTAACCAAAAAAGTGTTGAACAAATGAAAATATTTTTCTATTTGAGATTCTTCAATGGAGCCACCCTTTGCCTTGATGACAGCTTTGCACACTCTTTGCATTCCCTCAACCAGCTTCATGAGGTTCCTTCCTACATAAACGTCAGATTTATAAAGCAATTCAGTGGTTACATACTGGGCTCAGACTGGCTAAGGTTTTGCATTAGAAATACAGTCAGTCGGTGGGGAATGAGGATGGAGGTGTGCGTGTGTCTCACGGTTTGAGGTCCTGATCCAGTAGGATGTCATAGCCATAGAGCTCAAAGCAGTGTTTGTCGTTGATGATTACTTTCTGCACACTCTGCAGGCTACGGACAAATATGTTGTCAACGTCCTTAAACAGAGCCTCTATGGTCTCTGTGCCATGCCTCGCAGTCAGGTATCGCCGAAGCTGCTGCATCTGCCACTTACAGCCCTACACACACGGAAGGGAGAATAGAGGGAGAGATTCATAGCAAAGTCATTTATTCTTAAATTGTGTTTAGCAGTGGTCTTACTAAACATTCGGATTAGATTACCCCACAACATTGTGACTTTTGAAGGAATTCTACACACCTTTTCAGGATCATAATCTGGTGCTGTTTTTTGCACTGCCACATTGGTGAGATGGACATCTTAGAAGAAGCATTAAGGAGACGTTCTATTTGCCTAGTCCCAGATCTGCTTGTACTCCTGCCAACTCCATTGCTGTCATTGCCAAGCCAAACAATTTCTTAAAAAACTGTTTCTGCTTTGTCATTATGGGATATTGTGTGTAGATTCATGAGGGGAAAAAAATATTTAATCCATTTTAGAATAAGGCTGTAAGGTAACAAAATGTGGAAAAGGTCAAGAGTCTGAATACTTTTGGAATGCACTATATGACAGGATAACGAGTGACAAGGAGTTGGCATGATGGCACAAACAGACTGGCACTGGAGAAAGAGATGATGGAGAAATAGTAGAACAGAATTTGGGTCAAATGTATTTAAATTCCAGGCAATTCAAAAGACTCAAATTGTTACAGACAATTTATTATTAGGATTCCGGATTTAATCCTGAATTGAGTCGAGATGAAATAGAGCCGACCGTTGGGAGTTTGTTTCTAAGGAAAATACAATTATTATTATTTGGCTGCAGAACAGTTGACTACTGTGTGCAGATAACTGTTCTTAGACAATAACTCAGCTCACATACAAGGCTGTAATGAGGTAAGGAGAAGGATACACTGGTCATCAATGCTGGTGAGAGAGAATCGGGTGCTGGAGAATCGGGCAAAACCATCTCGATATAACCATGCCTTCAGTGGGATATACTAAGACGCACACGAATGAATTCTAGTTAACAGTGTTAAATTGACATATTTTACAGCATGTGTTGCTTACTTCATCAGCTGATGTGTCAAGCCCATATGAGTGAAGTGCTTTAATCCAATGATCTACCAAAATGGTTTTGATTCATTTAGTGATTGAGAAGACCGAAACTTACTGATGTAACCAATACATAAACCCTCAAGTCAAATTTTCTCCCTATTTAAGGAAAGGTCATAAAAAGAGAACATTAGAGAAGAGCAATGCAGAAATATCAAAATAATCTATTGTGTAATAATTTATTCCAAACTTAGACCTATTATCAAACTTAAGTTTAATGCACCACTGATAAGATAGGGATTTTCTATGTAGCGCTGTGCAACGTAGCTCTCCACTTGAGTCTCATCTCTCTGCTCCTCTGAGCGACTCCCATCCTGTACAAACCCAAACATACAGTGTCAGTGTGTGTTTGTTTGTCTGTCTGTCTTTTTTTTATATTTTTTACACATTTTTTACAAACATGAACATAAACCATGTAAAAGTTAAGGGAAACAAATCCATAAGACATCTACATTGCACAACAATCATATAATGTCATGTTTCAATTTATTATATTACCGCATGGTGTTACCTTTTTCCAGTCCATGATGTCTTTCAGTTTTTGAAATAGGAAAATGCCCTTCCCCTGAGATCTTGCAACCTGAACAAAGATTGATAGAGGGAGTTGAACTTCATAACTATAGTATAAAGATACAAATGTATTATGTTAGTGCATAATGTAAAAGCAATAGTTTTGTTTTGTCTACTCTTCTTATTACTGAGGGCAACCTAATGCTAAACTAAGCTTGTGTGAATTGTCTCGTTCACTGTTGAAAATAATGTATTTGTAGACTTATAGATTTAGTGCACAGGTATGTTCTGGTTGTATGATTGTTCTGTGTTTCTTTTAAACTGGAGCTGCCTTGTTTGCCACATCTCCCTTGGAAAATATATGTTTTTGCATCTTTGATGGGAAGGGATTAAATAAAGGTTCGACAGGCCTATATTAAACAAAAAAACAAATCTGCAGGTCCTCTCACTGGTTTCATGATCCAGGTGCTGCCCGGGCTCCGTTTGAACTCTTCCACAAAGAGGTGGTATTCACTGGGTAGTTCAAAGGTCCGGGGGAAAAAGTCACATTTGGACGCTTCAATGCGGCCAGCTTCCCTCTCAAGGGTTTTGCGGTACCTCTTCAGGTTTTTCACCATTAGGTTCTTGCGCGTCAGCTGCATGATAAAACAAATGAAGATTATGATACAGTACAAACATAAGTGATACGTTATGAGGGGCAATCTGTGATTGGTACATCCATTTTTTGACTCTTAAATTAATGATAGCCTATATACACATTGACTCTTTAAGAAATGCCTTATGATCTTACTTAAACTAATAATATTTTTGATCTCAGAGATGGATGGTCAGTCCCTTCATCCATAAGTCTATCTAACTATGAATTTGAGAGTGGTTGCCCTTCTCCAGCCCCATTCCTCAGCTGTTTACCAAAACAGTGTGGGGTGACCTCTGTTGTTTGAACTGCAGATTGCCCTTATAATACATGACTATAAATAAGAGCGCCACATGGGAAAATATGTTCAAATCACACCTGCTGTCCATATATGCTAACAGCTATTTTTACAATACATGGTAAGACTACTGTATGATCCTTGTGCATCATAAAAGCCTTCATAACAGCTTAGACATAATAGGCAGTGATAAACATGAACCTTATGGACACCGGCAAAATATTCTATGAGGCTAGTTAATGAGGCTAGTCAGGCACAACTTCTGCACGTGACAACAGATTTGCCTGTCATCTAACAAGCATACATATGACGGCTGTTATAGCCTAATGTCTTTTGTAGGCTAGTGTTGTAAAGGCTTTATGAATACATAGATAAGGGGGCCCCACATTAAGTGTTACTGACTAATCTATAATGGTACTGACTGACCTCATAATGATTGCGGAAATGGCATATCCTCACGTGTTCTTCCATGTAGGAGTGGTCGAAATTCTCCCTCAGCCACCCAACATCACACCAGTTAAAATCCCATTCTCCATCACTGCGCTCACAGATATATACACAAAAAAAAACATGGGCATTTGACGTCTTGTAATGTAGGCTAAGTCACTCAGGATACAATACGCTATTTAAAATGCCCACACACACTCTGGATATGCTACAAAGCCTAATCACAATTCAATGTAGTGGATGCACGCACGCACGCACATATACACATTGTGGCTACATCATTAGGTCTAGCCTACACAACTCACTCTTTGACCTCCATCCAGCCTGGTCTTTGTCGCAAGACATCCTGAATGGTATTTGTTAGGCCACATTTGTAACGTACACAACTTCTTCCATCCCTATGGAGTCAACAAGTGGTTTGTTAGTATCTTCCATTGCCAGGCTATGTCACAAACATCAGCCATCCAACATCACACCAGATAAAATCACATTTGCCATTACTGTGATCACATATCATATGCATTTTACTTCTTGTCATGTAAGTAAGTCCGTCTACACTAAGAAAAACAAGTTATATCTAGAACCTAAATGGGTTCTTCGGCTGTCCCCATAGGAGAACACTTTGAAGAACCCTATTTTGGTTCCATGTAAAACCTTTTCTTCTTAAAGTGTGTACACACAATATAGCTAGTAAAATGCAAATAAACAAAACACACACACACAGCTAATAGCATTAGCCTGGCTATCATCAATTAACTAGCTGGGTGTCAAAATGAATGTAAAATTGTCTATGTACTGTCAGATGTTTCCAATCATGCTAGTGAGTAACGTTAAGTAGCTAACGTTAGCTGGTTAATAACAACCATATTTGCAGAACAACTCACCCCTCTCTTCTTTTTTGATAACCATAAGGACCCTTGTATCCAGGAGTCTGGTGAAACAATTAATGATTTAAGATAGCTAGCCATTCACAATTGCCTGAACAAGCTAATAAGTTAGCTAGCTAGACATTGAACGTTAGTTGATTATCTTCGCTAAAGTTCACAACAGAGACAAAGCTAAATATATCTGCCTTTGAGTCGGACACAAAGGCAGCTGATTATCGGCGCTAGATCTGCTCTAGAGCCCACTATCGGCTGCCTAGAAGAACCAGAGCCTTCAGCTTCACCAGTATCAGAACCACAGGTCAAAATGCGCTAACAGTAACGTTAACGTTGCTAAAGTTGGCTAAACAGAGCATGCATACATTTTCATTTGAAGGGCTTTCCCACCTTATTCTTTGACATGTTTTCGTGGTAGCATTCGCCAAATCTGTTTACCGGGGTCAGCTAAAAGGTTAATTAGCTAAATGTTTAGCTAGCAGCATTAACGTTAGCTAGCTGTCGAGTAGTTTGACCATTGATACCAGAAAGGAGTAGCTAGTTAGTCTACCTGGTTTGACAACACATGTTGTCATGGCAACCTCGTGAATGAAAAAGCTGTATTTATACTCATGAATTCCAATGAATTACACACAATCTTAGAACATTTATTTACATATTTCCCAAATCATAGGAAGAGAGAAAAAGCGTACAGCACTGGTAGACCCCCCTTTTAAGTCAGTACACGACACACTGACGTCACGCACAGACGCGCTGGTCTTTTGGAAGCGCTACTAATGCAGCCTTCAAACCAACTGGAAGCTAGGAAACCTCCATATTCAGTGCGTTCAAGACAATTGGGAACTAGGAGAAAACAAGCTCCGACTGGGAAAATTAGTTTTCAACGGTCCTCTAACTCGGGAATCCAAGTCGGGAACTTGGGCCTCTTTCTAGAGCTCCGATTTTACGACTTTAAGATTTCTGACGTCAGTTTACCTCGTTTTCCCCAAGTTCTCAGTTGTCGTGAATACACCATAAGAAAGCCATCATCATCATCGGCGCCCATTCAACATAGCCTAGATTTACGTTTTTATTACTTATAAACAAACAAACTTTTTAAGGTTATCCTACGCATTTAATTACGTTTTAATTGTTGCTTTAATAACAGTCGCTAAGACTATATTTGGTTTTAATCTTTGCTTAAATAACTATTTTGGATGCAGCATTTGTTAGCTAGAATGCTAACGCTCATTGACATAGTGGCAAAAGCTAGCCAAAGAGCCAATTTACTACAGCTAGAACAACGAGATGTGAATGTGAAGCATCCGCTTGGCGTTTCCACTCAGTACCATATATGGTGATGAGAGAAAGCCCAGGGGCCGGTTGTGAGAGATGGATTTTGGGCGACATTCTGCTAATTTTCTCATCTATGAAACATTTGGTATCCATACAGTTTTCTGTTTCCAAAACTACAACCTGTAACAAACAGAGTGGACAGAGTTTCTAAAAATTGCGTTGTTTAGAAGGAGTGCACACGCGCACTTCACAGAACTAGGGTTCGCTAACGAACATTTTAAAATAAATGCTATAACGAGCCAATAGGATCTCACTAGCTCGTGCTTGGCTCTGCCCACCGAGTTTTCTGCACACTATGATTCATTTGCTTCCATTGGAAACGACGTGTTCTGGTCTATCTTGGTTTATTAATAAAAATATTAGATTGCACTGGTTGACATTGAAGTAAAAAAATAAAATATAATTACAGAAAATACAAGCAGGTAGAAAAACTCTGTCATAAAAAACAAATACATGCATTCATCAGTATAATGTCCTCAATTCAATTTCTGAATAGCACTACAGGAACCAAAACATCACATTTAAGACAACATTTTAAGATTGTTCCACAAATAAATTAAACCTGATTTACCTAACTCGGTTTGAATTTTCAGAGATGGCCATCCCTGAGACCGAGTGTGGTAACTCATAAGACTCATGTTTAGTAATGATGCTAGGTAAAGTGGGAGTATTTGTAAAAGAGCTTTATACATGATATACATGGCCAACTAACTTTCTGGTAGAGAATGCAGGGATGAGCACTAAAACTGTCGCCAGTAATAAAGTGCAGTGTGCTATGTTAAACTGCATCTAACGGCTTTAATGAAGTGGCAGAGTGGACGGAGTTTCTAAAAATTGCGTTGTTTAGAAGGACCATATGGACTGGTCTAGGCCAATTGAGGAAAGCTTCTGAATTAGCAGTGAGTAATCAACAGTATTGAAGGCCTTTGACAGGTTAATGAAGAGGACAGCACAATGTTGCCTTTTATCCACATAACTTATAACTAGGGATGCAGCAGAGATACTGATATGACCTAGTCTAAAACCTGACTGATGTACATTTAGAATACATTTCAAAGATAAGAAAGATTTTAGCTGAGAATTAATCAAGGATTCAAATATTTTAGCTAGGCAAGAAAGTTTAGAAATAGGGTGATAATTAGTTAGGTCACAGCGGTAACCACCTTTGTGAAGGGGGAGTACGTGTCAGGTTTAAAAAATATGGTTTAATGATTCAGCAATCAGGGGGGCAGAGAGTGTTGGATCCTGTATTTTACATTATAGCCATTAGATATATATGATTAAATATTATCTGATGTTGGTTGTGTGAGGTGACAAGAACTGAGTAACATGACCTGCATGTTGCAAAACTGTAGATAACAGCCCAGCAGATGCTTTGTCCTTGTGTTTGTATGTAACAATATTGAGCACATGGTGTGACTTGCTGTATCTTACAAAGTTGTGATAGGGAGGGGTGGTCATCACGAGGTTTAACTGAGATGGAAAAAATACTGAACAACACAATAGCAGGAACTGAGCAACTGTTCTAACTAGGCTGCGATACCAGAACAGTAAGGATCTATACATCGACAGAGGGAGAACTCCAAGAAGCGCCAAGAGGCGGGGACCCGCCTGAGCGCCTGCAATAGGCTGGGCAAGTTTAAGTTGGGTCTCCCACTGGTCTGCTTGCTGGGGTGATTGAAGATTTGTGTGTGTATGGTGTAAGTTGAAGCTTACTGGCGTAAATGAATATTTGTGAGACTCAAATCGTGTGCATGAAATACGCTTGATATTCAGTCGGGGACTAATATCGGTATGAATGAGTTCGGGGACCAAGAGAGTGTGGTACATTAGGTATTTCAGTTGGAGCTGGTACCGGTGAGAATGTTTAAAAAGTCGCAGGCTTGCTGATGAGATGTTTGCACAGAGTTATATCATAGAATATGAAGGGGGTGTGCATGACTGTTGGAAAACGTGTTAAACTCTTAACGTAAAATTATGTGTGTAGATTCATATCATGAGGTTTGAACTATACTAATATTGTAGAATTACATAATCAACATCTGAACATACTTACATTAAACATTAATTGAGCCACTGAGTAATAGATAAGATGTACGTACGGGAGACGGGGCGAAGGGTGTGGTCAACGTAAGACGGGAGGGGTGTTCTAACCAAGTGCTGAGAAATAAGGTAGATTTATTTTGTTCTTTTAATTAATTTACACAAGTACTTCCCGGTTATTGATTTTGGTTTGATTGTTCAGATAACACCATAGAAATTAAACAGGAGGTTAAGGTATACTAACATTAGAATCTGTTTTCATTATGGGGAACAATGAAAGGCCCGCAGAGTGGATTGCAGGCTGATTTTATTTTATGTTAAAGGGCCAGTGTACGTTTATCACAGTTGTGTGTGTCTAATGGCTGGGTATTTAAGAAGTATTTTGGGGAGACAATTTGGAGAAACACGAATGTAAGACATGAAACATTGAGACAAATTATTTGAGTTTGAGGGGATTATCATAATTATTAGGTTTTGTTTTTGTAGTAAATGTTTTGGGTTTAAGGGGATTTCCATGTTCCCAGAGACAATATATCTTAAAGGGGTACACTCACATATGAAATATTAGAAGTTTTCATTTTCTGAGTCTTAATTAAATAGGTGAAATATTTTGATAAAGGAATGTTGTTTAATATAGTAAGAAACACTTCTTTGGAGGGGTGGTATGACTTATGACCTCCATTGTAACTTTCCTTTGTGGTCTGATCAGCCTCATTGGAAAGCCATTTGGATGGAGAATCTAGGGTAATTTGTAATACTGATATTAAGGTAATTTAATACAAAAAGGCAATGAAACTTACATTATAGTGTCATTATATTTTCTCTGATGAATGTGGTGTGAAAATTAGCTAGGATAAGTTTAATGATGGGAGACTCATGTTAACTATTTGGGACATATTTTGAGCCAACAGGGCAGGGAAGAAATTGAGATATTTGTGTTTGGTTTTAACACCTGTGTACAGGAGTGCCAGTGTACCTGTGTAATGGGGGAGGGTGTCCGTATGGGGATTACATGATAACCAATTTGGGACAGTTCTGGGATTGGAGAAGAGGGTATCCTTATAGCATAGGGGATCCCACAAAGGTGGATAGGTTTTCCATGATATGGGGGAAACCTGGGAGCACTGTTGAACTTTGTAAAGGTGATGAAATCCTACTAACCATCAAAACTATTAAGCTCTCTGATGCAGGCACTTACACCCTGTTTTCTATTAAGATGCTGCCAAAACCACAGAGGTCCCAGACGAACCAGAGCCAGACACACTCCTCTACCACCCCTGGACCGAACCTGCCACCTACCACCACTGTGTCAAATCTCATTCAGGTAATTAACGTTAGAGACTATTCAGCTATTGATCAATTAGGCACTGAGACTGGTTTTGATGGTAGAGACAATTTGTGTCTGCCTTATATGAGGTATACAGCTAAGACCCTGAAAAGAAAGGACTTGCATGAGTTACATGAAACATTGGTCATGCTAGACCTGTTCTGACTACACATCCATCTGCTATAGGAGAAGGAGAGGGGTGTTTGTGTATTCTGAGAGGTTTTTACCAGGTTCAGCCCAATTCAACTCTCTGTTCCTCTTTGAGCCTTGTGTTTCCTACAGTACCTCCTCATCGGGCCCTTTGGGGTGTTAAGGCATATGGGGGCAATTACAGTTGCATCACGGGTACAGGTAATGGCATTGATTATGGGAGATTGCCTGAAGCTGATTGCAGTAGTAACATAACCATTAATTCCACTTGGCCAGTTACAGGCCTAAACCAAACTAGTGGTCTGGCTGATGTGTGGTGGATCTGTGGACCCAAAAGAGTGCTGAGACCCATTCTTAGAGGAGACTGGCAAGGTACGTGTGGTCTGACCAGTTTGATAATTCCATTGTTGATGTTACTGCTGAACAGCTGTTGGGTTCTGTATCCAGGGGACCTGAAAACATTACATCCCATGGGAGACATAGACGTAGTGCTCCATGGACAGAGGATGTAGTTGACATACACACTAACCTGTTGGGAGTGCCAGTGGGGGTTCCTCATGAGTTTCAGACCTTGGGTAGGAATGATAGACTCTGGCACTTACTACCTATTATAGGTCCAGCCATAGTGGATGCAAGACAGACTGCATGGATTAATTATATCTACTATAATCAACAGCGTTTTGTGAATTACTCCCGTGATGCACTCACTGGTATGTCTGAACAGCTTGAGGCCACATCTAGGGTTGCCAGACAGAATATACTTACTTTGGATATGCTTCTTGCCAGTCAGGGGGGTGTCTGCAAGATGTTCAGTGAACAATGTTGCACGTATATTCCTAATGACACCAGTCCAGATGGTAGTATATCTAAGGCCCTTAGTGGGCTTGATGCACTATCTGCTGAGATGAGGACCATGGCGGGGGTGGAGGAGTCTGGACTGTTCTCTTGGTTGGGAGCCTGGTTTGGTAAGTACACTAGTATGGTGGTTACTGGATTTCTGACCCTAATTATTGTATTTTTGTTATTGATGTGTTGTGCTGCTTGCATCATACCGTGTTTTAAGAAGTCTGTTACAGATGTGGTGAAGGCTTCAGGCATGATGCCTTTGCTTGATGCTCCAGTTGGAGATGCTGATACTGAATCATGCTTTCAGGGGAGGATGGGACTGACTGAGGATGATCCATGGTATGCTGTGGGTGAGGTAGTAGAATAAATATTACACCACCACAGTTCCTTGTTTTACATTTTTGTTTTATGTTAAGTTCTTTCCAGTATGTTTGTTCTCCCTGTTGTGAAGGTTTGGAGTCCCTGGGTGGCATGGTGCCCACCTGGTGCAGGATAGGAGTAGCTGAGAGGACCAGATGGTTTATAATAATGCTTTGCTCTGCTTTACTCTGTTTTCCATGACCAAAGTTTTATCCTACATCTTACATGTCAATAAACAGTAAAGTCTTATCCTGTTTTTGTCAAAAGGGGGAGACAAAAGCATATATCACTTGATTTTAATTTTTTCTTGGTTGATTTTTATTTTCTGTTTTTCTGTAAAAAATAAATAAAAATAATAATTATAATTATGTTTTATTAATAATAAACTTTTTGTTATTTTCATGAAATGCTATTAACATATTACTATGTTGGGACTGCTGAAATAATGGATAATGAGTGACACCCTAGCTGGTGTCAAAAGGTGGACTTAAATTTAACACCATTTTCTTTTATTCTGTTTTTAAATGAGCTGTTGTTCTCTTATGACATGAGGGTTTTAAGTTCCTAGGTGGCTGGTAGCCAATCTAGTACATAGTGGGATCGAATGGAGGACATGAAGCTATTTTAAACTTTGTAACTGTTATATGATTCATTGCTGAATTTTTGTTCACACCCTTGGGGGTGTGAAAAGGGGGGATTGTTGGATCCTGTATTTTACATTATTGCCATTAGATTAGATATATATGATTAAATATTATCTGATGTTGGTTGTGTGAGGTGTCTGCATTTGTGCACTGGAGCATCATTATGAGATTAAACAACTGCTTGCTACTTGCCTGTTTGTGTGTGACAAGAACTGAGTAACATGGTGTGACCTGCATGTTGCAAAACTGTCAATAACAGCCCAGCAGATGCTTTGTCCTTGTGTTTGCTGTATCTTGCTGTATCTTACAAAGTTGTGATAGGGAGGGGTGGTCATCACGAGGTTTAACTGAGATGGAAAAATACTGAACAACACAATAGCAGGAACTGAGCAACTAGGCTGCGATACCGGAACAGTAAGGATCTATACATCGACGGAGGGAGAACTCCAAGAAGCGCCAAGAGGCGGGGACCCGCCTGAGCGCCTGCAATAGGCTGGGCAAGTTTAAACCACGCCCAGCCTCTACTGTGATAGGCCAAAAGACGGGTTGGAACTATGTCTATCACAGTATAAAGAATACTGTTTACATACATCTTGTCAGTTCTCTGTTCTGCCCTGCGTGGTATTACAGTGAGCCTGTATATACAAAAGTTGCATTTGCCATTTATTACTTAGCTAATAAAAAATACATAGTATAAAATCGGTGACTCATTGTTATATTTATCCTGATACCAGATTCGAATTTACGCAACCCTAACAAGAGCTGCAGCAAAAATGGATCAAGCATATCAACCCCAGTGGATTTATTTTCTCTGAATTGTTTAAAAGAGGCATGTTTATCTGCCAGAGGAATAAATATGGAGGATACATTTTCTAGAGCCAACTCAGGGTCAGGAATACAGGAGACTAGATGTATGGCTAAATCAGAGTAGAACATGTAATGTGAAAACCCTTGAGGAGAACACTTTAAAAAATGTGTCTTCTTAATTAAACAAGGATTAGAATTGAGCTGTTTGGTATCTCAAACACATACTACATGACAATGATCACTGAGATCATATGCAAATACTTCACTAGATAAATATTTATGGGGGTTATTAGTAAGAATTCATTCAATCAGGAGTTAACAGCGTTTTTCCCATTTAGCTGTGGGGGTTTTGAGATCAATTGAGTCAGACTAAAATCAATGCATTTACTCTTAAATTGATTGAGGTTGGGGATAGCCAATCCAGATTTCAAATCCTAAAAAATGACCAACTCAGAGGAAAGAAAATGTGTTCAACACTTAGATGTAGCACCAACAGCATCTGCCTTGGCAGTATTCTGGTTTATGGACACATCTACATCTAAATATTTCAAGAACAGGGCGCCATGAAATTTTACATTTTAAAATATTGATTTGACATATATGGCCACAACTCCCCCTTTCTGAAATATGTCAAATCTAAATACATTATAATCATTTACTTCAATGTCTTTATCAAAGACAGAACCATTTAACCGTGTTTCTGAGAGAACCAGAATGTCAGGACACAAGTCCTGTACCCAAATGTAAATTGTGTAATTTTTTTGAATCATACTTCGCACATTTAGGTGCATTAGCCCAAGCCTTCTACGTGACTTAAAGTCAGAGGGGGTATTCAGCTCATTCCCATAAGAGCTAACAGGCATAGAGTCATCTGTAGCTATTTGTTGAGTGAGAGCAGAGACCTTTGCCAAGGTCCCTGGCCAACCACGTAAGAGCAGAGCAGACTGAGCTGACAGACCTCCCTAAAGTCGCTGGATGCAGGGGCTGGTGCGGGAACTGGGTGAGCAGTGTTGGCAGAGATCAGTCCGGCCGGATGAAGCTCCCACCACAGGAGTGAAGCTGTTGCAGGAGACCGGAGTGGCTGCCAATGCTCCATTCTGAGTGTGCACATGAGGCCCTTGGTGTGGCTCTTGTTGCAGGGTTGGGGCCGCCATGGGGGGCAGTAGTGTCCCAGACCTGTCCTGGGGATGGAAGTAGGGAGGGTAACCAAAACTAGCCTGGAAAGGAGGTTGTGGGGGAATTGAGGAGGGTGGTGCGGAGGGCAGTGTAGCTGGCAAAGCTCCTAATTCTCAGCATATGAGGACTGATGATGTGAATGATACATGGTGTGGACTGAATCATGTGGTGCACTACCCTCGACAGTGTTTTGCCAAACCCTAGGGTATTGGTCGGTCTTGTGTAGAGCTGGACTGAGTTGATGCCTGCCTGGTTTGGTAACATGGGAGGCAGGTTGTTGGATGAATTGAAGAGGGTTGTGTGGAAGGCAGTGTCACTGGCGATGTTCCAAACTGCGTGGGGCCACTGTGACTGGCTGGAGCATAGCTCAGTGTATCTGCATGCAGTTCCTGGGAGAGAAGTGATGACTGGTGATGTGGGGGGCAGTGTTGCTGGCTGTTCTCCAGTCTCTGTGAGGCGCCATCAGATGCAGGTCTAAATGAGCCTCTGATTTGTCTCAGGGAGTTGGTGGCTGGTCTGCTGCTCCTGTAGGGTGAGGTGGACTGGCCACCCAGAGAAACATCCTGACGAAGGTGGGTACACCCTCTTTGAACAAGTGTACATTATCACACAGACAGTCCAGACTAAGGGTGGGATGGTGGGTCAATTTCACATTTGGCCAGTTAGCACAGTCCCAAGGGAGGCTGGCATTTATTCCCTCGATAGTGGCAGGTGAAACTCTCTCCTCCGGAGCAGGGTGTACAATACAATCCTGGCATCTGGGGAGGTGGTAGAGGCCCTCTCCACCATCCTCCCAAGTGATGTGGCCACCTTTTCCTGTCTGCAATGCACTAAATTAACTAAGCTGTTCACATATAATAAAATAATTTAACAAAAAATTTAAGGAGGCAATTTAAGGAGGAACCCTTCTTAAGTCTTGCTGCACATGGAATTGGTTGCCAGGAGACGATCACCCTTCGCGGCGGTGGATGAAAGCGGGTGTTGCCGGTTTCAGGGATACAATATTTTTAACCTAACATCCATTTCCCCTGCTACATTAAGTTAGTTCATGGTTTACACAGCTTGTTGGCCATTACCCAATCAGTGTTTCTCAACAAGTTCAAAACACGTGAATGCATCCAATTGGTATTTACAACTTCAGAAATCGTAAATTTCCACCTTCCTCTTGCGAACGCAGCATTAGCTTCCGAGATCAGACGAGAATAATATGGTCGAAAGAGTGAAAAAAGGCCTTATGACTGTCTTCAAGCCACTTCAAATGTATTATTGTCCAGTTTTTTTGTCTGTCAGGGACTTCGTCACAATTAAAACATACATCTCAGAGGAAATTTGACACAACAGAGAGAAAAAGCTTACAGTGTATAATGTAGTTTATGAAAGTTCAATCAGTAAGGCTGGTCTGAATGATCATCTCTTTTCATTCATCTAGTAAACTCATATAACTTATCAGCATATCAGGTAGTGGTTATAATACCTTATCAGCATAGCAGTTATTTATAAGGTAGTGCCTATAACGTCACCTCATCAGCAGAGCAGTTATTTATAAGGTAGTGTCTATAATGTCACCTCATCAGCATAGCAGTTATTTATAAGGTAGTGTCTATAACATCACCTCATCAGTATAGCCAATATTTATAGTTTAGTGTTTATAATGTTACCTAATTAGCATTAAATCTATTTATATGGTAGCGTTTATAATGTTACCTCATTAGCATTAAATATATTTATATGGTAGCGTTTATAATGTTACCGCATCAGCATAACAGGTATCTATTGTAGTGTCAATAGTGCTACCTTATCAGCATAGCAGGTATTTACAGTGAGATGCAAAATTATTGGGACAGTGACACATTTTTTGTTGTTTTGGTTCTGCACTTTGGATATGAACTTATATAATGACTATGAGATTAAAATGCGGACTGTCAGCTTTCATTTCAGTTTTTTTTTTTCATCCGTATTGGGTGAACCGTTTAGAAATAACAGCTTTTGTACATAGTTCTCCCATTTTAGGGTACCAAAAGTATTGGGACAAATTCACTTATAAGTGCAGTCAAAAGTGAAGTATTTGGTCTGTCATATATACACATATTCATATACATAGCTCATATATCAAGCACACATATTAAGCCGCCTGACTCAAGTCATTGCACGCACCCCTGTCCAAACAGGAAGCACCCTACCCCCAGCCATAAACTGCCAGTTTCAGTTCCCCTTATCTCACGACTCCTGGACACACACACACCCCCTCTACTGGTCGGGTGCCAAGAGCAGAGGACTCTGCTGTGCACCATTGGGGCTCCTGCTCTGGCTGGAGCAGGCCCGCCTCCAACTCTTCGGGACCAGTCAGAAGACCACCACGACAAGACTCCACCTACATTATCCTATGTATATAATCTGCTACAACCTTTGTTTAGGTCCCTTTTTCAGCCAACTCCCTTTGAGCTATATGAATCAGGTCCGTGCACGTTAAACTGCTAGGACAAGATATCTTTGACCTTAATAAACTGCCTTTTTGCTATACTTGATTCCACTCTGTCCAGCGTCCATGATTTGGTCTCACTCTCCTGTAAGTTAATCATCAACAGGTCCCATATTTATAGCACACAATGTCTACATCAAGCTTGTGACTACACATTGTAACATGTATTTGACAACAACTGTAACATTTAACATGTATTTGAGAGACAAGTGCTCATTGGGCATGTCACGCCCTGCCCATAGAGAGCCCTTGGTTCTCTATGGTGCAGTAGGTCAGGATGTGACTAGGGGATGTTCTAGTATGTCTATTTCTATGTTGGTGCTAATGTGGTTCCCAATTAGAGGCAGCTGTTTATCGTTGCCTCTGACTGGGATCATATTTAGGTAGCCATTTCCCCAGCTGTGTTTTGTGGGATATTGTTTGTGTTTAGATGCCTGTGTGCATGTCATGACTTCATGTTTCTTTATTGTTTTGTTTGTTTCACGGAGATAAAAAATATGTGGAACTATACTCACGCTGCGCCTTGGTCCGCTCATTACGACGATCATAACAGTGCAAAGTATTAATGTTTTCAATAAACTTTGGAGACGAAATATAGCTTGCATGTTATCAACAATCTAAGCCAACCCTGTCTGTTTTTCCCAATAGTTGCGCATGCATTGTTGCCTAATAACTAAACCGTCTATGAGCAGAATTACTGTCTTACCTCAAATAGACAAGAAATCCCTAGTTTGAAAGCAACAGTTTTTCTGGAAGCTGTGCTGAGGCATTTTCCCTACATTTTCCCCAATGTGGGCCAGCCTCCTAGCAATTTGAGTTTAACCTATGAGCTTCTGTCCCTCGCCATATGAGTGACAGCTAGCAAGTTGCACATGATGCACCCACAGCAGAGTGATAGAGAGCAAAGATGTGTTGCACGTCTGCACATACGTAGCGTAGTACGCAATTTTCGAGGACCATTTTTGGCTCGTGGGCGCTACTTTCAGCATTACTGGTGAAAAAGTATACAAAAGTACAGGAAAATCCCTTTAACTGTGACTCTTAGTATATAATTTAAGGAAATGTATCAACAACAAATATGAAGGTGACTTCCTTATTTCGCTGTCTTGATCCAACCACTGTACTGTACGTGACCTTACGTGACCTTATGCACTTGATCTAGCATATCATAGGCTAGCAATCTGCCTACACCCTTTACAATTCACAGGTCAATGATAGTCTTTGGTTTGACCCTGCAGCCTGACCTGGTAGTGAGACCTTAGGGCTGCCACATCATTGGAACCCCCTACAACTCACTCCCATCTGTGGAGAGCAAATGGGATGAAGCCACAGTCAAGACCTTCAAAGTGCTCCTGCATGACAATAAGACCTCTGCACAAGTTTACCCAACAGGCAATACTCTATTGCAACAAGCTGCACTACAAGGCACCAGACATCTTTCTTGGCAAGAGCTCTCAAACTATGTTTAACATGAGAAGTAAGCCTTAATAAATGCAATGTACAGGTAACTGCCAAAATAAAGAAACATAAATCATCTTAATGGGGTGTTGGGCCACCAAGAGCTAGAACCAACTTGGCATAGATTCTACAAGTATCTGGAACTCTATCGGAGGGATACGACACCAATCTTCCATGTTATTGATGGTGGTGGAAAACACTGTCTCAGGCACCGCTCCAGAGTCTCCCATAAGTGTTGATTTGGGTTGAAATCTGGTGACTGAGACGGCCATGGCATATTGTTTACATTGTTTTCATGCTCATCAAACCATTCAGTGACTACTCGTGCCCTATGGATGGGGGAATTGTCATCATATAGGGGCCATGGTAGCCAAAATAATAACGAAAATAATGGCCTGCCCAGCATTTTTATACATGACCGTAAGCATAATGGGATGTTAATTTCTTAATTAGCTCAGGAACCACACCTGTGTGGAAGCACCTGCTTTTAATATACTTCATTTACTCAAGTGTTTCCATTAGTTTGGCAGTTTACCCATATGTGTGAGTCCACAGAAATACTTTGCAGATACAGTGCATTCGGAACGTATTCAGTATTAAACATTTTGTTACATTACAGCCCTATTCTAAAATTGTTTAGATGCCAAAGCGAAAACAGGTTTTTAGAAATGTTTGCAAATGTACTACAAATAAAAAATAGAAATACCTTATTTACATACGTATTCAGACCCTTTGCTATGAGACTCGAAATTGAGCTCAGGTGCATCCTGTTTCTATTGATCATCCTTGAGATGTTTCTACAACCTGTGGTAAATTCAATTGGTTGGACATGATTTGGAAAGACACACCTGTCATTCTTAAATGGAAGAAGTTTGGAACCACCAAGACCCTTCCTAGAGCTGGCCGCCCGGCCAAACTGAACAATCAGGGGAGAAGGGCCTTGTTCAGGGAGGTGACCAAGAACTCAATGGTCACTCTGACTGAGCTCCAAAGTTCCTCTGTGTAGATGGGAGTACCTTTCAGAAGGACAACCATCTCTTCAGCACTCCACCAATCAGGCCTTTATGGTAGAGTGGCCAGATAAAATCCACTTCTCAGTAAAAGGCACATGACACCAGCTTGGAGTTTACCAAAAGGTACCTAAGAGTCTCTCAGAGCATGAGAAACAAGATTTTCTGGTCTGATGAAACTAAGATTTAACTCTTTGAACTGAATGCCAAGCGTCACATCTGGAAGAAATCAGGCACCATCCCTACGGTGAAGGATGGTGGTGGCGGCATCATGCTGTGTTTTTCAGCAGCAGGGACTGGGAAACTAGTCAGGATCGAGGGGAAGATGAGCGGAGCAAAGTACAGAGAGATCCTTGATGAAAACCTGCTCCAGAGAGATCAGGACCTCAGACTGGGGCGAAGGTTCTTCCAACAGGACAATGACCCTAAGCACACAGCCAAGACAACTCAGGAGTGGCTTCGAGACAAGTCTCTGGATGTCCTTGAGTGGCCCAGCAAGAGCCTGGACTTGAGATCGATGGAACATCTCTGGAGAGACTTGAAAATAGCTGTGCAGCAACGCTCCCCATCCAACCTGACAGAGCTTGAGAGGATCTGCAGAGAATAATGGGAGAAACTCCCCAAATAAAGGGTGTGCCAAGCTTGTAATGTCATACCCAAGAAGACTCGAAGCTGGAATTTCTGCCAAAGGTGCTTCAACAAAGTACCGAATACAGGGTCTGAATACTTATGTAAATGTATTTTTCAGTTTTTATTTGAATACATTTGCAAAAATTTCTAAAGAACAGTTTTTGCTTTGTCATTATGGGGTATTGTGTGTAGATTGATGAATAAGACTGTAACGTAACAAAATGTGGAAAAAGTCAAGGGGTCTGAATACTTTCCGAATGCACTGTATCCATGCCTAAACAAATAACATTTTGACAACGGCAAAAACAATTACTGATCAACACCAATGTAGCGGGTGCGTAATAGCACCAATGTAGCGGGTGCGGCAGAGAAGTCAGGCGCAAGAGAGCAGAACTGGTTGATAACTGGAGATTTATTATGCAAAACCAACAGCATCCAGAACAACAAGATAAATAGGCACAAAAATAACCCGTTGTGCGTTCACGGGGAACGTACACAAGTACTACAATAAACAATCCCACACAAAGACATGGGGGGGAACAGAGGATTAAATATATAACAAGTAACTGAGGAAATTGAAACCAGGTGTGAGGAAAAACAAGACAAAACACATGGAAAATGAAAAGTGGATCGATGATGGCTAGAAGACCGGCGACGCCGACCGCCGAGCGACGCCCGAACAAGGAGAGGACCCGATCACCTTTATACATTAGATCCAGCTAATTCTCACAGCAAAACATTTGAGCTTCACCTTGTATGGGGGATAATCTTAGTTGATTGATTGATTTGAATTCATCTGTTAATGAAAAGTAGTAGGCTGCTTGAGCCAGAGACGACATTAAATACATAAAAAATGATCAAGGTTAAAAAACTGAATAATTTCCATTGAGGTCCTCATATAATCTTGATATAACCAATATGGTTTATCAAGATTATAAATCTCTGTGACTGTATAAACAAGGAAAACGTTTGAAACCTTCAAACTTTAAATTGTGATTGGACCAGTGTGAATAGGAATGCATGAACGTGAAAATAACACTGTGGTAGATACTGCCCCCATGTGGATCCAGGCTCAAACATAACTTTATTTCATTATCTATTATCTATAAGAGAGAACGTGTGTCACAATGTTTGTAAATGCTTTTATCTCCATGTTTTCTTCTCTTTGATATGCCCTCCACTATATTGCTCTCCTCCAACCAGTCTTTTCAGATCACTGGACATAGAGGAAGCCAAGAAAAGGGGGAATTTACAAGTATGACTTTTTTTTCCAAGCGGCAACTGTTGACGGCTGCCTCTGACAATGTGTGAGGTCAAACTGATTAGGCTACTTCCTAGCTCCCACTCAACATAATTGTCAACAAAATATCACGCCTACGTCAAACCAAGGCACAGCCAAGTTGTGTTAATGTTCCGAAGGAGAACCATTGAGCCTGATTGGCATTGATTTTCCATAGGTCTATGCATATTACATATATTTGTACATAAACACTCCGCACAAAATCCAAGGAGGGCACCCATTACACAAGCTTACTATGCTCACATCCAGTGCAATACATCACCTACTTAGCTTTCAATAACTGGATGCATTTGACTATGCAGCATATGCCAATTGCTGTTTATGTGAACTAATGTGTGGAGAAATACTGTACAAATCATATTAATGCTAAATGCTTGAAAACCAAGGTCATTTTAAAGGAATACATGGTGCAGAGGTGAGGTTAACCTCAGAACACAAGTGAAATGAACCACAGACTATGAACAGAAAACATAACAATTCAACTGAATGGAGCTTACTAGAATCGACCTCAGCTCTGACTGTGCCCATTAGTTATTTTCTCACAATAACTTTGCAAGAGAAAGAACGCTTACAAGCCTGTAATGGTAAATCTAGCCATATATCCCACTGAATGGTAATAGGATTAGCCATTAGTTTTGTGCAGAGTGAGGAGCAGTGATTTGTCATGAGTGACACTCTTAGAAAAAAAAGTGCTATCTAGAACCTAAAAGGGTTCTTTGGTTGTCCCCATAGGAGAACCCTTTGAAAAGCACTTTGCAACCAGAAAGTAGAACCCTTTCGACAGAGGGTTCTACACTGAACCCAAAAGTGTTCTACCTGGAACCAAAAAATGGTTCTCCTATGAGGACAGCCAAAGAATCCTTTTGGAACCCTTTTGTCTGAGAGTGTAGTGTCCATATATCAAAAATGCATGTGGATTTTCAGTAACTGACAGCTACAGATGACGTCTGCAGGAACATTGGCAAGCACAGACCACAGTATTGTTATTTATTGCCTTGCTCACACATCTGAGCTAGTTGGAGTAAATTACCAGGAGTAGACCCCCAGACCCCATAGCTCAGCACATTGGAGAATATCCTGGGTCATTTGTTAGAGGGGAGGAGTGACTGTTGATGTAGCAGACTGGATTTGTTTTTAGTGTTCATACGAAAGCCTATAGGAGGATAAAGAAAAATACGTATTAGCTTTATAGGGAAGATGTATTCGCTTTATTAGTTAATACGATTTTAATAGGCCCCCATGGTCAGTTTTTTTTCTCTCAAAACCTTTATTCTATCACAAATCGCAAGTCAGCAGGATTGTTACACAACTTCACCTTTATTCAGTTGTAGCATAATAGCCTACATTTTGGGAGATTTGACTAAATATGATAGCCTGTAGGCTTGACTACAATTCCTCAAGTTGTGTCCAAGCAGGGCCGGCAGTTTTAAAGGTCCAGTGTAGTCAAAAACGTGATTTTTCTATGTTTAATATATATTTCCACACTATGAGTTTGGAATAATACTGTGAAATTGTGAACATGATGATAATGCTATTCTGTGTAAGAGCTGTTTGAAAAGACCACCTGACATTTCAGCCTGTTTTGGTGGGATGGAGATTTGGCCTTCCATGGTGACATTACCATGCTGTAAATTAAGTGAGTTAATTAAGTGATAATGCCCTCGAAGCTGGTGTTTGGAGGATATATTGGCATGGGTCGTCTAGGGTCGGAAAACCATGCCAATATATCCTCCAAACACTGGCTTCGAGGGCATTAACACTTTTATACAACGGGTTACCAACATATTCAAATAATGATTTAAATATTTTTATTAAAAACACTATTTTCATTAATTTATTCACACTATTTCATCCTTCCACAAGATATAGTCCTGAAACAAATCTAGGGTTGCTACCCAAGCCGGCTGGTCGTTCGTTCTATCGGTTCGGTTGCCAGAGATCCGACCCAGTCGTTCAGTCTTTTTGTTCTGTATCTATGGACATGACCCAGTCATTCATTCTAAATGTTCTATTGCCATACTGGCTGGCAATGTTCTTATGCCTTGCTTTCTAGCTAGCCAGCTACGGCTAATTTACAGTCACTACTTTGCAGCCAGAATAGCAGCAAAATAGCTGCATTTGCATTTGTTTAAGCTGTTTTCTAGAGACATGTATTTGGATCCATAACAATGAGCTAATGAGGCGCGATTTTGCCTGGCATAGAAAATGTGCAACACTCGTCAGGATACTGTTGTTCAGAGGTGCTAGCCAACAACACAGCTAACACAATCACTTTAAACTGAAGCTGGAAAGACTGCAAACTAGCTGCACTTCGTTTCGTTTTACCTTTTTCAATTGACATTTATTTATATTGTAATGAAACAAGCAGGTCTCGAACCCTCGACCTTCTCGCCCAAAGTCCAGCGCGCTATCGACTGTGCCGCAAAAGCATGCTCGTGCGGCAGAGTCGATTTCCGCGCTTATAAACCCAGGGTCGTTTACATACACCTTAGCCAAATACATTTAAACTCAGTTTTTCACAATTCATGACATTTAATCCTAGTAATAATTCCCTGTTTTAGGTCAGTTAGGATCACCACTGTCACGACTTCCGCCGAAGTTGGTCCCTCTCCTTGTTCGGTCTGCGTTCGGTGGTCGATGTCACAGGCTTTCTAGTCACCACTGATCCATGTTTCCTTTTCGTTTTGTTTTGTCTTCATTATACACACCTGGTTTCCATTCCATAATCAATGTTCCTTATTTAACCCTCTGGCTTCCCTTTCTGTTTTGTGCGTGATTGTCATGTGGTTTTGTAATTTTGTGCTCTGGATATTTGTGTTTTTCCTTGTTTGGAACATTGCTTAATTTTTGAGTATATTCTCTGATTGTTACTCATACATGTGTCCTGCGCCTGACTCCGCCTTATCCGTTCACCTAATCACTGACAACCACTTTATTTTAAGAATGTGAAATGTCAGAATAATAGTAAAGAGAATGATTTATTTCAGCTTGTATTTCTTTCATCACATTCCCAGTGGGTCAGAAGTTTACATACACTCAATTAGTATTTGGTAGCATTGCCTTTGCATTGTTTAACTTGGGTCAAACCTTTCGGGTAGCCTTCCACAAGCTTCCCACAATAAGTTTGGTGAATTTTGGCCCATTCCTCCTGACAGAGATTGTGTAACTGAGTCAGGTTTGTAGGCCTCCTTGATCACACATGCTTTTTCAGTTCCGCCCACAAATGTCCTATGGGATTGAGGTCAGGGCTTTGTGATGGCCACTCCAATACCATGACTTTGTTGTCCTTAAGCCATTTTGCCACAATTTTGGAAGTATGCTCGGGGTTATTGTCCATTTGGAAGACCCATTTGTGACCAAGCTTTAACTTCCTGACTGATGTCGCTTCAATATATCCACATAATTTTCCTTCCTCATGACTCATGATGCCATCTATTTTGTGAAGTGCACCAGTCCCTCCTGCAGCAAAGCACCCCCACAACATGATGCTACCACCTCGTGCTTCACAGTTGGGCTCTTCTGCTTGCAAGTGTCCCCCTTTTTCCTCCAAACATAACATTGGTCATTATGGCCAAATTTTTGTTTCAACAGACCAGAGGACATTTCTCCAAAAAGTACAATCTTTGTCCCCATGTGCAGTTGCAAACTGTAGTCTGGCTTTTTTTATGGTGGTTTTGGAGCACTGCTGAGCAGGTTATTTATTTAACTAGGCAAGTCCGTTAAGAACAAATTCTTATTTTCAATGACGGCCTAGGAACAGTGGGTTAACTGCCTGTTCAGGGGTAGAACACCAGATTTGTACCTTGTCAGCTCGGGGATTTGAACTTGCAACCTTCCGGTTACTAGTCCAACACACTAACCACTAGGCTACCCTGCCGACCCATTATGTCAACATAAGACCTGTTTTACTGTGGATATATATACTTTTGTATCTGTTTCCTCCAGCATCTTCAAAAGGTCCTTTTGCTGTTGTTCTGGGATATATTTGCACTTTTCGCACCAAAGTACTGAGCGAAATGATGGCTGCGTGGTCCCATGGTGTTTATACTTGTGTACTATTGTTTGTACAGATGTATGTGGTACCTTCAGACAGTTTGAAATTGCTCCCAAGGATGAACCCGACTTGTGGAGGTCTACGATTTTTCTTCTGAGGTCTTGGCTAATTTCATTTGATTTTCCCATGATGTCAAGCAAAGATGCACTGAGTTTGAAGGTAGGCCTTGACATGCATCCACAGGTACACCTCCAATTGACTCAAATGATGTCAATTAGCCTATCAGAAGCTTCTAAAGTCATGACATCATTTTCTGGAATGTTCCAAGCTGTTTAAAGGCACAATCAACTTAGTGTATGTAAACTTCTGACCCACTGGAATTGTGATACAGTGAGTTGTAAGTGAAGTAATATTTCTTAAAACAATTGTTGGAAAAATTACTTGTGTCATGCACAAAGTAGATGTCCTAACCGACATACCAAAACTATAGTTTGTTTACAAGAAACTTGTGGAGTGGTTGAAAAACGAGTTTTAATGACTCCAACCTAAGGGTATGTAAACTTCTGACTTCAACTGTAGGTAAAACAATTGACCAAAATGTTTTTCGGTTGTAGAGTTAGTTGTGTTTCGTTTTTAAGGTTCCAAACACACTGTCATTTTCTTAACGCATCTAGTGACTAAATGAGAGCATAGGTTTCAAGGATTATGCTAGCTAGTCTGTTAGCCTAGGAAAGGTTACAGGAGATACAGGTGGGATGAAAGTAACACAATGTTAACTGATAACCTGGAATAAAATAAAATAAATGTTTAGGGCTAGGGGGCAGTATTCGGAAGTTCGGATGACTGATGTGCCCAAAGTAAACTGCCTGTTACTCAGGCCCAGAAGCTAGGATATACATATAATTGGTAGCATTGGATAGGAGTTTCTAAAACTGTTAAAATAATGTCTGTGAGTATGTAACAGTATAACTTTAGACCGTCCCCTCGCGCGAACCAGGGACCCTCTGCACACATCAACAACAGTCACCCACGAAGCATCGTTACCCATCGCTCCACAAAAGCCGCGGCCCTTGCAGAGCAACCACCACTACTTCAAGGTCTCAGAGCAAGTGACGTCACCGATTGAAACGCTATTTAGCGCGCACCGCTAACTAAGCTAGCCGTTTCACATCCGTTATAAGTATAACAGAACTGATATGGCTGGCAAAAACCAGGGAGAATCTATGCTGATTTATTTTTTTTGAGGTCACAGGCCATTTCAATGCTAGTCTAAAGGATATTCAAAATAATTCCTCCCAGATTGCAGTTGTTTTTGGAAAAATGAGCAAGTAGTTGTAGTTTTTCAAGGTGTCCCTCATTAGGACTCTAGTCTTGTGTGAATGAGTTTGCGCACATCGTTTTTTTATCTCCGGTATTGAACATACTACATTCCGTCTTAAATTTGTATCATTTATTTACATATTAGGCTACCTGAGGATTGATTAGAAACGTTGTTTGACTTGTTTGGATGAAGTTTACCAGTAACTTTTGGGATTCCTTTGTCTGCATGTTGAACGAGTGGAACGGTGGATTACTGAGTCAAACGCGCCAACTATATAGATTTTTTGGGGATATAAAGAAGGACTTTATCGAACAAAACAATCATTTGTTGTGTAGCTAGGAACCTTGGGATTGCAAACAGAGGAAGATCTTCAAAGGTATCGCTATTTATCGCTATTTCTGATTTTTGTGACGACATCTGCTGGTTTGAAAAACGTTTTTAATGCTGGTGTATGCGGGGCGCTGTCCTCAAATAATTGCATGGTATGCTTTCACCGTGAAGCCTTTTTGAAATCTGACAAGAAGTTAAGCTTTTAAACAATGCAAGGCACTTGTATTTTCATGAATGTTTAATATTACGATTTTTGTATTTTGAATTTCGCGCTCTGCAATTTCACCGGATGTTGTCGTAGTGGGACACCTAGCCCAAAGAGGTTTTAAGCACAAGCCATTGTCTCCTCTAGGGCTGTTGCAGTGACCATATTACCCCCACAACGGCAGTCAAGAGTCATGACCGTAGTAAAATCCCATGTGACCGTTGAGTCATGGCAATCTCCTATTATGCACTCAGGACATTCGTTGGTAGTATTCTACTCGCTAATGGCCTTGTCTCAGGGCTCTATTGTCCTTCTAACCACTCTGACATCAATGCAATCAAAAAACACATCAAAAACGTATCATCAAAACAATATTGTGCTTTTAAAACGTACCTCACTGTGATTGATCAAGAAGAAAGAAGTTCAACAACAGGTTGAAACTGAGTGGAAAACATGGTCATGGTGGATGTTATTTCAAAACCTAACAATGAAATGGACAGTGCTTTCTAAGGTAATGATTAATTAAAAACAACCATATGTAACCGATGTGAAACGGCTAGCTTAGTTAGCGGTGAGCGCTAAATAGCGTTTCAATCGGTAACGTCACTTGCTCTGAGACCTTGAAGTAGTGGTTCCCCTTGCTCTGCAAGGGCCGCGGCTTTTGTGGAGCGATGGGTAACGATGCTTCGTGGGTGACTGTTGTTGATGTGTGCAGAGGGTCCCTGGTTTGCGCCCGGGTATGGGCGAGGGGACGGTCTAAAGTTATACTGTTACACATAAACAGCCTGAGGCAAGGAACGCCAGCAAGCTTTTTTGTGACTTTCTCAATAGCCTATAGTTGCATCATGCAGCCCATATATGTTTGGATTTCTATGACATTCTAAGGTTTGTATCATTAACAACTAAAGTTCCCAAATAACTCTAAATATAGCGCAACCTATAGGACCTGTTTCAAATGTTCCCTTTTACGCTTGTTGTGTCTTTGGCATCATTAAATTGAAGACTGTTATTTTATCAAATCAATTCTCTGTAATTATTATTACGTGATTAAACTAATCATGTAAATGTAATTAACTAGGAAGTCGGGGCACAAAGGAAATTCTTCAGATTACAAAGTTATAATTTTCCTAATATAACTCTTCAGATATTTTATTATCTGATCAATTAGTCTTCTAATTAATTATTCTTTACCTCATGTTAGTCTCATTCCGAACGTAAATTGTTGGTTATCTGCACGAACTCAGCCTTCACTACGAATCATCAATACATCAATTGTCTTAATCATTTATTTACTAACTAAATAAATAATCACATAAATGCATAACAAACAAACAGTAGATATGGTTACAAGGAAATGATAGGGGAGGTTCCCTAGTAGGCTAAGCCGATATGATGGCTTGGTAGACAAAGGGAAATGGGTGTGGACTGAGAAGGGAGCGAAATACAAAAGTCCATACACAGTTGATAATTATATTGATTGAAATGCATTGCAATCAATATATATTTACGCTCAGTATGTCGTCGTGATCTCTGTTGGAATCGTCTGTCTTTCTGTTGGAAAGTTCACCCGCCCGTCTCTCTCTCTCCCATGAAGTATTTTGTGGTTAGAATGGATACTTCAGATATTTAATTTTCATGAAATCACAAGTGCAATATAGCAAAACACAGCATAGCGTGTTGTTAATCCACCTGGCGTGTCAGATTTCAAAAAGGCTTTTTGGCGAAAGCTATCCAAGTGTTTATGTAAGGACATCTATCTCAGCAGACAAAACATTACAAAGAGCTTGCAGCAAAGTAGATTGGTCACGAAAGTCAGAAAAGCAATAAAATGAATCGCTTACCTTTGATGATCTTCAGATGTTTGCACTCACGAGACTCCCAGTTACACAAAAAATGTTCCTTTTGTTCCATAAAGATTATTTTTACAGTGCCTTGCGAAAGTATTCGGCCCCCTTGAACTTTGCGACCTTTTGCCACATTTCAGGCTTCAAACATAAAGATATAAAACTGTATTTTTTTGTGAAGAAGCAACAACAAGTGGGACACAATCATGAAGTGGAACGACATTTATTGGATATTTCAAACTTTTTTAACAAAACAAAAACTGAAAAATTGGGCGTGCAAAATTATTCAGCCCCCTTAAGTTAATATTTTGTAGCGCCACCTTTTGCTGCGATTACAGCTGTAAGTCGCTTGGGGTATGTCTCTATCAGTTTTGCACATCGAGAGACTGACATTTTTTCCCATTCCTCCTTGCAAAACAGCTCGAGCTCAGTGAGGTTGGATGGAGAGCATTTGTGAACAGCAGTTTTCAGTTCTTTCCACAGATTCTTGATTGGATTCAGGTCTGGACTTTGACTTGGCCATTCTAACACCTGGATATGTTTATTTTTGAACCAGTCCATTGTAGATTTTGCTTTATGTTTTTGATCATTGTCTTGTTGGAAGACAAATCTCCATCCCAGTCTCAGGTCTTTTGCAGACTCCATCAGGTTTTCTTCCAGAATGGTCCTGTATTTGGCTCCATCCATCTTCCCATCAATTTTAACCATCTTCCCTGTCCCTGCTGAAGAAAAACAGGCCCAAACCATGATGCTGCCACCACCATGTTTGACAGTGGGGGTGGTGTGTTCAGCTGTGTTGCTTTTACGCCAAACATAACGTTTTGCATTGTTGCCAAAAAGTTCAATTTTGGTGACCAGAGCACCTTCTTCCACATGTTTGGTGTGTCTCCCAGGTGGCTTGTGACAAACTTTAAACAACACTTTTTATGGATATCTTTAAGAAATGGCTTTCTTCTTGCCACTCTTCCATAAAGGCCAGATTTGTGCAATATACGACTGATTGTTGTCCTATGGACAGAGTCTCCCACCTCAGCTGTAGATCTCTGCAGTTCATCCAGAGTGATCATGGGCCTCTTGGCTGCATCTCTGATCAGTCTTCTCCTTGTATGAGCTGAAAGTTTAGAGGGACGACCAGGTCTTGGTAGATTTGCAGTGGTCTGATACTCCTTCCATTTCAATATTATCGCTTACACAGTGCTCCTTGGGATGTTTAAAGCTTGGGAAATCTTTTTGTATCCAAATCCGGCTTTAAACTTCTTCACAACAGTATTTCGGACCTGCCTGGTGTGTTCCTTGTTCTTCATGATGCTCTCTGCGCTTTTAACGGACCTCTGAGACTATCACAGTGCAGGTGCATTTATACGGAGACTTGATTACACACAGGTGGATTGTATTTATCATCATTAGTCATTTAGGTCAACATTGGATCATTCAGAGATCCTCACTGAACTTCTGGAGAGAGTTTGCTGCACTGAAAGTAAAGGGGCTGAATAATTTTGCACGCCCAATTTTTCAGTTTTTGATTTGTTAGAAAAGTTTGAAATATCCAATAAATGTCGTTCCACTTCATGATTGTGTCCCACTTGTTGTTGATTCTTCACAAAAAAATACAGTTTTATATCTTTATGTTTGAAGCCTAAAATGTGTCAAAAGGTCGCAAAGTTCAAGGGGGCCGAATACTTTCGCAAGGCACTGTATATCCAAAATACCTTGCGTTATGTTCAGAAATCCACAGGCTCGAGAGGTGACGACGGGACAGACAAAAATTCCAAATAGTATCCGTAAAGTTCGTAGAAACATGTCAAACGTTTTTTATAATCAATCCTCAGGTTGTTTTTACAATAAATAATCGATAATATTTAAACCTTTTTCAATAGGAGTGAGAGATAAAATGTCTGCTCCAAGCTGCTTGCGCATGCAAAACACTGCTGGCACCCAGCCATCCACTGATGTGATGTGATCGTTCTCGCTCATTTTTCAGAATAAAAGCCCGAATCTAAGTCTAAAGACTGTTCACACCATGTGGAAGCCATAGGAAAAGGAATCTGGTTGATATCCCTTTAAATGGAGGGAAGGCATGCAATGGAACAAATAGGTTTCAGGAAAAACAGCACTTTCTGGTTGGATTTTCCTCAGTTTTTCGCCTGCAATATCAGTTCTGTTATACTCACAGACAATATTTTGACAGTTTTCAAAACTTTAGAGTGTTTTCTATCCTAATCTGACAATTACATGCATATTCTAGATTCTGGGCCTGAGAAATAGGCAGTTTCATTTAGGTACGTTTTTCATCCAAATATCAAAATACTGCCCCCTACACTCAAGAGGTTAAGACAACGGACGTAGTTAATATAACTATTTGTTCAGCACTTTTGAAATGTACAGCGACAGAATTCAGAACATGGGCCGTTTTTACAGTGTACTCCCTGTACAACTAGTCAGAACTGTAGGTTAAAAAATAGGGGTCATATAAACAGACAATGAAAGCTCTTACAATATTTGATGATTACATTTCTCTAAAACAGGTTATAGGCTACATATGCACCACCAAGTTAGAACAGTAGGCACAATTAAGAGGAGCAAATATCAGTAGCACTGTCAAAGCTGTACAAAAAGGTCTGCAAACAAGCACACACCGGCCATGAACGATGTGTTTACAATACCGCGTTGTTGAAAATAGACCAAATTATTAGGGTGAGGCACATGGGCTTCTAACAGCTTACTACACAACATATACACTTAGTATCACTCTCTTAGCTACAGTATAAATATCTCCCTTGCATATTCATATTTTATGCAGCAGCATACAATACATTTTTGCACTCACCTTGTGAAGGTGGCGTGTCCTTTGTGGACAAATATTGTCATCAAACTTTGTCATAAAAGTCTGGCATTCTCTAGATTTACAGTGGCAAGAAAAAGTATGTGAACCCTTTGGAATGACCTGGATTTCTGCATAAATTGGTCATACATTTTGATCTGACCTCTAAGTCACAACAATAGACAAACACGGTGTGCTTAAACGAATAACACACAAATTATTGTATTTTTCTCGTCTATATTGAATATATAATGTAACATTTCACAGTGAAGGTTGGAAAAAGTATGTAAACCCCTAGGCTAATGACTGCTCCAAAAGCTAATTGGAGTCAGGAGTCAGCTAACCTGGACTCCAATCAATGAGATGAGATTGGAGATTTTGGTTAGAGTTGACCTGCCCTATACAAAACATTCACAAAATTTGAGTTTGCTATTCACAAGAAGCATTGCACGATGTGAACCATGCCTCGGACAAAAGAGATTACAGAAGACCTAAGATTAAGAATTGTTGACTTGCATAAAGCTGGAAAGGGTTACAAAAGTATCTCTCTAAAGGCCTTGATGTTCATCAGTCCATGGTAAGACAAATTGTCTATAAATGGAGAAAGTTCAGCACTGTTGCTACTCTCCCTAGGACTGGCTGTCCTGTGACTGCAAGAGCATGGCACATTATGCTCAATGAGGGTAATAAGAATCCTACAGTGTCAGCTAAAGACTTACAGAAATCTTTGGAACATGCTAACATCTCTGTTGATGTGTCTACGATACGTGAAACACTAAACAAGAATGGTGTGCATGGGAGGACACCACGGAAGAAACCTCTGCTGTCCAAAAAGAACATTGCTGCACATCTGAAATTTGCAAAAGAGCACCTGAATTTTCCACAGCGCTACTGGCAAAATATTCTGTGGACAGATTAAATTAAAGTTGAGTTGTTTGGAAGGAACAGACAACACTCTGTGTGGAGAAAAAAAGGCACAGAACACCAACATCAAAACCTCATCCCAACTGTAAAGTATGGTGGAGGGAGCATCATGGTTTGGGTCTGCTTTGCTGCCTCAGGACCTGGACAGCTTGCTATCATTGACAGAAAAATGAATTATCAAGTTCATCAATAATTTTTGCAGAAGAATGTAAGACTATCTGTCTGCCAATTGAAGGTTGGGTGATGCAACAGGACATTGAGCCAAAACACAGAAGTAAATCAACAACAGAATGGCTTCAACAGAAGAAAATTCACCTGGAGTGTCCTGACCTCAACACGATTGAGATGCAGTAGCATGACCTCAAGAGAACGGTTCACACCAGACATCACAAGAATATTGCTGAACAGCCTCCCGGGTGGCGCAGTGGTTAAGGGTGCTGTATTGCAGCGCCAGCTGCGCCACCAGAGACTCTGGGTTTGCACCCAGGCTCTGTTGTAACCGGCCGTGACCGGGAGGTGATGACACCATAGGCCTTGTTGATCTCTGCACCAGACAGGATGATCTTGCCAGCATACTTGGGGTCCAACATACATCATCCAGTAGGATCCTCTTGATGGGGCTGTCCATATCGGCAGTGTGATATGGCCATTTCTTGGAGACTCCTTCCCCTCCAGGAGACTGCCAAACATGACAACACCACCCCAACGGGTATTGCTGGGCAGCTTCAATGTGGTGCTCTTATTCTTCTCACTTTGCTTGGTGAGGTAGATTTCTGCTATAACTTGATGACCCTTCACATACCTAACCATTTCCTTGGCTCTCTTGTAGAGTGTATCCATTGTTTTCAGTGCTATGATGTCCCTGAGGAGCAGATATAATGCATGAGCAGTACAGCCAATGGATGTGATGTGAGGGTAGGACTCCTCCATGTTAGACCAAGCAGCCTTCATGTTGGCAGAATTGTTTGTGGTCCAAGGTCATTGGTGACTGCCTTCAGCTGATGTGCAATGTAGAGACCGGGGTGTCTGTTGTCCCTTGTGTCTGTGCTCTTGTAGAATACTGGTTGAGGGGTGGAGATGATGTAGTTAATTATTCCTTGCCCACAAACATTTGACCACCCATCAGAGATGATTGTACAGTCAGCTTTCTCTATGATTTTCCTGACCTTCACTTGAACTCTGTTGAGCTCTGCATCCAGCAAGTTAGTAGATAAAGCATGTCTGAGGGGTGTATGCTGGACGAAGAACATTCAGAAATCTCTTTCATTACACATTGCCTGTGAGCATCAGGGGTGATCCAGTTGCATCCTACGTTCCTCCATTGAGTTGCATACTACGTTCCTCAATTGAGTCAAAAAAAACTTCTGATTCCAGTAGGACCATGAGCTGTTGCTATCGATAAGGTGTCTGATTCATCATTTTCACCTCGAATATAAGTAGTGGACCTTTTGTCAGGGTTTGCTTGTTGTGAGCACTGAGGGAACTTCATGCACTTGACCAGATGATTCTGCATCTTTGTTGCATTCTTCACATATGATTTGGCACAGTATTTGCAAATGTACACAGAATTAACACTCCTCAGTTAGCAGGCTCAAGCAAGCTAAAACCCACATGATAGCAAAAACGACTTAGCAGAAATGGTTAACAAGTTAGAAGTTATTTAAAGACACTTTGCTGTTGGCTACTAATTACTATTCACCTCACCCAGTATTGTAATCAAACTTACCAGAAAGCATGTAGTCCTTGGCTCAGACAGTCTAGTGGTGTGGGCTCAATAGCATCTCATTAGTGTGCAAGATCTTGAGAATCAGCTGTACATGTGATGGAAAAGTGCACTGGACATGTGATGGAAGAATGCACTGTGCATGCAGAGGGTTGAGATTCCATTGAACTGGGGAAAGTTTAACCAAAATATACCACAAGACCTATAATTGCCTTATGTGCATCCCACAAAAAAGGTTAACGCACAATTGGCCTAGTGTCGTCCGGGTTAGGAAGGGTTTGGCAGGTAGGGAAATCCTTGTCTCATCGCGCACCAGTGACTCCTGTGGTGGGCCGGGCGCAGTGCGCGCTAACCAAGGTTGCCAGATGCACAGTGTTTCCTCCGACACATTGGTGTGGCTGGCTTCCGGGTTGGAGGGCGCTGTGTTAAGAAGCAGTACGGCTTGGTTGGGTTGTGTATCGGAGGACGCATGACTTTCAACCTTTGTCTCTCCCGAGCCCGTAAGGGAGTTATAGTGATGTTACAAGATAGTAGCCACTAAAACAATTGGATACCACGAAACTGGGGAGAAAAAGGGGTAAAAAAAAAAAAAAGAAGAAGAATATTGCTGAACTGAAACAGTTTTGTAAAGAGTCGAAAATTCCTCCTGAACGTTGTGCAGTTCTGATCCGCAACTACAGAAAATGTTTGGCTGAGGTTATTGCTTCCAAAGGAGGGTCAACCAGTTATTACATCCACTTTTCCACCCTGCACTGTGCATGTTTACACAGTGTGCTCAATACATGAAAACGTATAATTGTTCGTGTGTTATTAGTTTAAGCAGACTGTGTTTGTCTATTGTTGTGACTTAGATGAAGATCAGATCAAATTGGATGACCAATTTAAGTAGAAATGCAGGTATTTGCAAAGGGTTCACATACTTTTTCATGCCACTGTATGGTGGGAATTCATGTTATTTCATGCTAATGTTAGTGGTTGCTTTGCAATGCTTGCAGTTAGCCACTGATTCCTTACAAACCACTCATTGTTGAATTTGCGATTTCCAACTTGTTGTGTTATTTTTATGTCCAATGGCTGATGAGCCCGGAAAAGTTTTATCTATAATTTGTCTTCATTTATTTCTCTTCATATGACAAGGATTGAAAATAATTTGCCAGTAGATTGTCGACTTGATTAATGATGATGGCTGCTAGCTAAGACCTTGAAAGTAAGATGTTGACATGATCAGTCCAATCAAAGCTACTGTACATATAATGTGATTTGATGTCATTTTATCTGTGGCCAATGACCTTGAGCCTTCTTGGAAGGGCACTTGTAATGGCAGGACCCAAAGGGCTGAAATTTTGGATGTCTACCCTTACTATGGACTTAAACTTGGCGATGACGTAGTGTCCCCATGAGTGACAGAACACTGATCCAATCACAGTGCAACGCTCCTATTTTCTGATGGCTCGCCCCACCACCACAGAAAGCACTGAGCTAGGCTGAATTCACCTGCATTTTGGAGCTGCCTCACTCAAGGAAGCAAAAAAAGAGACCATGTTTGTATGTGGCTTTATAAACTCAATGTATATCAATATATATTTTTTTACATTGTTTGTAAACTATTATTTGACACATATTAATGGCAAAATAACATGCAAAACAGGCAAGCCCCCCCCCCCCCCCCAAAAAATATATTTATATTTTATATCAAAACAGGTGCGGCTCTGCCCTGAATGACGGATCGCCACTGGCTGACATGGCTAATTGAGTGACTGTCAGCGACTGACATAATAAGAGAAAAACTGCTGATGCACAACCACATTTCGAAATTGCACCTGGTCTATTCTGCTATTCTTACTTTCATTAATAAATTGAGACCCGACTGAGTAAAAAATAGTTGTGTTGTTGTTTTTTATGTCTGCATCGGCCCTGTGTCCAAGATATGGTAGCTGGAGCAGTCGACACATCACGCGCGTCGCTGGGAGTTCCCTTGTCCCCTATAGCACGCCCCTCCGTCTTTCCTCCGCGCCTTCCCGGTCGTGCCTCCCATCTATTCTCTCGCGCCATCTCCCGGGGAAAAGAAGCTGAGGGGCGGTGGCGGCGTCGGTGTAACGTTGCTTCGCTGGCCTGTAACCTCAATGGTCCACATCTAGACTGAAGACTGACAGTTGGACCCGACAGGACAGGTAGCCTTTATTTAATTGTTCTGCATTCTCTGGCAGTTATCTTGCAGTGTATGGGAGGCACAGGTGTTGCCTGTGTATCATGTGAGCATGACATTGTAGCCGACACCCGGAACGTTTTGTTATTCGTACAGTAGTGGAAAATAATGCCTGCACAAAACCGTGTGTTGACACCTTCCCATATAGGCTACCGGTGTTAAAGCCACCGCCGGTTTCGTGGAATGATTGCAAGGGTGTTGCCAAAGGTTTAATCTGTGCAGTATGATCGGTCCGGTGTTCAATCATATGCCAAGACCAACATCCTTCTTCATGTATGATATGCTGGGTTATAATGCAGCGTAGCCTACGATAGCTAGTGTCAGTGTTGCTTATAGTAATGTGTATTAGGCTACGCGCGTAACAATGCGTTAGGACCCTGCGAGTCAGATGCAAGTGTGTCAAATCTGTTGTCCGAAATATTCTAATATCCAGTATTGAAATAGGCAATTGACCAATGCAGTATATTTGGCTGTCATGCTTACGGCTTTACTTGTGTGCGTTTTAAATGATTCAAATAGCCATTGTCTCACCTCTAGACAAGAGAATGAAGCCGGAGTATTGGTGCGGGTGTGGCAAAGGGGACAAGCAGCATGCGTGCCAATCTGTAAATGAACGTGCATGCTCTGGGTAGGCAACAACTGTGTAGGCAAAACGCTAAATAAATAGTTTAACTGAAATCGTTCAAAATCAAGAAAAGAAGGTAGAATTTAGAATCCTCGAGATGCACCTGCTACAGAATAAGTATATTTGAAAGCATGGCTAGGCTAGCCTAGTTTTGAGTTCACATCCACAGCTGTAATCTGCTGTAGCCTATTCAATGGTCATTTAAATTAGGTAATGACACAGCCTATTACAAATATACCAATACCCCCCGCAACCTACCTGCTTCTGCTGCCCCCTTCCAACAACGGAACCTTTTTGTCCAGTTCTTATTTTGGATGTGAGTAAAAACCCCATCATTCATTGTTAACACATCATATTCACCACCAACTTGTAATTCAAATACAATTTCTGAATGGGGTTTGAGTAGCTAGGCCAACAATAAAAAAGCAGACCCCTCATAGGTAGATGCTTCCATTTTTCAGTGTAGGCTACATTTGCACTCACTGAAAGTTTGTTTTTCCCCAACCAGACAATTAAGTGAGTTTTAATATCAAAGTTGCAAGATGTGAGACTTTCACATGAAGAAATTTACAGTAATGTCAGGTATTTATTGAATTTACATCAGGGATGATAAAATATCACACATGAAACAACACTTAGAAAACAATGGCTGTGCAAACGACAATTGTTCTTCCGAGACAGCGCCACAATCTAACTGTTCAACAAACAGAATTGTAAGACTGATGTTTGAGCGGGCAGTGGTTGTGGGATTGATTAAATATTGTAGAGACAAGCCAAATCTAGGTGAAAATGTAAATTTTTGCATGACGGCTGTTAGAGAACATTATACACTACATGACCAAAAGTATGTGGACACCTGCTTGTCGAACATCTTATTCCAAAATCATGGGCATTAATATGGAGTTGGACTCCCCTTTGCTGCTATAACAGCCTCCACTCTTCTGGAAAGGCTTTCTACTAGATGTTGGAACATTGCTGCGGGGACTTGCTTCCATTCAGCCACAAGAGCATTAGTGAGGTCAGGCACTGATATTGGGCGATTAGGCCAGACTCGCAGTCGGCGTTCCAATTCATCCCAAAGGTGTTCAATGGGGTTGAGGTCAGGGCTCTGTGCAGGCCAGTCAAGTTCTTGCACACCGATCTCGACAAACCATTTTTGTATGGACCTCGCTTTGTGCATGAGGGCATTGTCATACTGAAACAGGAAAGGGCCTTCAACATTGAGATCTCTGTATTACAGCAGCTAGCTCTTATTGGTGAGCTGGTCTATACATACTTTCATTGCATCAGACTGAGCTTACAGTACCAGCTACCGACTCATGCCTCCTCTAGTCTCACAACACAGTCCTATTTCTTACTGTCTGGATTCAATCTGATCTTCTTTTGGATCCTCTCGTTCTTTCTCCTAGCTAATCTACTGTCTACTCTACAGTATTCGACTGAGCATCTGTGTGGGTGTCAGTGATCAGTCTAGTGTGCGTGTTCACTCACCGTGCTTCTCCACTGATCGCGCACAGCAACTGAAGCAGGATTTCACATAATTTCTCTATTCCCCCTATTTGGGGCCTGTTCAGAGGGAGGCAAGCCTGCCACTCCTCCATCCCTCTGTCTTACCTCTCCTTGATTACTGCCTGTTTCTGCTTCTCCAGAGTGCATTCTAGTCTTTGTGCCAACCAATGTCATTGTTCTGTGCCCCTTGTGTTATTATGTCTCCCTGCGAAAGAGGGTTGCTTATGAATACTATTGGTTTGGAGATAAGGGTTATGATCAACACATAACACCTCCAGATACATACTATATGAGGAATTGCTGTACAGGAAAATTCCTACAGGAATATTCCTTAAAGCCTATGGTTCAGTTAGTTTCCTTGTGAAAATTACATTTTATGTTCATGTCACATGGAACACATTTACCAGAAATAGAAGCCAATTGTCCATAGAAGATCATTTGGAACAGTTCGTGCATGTATCATGACGACATTTTCTGACGTTATTGTTCGTTTTTGACTTCGGCAAGTGTTTCTTTGGCTGTCTCGTGCACACAAACATCTTTCGCGAAGGCAAGCCGAAGTCGTCAGCCGAAGTCGTCAGCCGAAGTCGTCAGCCGAAGTCGTCAGCCGAAGTCGTCAGCCGAAGTCTACCACCCCTCGTTGGCGATTGGTCAACTGAAGGAATTCTTCAATGACGTGCCTGTTGTCATTCAACAAGAGACGACTCGTCGTCATGCAATTATTTTCCGGTTTGCCTATAGGCGCCAGCCAAACTGTAGCATGCTAACGCCTTTACAGTCATGCATGACACACTCAGACACACTGCCTCCCCTGTGTCAGCTCCATGTCATTACATGATTGATTTTCAATCCATGATATTTCATTGAATCTGCTGGAACAGTTATTTGTTCACAGCCATATTGAATTCACCACTAGATAAACTTACTGTCTCAGAGTCAAAAGATTGATTGTAATAAACAGTCATTACACATTACAATTGACAGATGTTTATATCTTTCGAATGACGACATTGTGTTGTCTTTACGCCACTGAGAGGTAGCTAGATGACTGAATTACATCAATTTACCTCAGGAAGACAATGCATGTCCAAGATCATTCTCGTGTCAAGCAATATTGTCTCGAAAGACCAACAAAGGATTTTTCTGCTACCTGGCACATTCCTCTTGCAATGGCTGTTTGCTTTTGCAGACACTGTTTTGAACGTTTGATTACACTAACTCAGTCTGAACAGCTATTGGTTCACAAGTGTTATGCTCATTGCTCACTATTTAGATCAACAAATTAATATGAAACAAACTGCCTCAGTCATGATGTAGCATGTGTATTTGTCACGCCCTGACCTGAGATATCTCTGTTTTCTTTATATTTTGGTTAGGTCAGGGTGTGACTAGGGTGGGTACGCTAGTTTTTGTATTGTCTATGGTTTTTGTATTGTCTAGGGTTTTTGTATTGTCTAGGGTTTTTGTATGTCTAGGGTTTTGTAGGTCTAGGGGTTTTTGTATATCTATGTTGGCCTGATATGTTTATCGTTGCTGTTTATCGTTGTCTCTTATTGGGGATCATATTTAGGTAGCCATTTCCCTTTGGTGTTTGTGGGATCTTGTTCTATGTTTAGTTGCCTGTCTGCACTATTCATATAGCTTCACGTTTCGTTTGCGCTTGTTTGTTTTGTTTTGCTGAGTTTCGGTTTTATTAAAAACATGTGGAACTCTACTCACGCTGCGCGTTAGTCTCATCTTTATAACGAATGTGACAGTATTACATCTTCCAATTAGAGGAAATAATAAACTATGAGCCTATCCTGTATTTGTCTATGACATCCTCTGCTAAACTAGCTGCTCACTATTTTGGTAGTGTGGCTGCATGTAACTATAGAAGGATAATTCATATTTTTGACTGCGTACATCAGATAACAACACCAATATAGCCTACAGAAAGAGGTACTGTTCCATGTCCTGTGAAGGTTCTCCCACTTGACTGCACATGTGCGCCCACCTCTACTACAGTAGGTAGCTCGAGCCAACTTCCTCTCAGCATAGATTGATGGACTGGCCATAAACTCCATTAGAATAAAATATCTGATTAATACAGCTCCGATAGTGTATGGACCGGCATACTAAACAGGCAAGGTTGTGTGAGGAAGGTCCCGTGATTGGCCAACATTGAGAATAAATAGGTTGGGCTCTATAATCATGTGGATCGAGGTCTTTCACTTTATGTGAACTTGATATTTATTTTATTTATCCTTTATTTAACTAGGCAAGTCAGTTAAGAATAGGGTTGAAAAGGGTCGAAAACTTTCCAGTAAATTGCCAGAATTTTCCATGGGAAGTTAAGCCCTGAAATTTGGAGAATTTTGCTTAAAACTTCTTAGGGCTGAAATCCCGTTAACGGGATCGATATGACAACAGCCAGTGAAAGTGCAGGGCGCCAAATTCAAAACAACAGAAATCTCATAATTAAAATTCCTCAACCATACATGTATTTTATACCATTTTAAAGGTAATATTGTTGTTAATCTCACCACAGTGTCCAATTTCAAATAGGCTTTACAGCGAAAGCACCACAAATGATTATGTTAGGTCAGAGCCAAGTCACAAAAACACACACAGCCATTTTTCCAGACTAAGACTGGAGTCACAAAAAGCAGAAATAGAGAGAGAATTAATCACTAACCTTTGATGATTTTCATCAGATGACACTCATAGGACTTCATGTTACATAATACATGTATGTTTTGTTCGGTAAAGTTCATATTTATATTCATATTTATCAGTTCATAAATCTCAGTATACATTGGGCGCGTTATGTTCAGTAGTTCCAAAAACATCCGGTGATATTGCAGAGAGCCACATCAATTTACAGAAATACTCATCATAAATGTTGATGAAAATACAAGTGTTATACATGGAATTAAAGATATACTTCTCTGTAATGCAACCGCTGTGTCAGATTTCAAAAAGGATTTGAGTCCCTGGCGGCGTAGTGTGTTACTGATGGTAGGCTTTGTTACTTGGGTCCCAGGTCTCTGCAGGTCATTCACTAGGTGCCCCCGTGTGGTTCTGGGATTTTTGCTCACCGTTCTTGTGATAATTTTGATCCCACGGGGTGAGATCTTGCGTGGAGCCCCAGATCGAGGGAGATTATCAGTGGTCTTGTATGTCTTCCATTTCCTAATAATTGCTCCCACAGTTGATTTCTTCAAACCAAGCTGATTACCTATTGCAGATTCAGTCTTCCCAGCCTGGTGCAGGTCTACAATTTTGTATATATCCAACATGGCGGATATATGTATTTGTATATATCCAACATGGCGGATATATGTATTTGTTCTCTGAGCGCCGTTCTCAGATTATTGCATGGTTTGCTTTTTCCGCAGGAAAACCTTGTGAAGACTTACAGAAAACGTTTGACCTCTGTCATTGCCAACAAAGGGTATATAACCGAAGTATTGAGAAAACTTTTGTTATTGACCAAATACTTATTTTCCACCATAATTTGCAAATAAATTCATAAAAAAATCCTACAATGTGATTTTCTGGATTTTTTTTCTCATTTTGTCTGTCATAGTTGAAGTGTACCTATGATGAAAATTACAGGCCTCTCTCATCTTTTTAAGTGGGAGAACTTGCACAATTGGTGGCTGACTAAATACTCCCCCCCCCCCCCCTGTAAATATTCACTTACCATTGAAGATCTTCATCAGAATGCACTCCCAAGAATCCCAGTTCCACAATAAATGTTTGATTTGTTCAATAATGTCCATTATTTATGTCCAAATAGGAGATAGGAGATACCTCTCATGTGAAATGCGCATGAACAGCGCGTTACTGCTGCCAGACCTCTGACTCATTCAGCTCTCATTTGGTCCCACTTCACAGTAGAAGCATCAAACAAGTTTCTAAAGACAATTGACATCTAGTGGAAGCCTTAGGAAGTACAAGATGATCAATATCCCACTGTAACTTCAATAGGGGCTGAGTTGAAAATCGACCAACCTCAGATTTCCCACTTCCTGTTTGGATTTTTTCTCAGGATTTTGCCTGCCATATCAGTTCTGTTATACTCACAGACATCATTCAAACAGTTTTAGAAACTTCAGAGTGTTTTCTATCCAAATGTACTAATACTATGCATATATTACCAACTGGGACAGGTAGTTTACTCTGGGCACCTTATTTATCCAAGCTACTCAATACTGCCATAAGAAGTTAAATTCATCAAAGAGTTAGCTTATAAAAGTTAACCTTTTTTGTGGGATACACATAAGGCAATTATAGGTCTTGTGGCATATTTTGTTAAACTTTCCCCAATTCAATGGAATCTCAACCCTCTGCATGCACAGTGCATTCTTCCATCACATGTCCAGTGCACTTTTCCATCACATGTACAGCTGATTCTCAAGATATTGCACACTAATGAGATGCTATTGAGCCCACACCACTAGACTGTCTGAGCCAAGGACTACATGCTTTCTGGTAAGTTTGATTACAATACTGGGTGAGGTGAATATATTTGATATGACATACATAACTAGTAATTAGTAATTAGTAGCCAACAGCAAAGTGTCTTTAAATAACTTCTAACTTGTTAACCATTTCTGCTAAGTCGTTTTTGCTATCATGTGGGTTTTAGCTTGCTTGAGCCTGCTAACTGAGAAGTGTTCATTCACCTGTTTCTATACATGTTTCATTTAAAAAATATTTATCTAACAAATTAGTTGTTTAATCTAACTGTTTAACTATCTATCTGTACATGGAAATGTATTTGTTTTTTTTACTCATTTTTTTCTAATCTTTACAGAAAAATGCCACAGGCTGATGTGTGGAGAAATTTCATTCCAGCTAATGTAGAAGGAAAAGCTGTGTACATTTGCAAATACTGTGCCAAATCATATGTGAAGAATGCAACAAAGATGCAGAATCATCTGGTCAAGGGAATGAAGTTCCCTCAGCACTCACAACAAGCAACCTCTGACAAAAGGTCCACTACTTATATTCGAGGTTAAAGTGATGAATCAGACATCTTATCGATAGCAACAGCTCATGGTCCTACTGGAATCAGAAGTTTTTTTTGACTCAATGGAGGAACGTAGTATGCAACTCAATGGAGGAACGTAGTATGCAACTGGATCACCCCTGATGCTCACAGGCAATGTGTAATGAAAGAGATTTCTGAATGTTCTTTGTCCAGCATACACCCCTCAGTCATGCTTTATCTACCAACTTGCTGGATGCAGAGCTCAACAGAGTTCAAGTGAAGGTCAGGAAAATCATAGAGAAAGCTGACTGTATTGCAATCATCTCTGATGGGTGGTCAAATGTTTGTGGGCAAGGAATAATTAACTACATCATCTCCACCCCTCAACCAGTATTCTACAAGAGCACAGACACAAGGGACAACAGACACCCCGGTCTCTACATTGCACATCAGCTGAAGGCAGTCATCAATGACCTTGGACCACAAACAATTCTGCCAACATGAAGGCTGCTTAGTCTAAAGTGGAGGAGTCCTACCCTCACATCACATCCATTGGCTGTACTGCTCATGCATTATATCTGCTCCTCAAGGACATCATAGCACTGAAAACAATGTATACACTCTACAAGAGAGCCAAGGAAATGGTTAGGTATGTGAAGGGTCATCAAGTTATAGCAGAAATCTACCTCACCAAGCAAAGTGAGAAGAATAAGAGCACCACATTGAAGCTGCCCAGCAACACCCGTTGGGGTGGTGTTGTCATGTTTGGCAGTCTCCTGGAGGGGAAGGAGTCTCCAAGAAAAGGCCATATCACACTGCCGATATGGACAGCCCCATCAAGAGGATCCTACTGGATGATGTATGTTGGACCCCAAGTATGCTGGCAAGATCATCCTGTCTGGTACAGAGATCAACAAGGCCTATGGTGTCATCATTACCGTGTCTGGCCACCTTGGCCTGGATGAGGGCAAGGTTCTTGGCAGTCTGGCAAAGTACACTTCCAAGCAAGGGCTTTGGGATGGAGATGCAATATGGCAGTCGTGCCAACATATCTCATCAGCCACCTGGTGGAAGGGACTTTGTGGATCTGAGACTTTTTCTCCTGTTGCCTCCATCATCCTCCAAATCCCACCATCATCAGCCAACTCAGAGCGCAACTAGTCCTTGTTTGGTAACACACACACCAAAGCAAGTAACAGGCTGACCAATACAAGGGTTGAAAAATTGGTGGCCATCCGGGCAAATTTTAGGCTTTTGAGCCTGACACCGAGCCATCCTCAACAAGGTTGGAAAGTGACAGTGAAGATGAGGCCTCAGAGTCTGATGTTCAAGAGGTGGACGTTGAGGAGGTTCAGGGAGAAGACATGAAAGCCTGAGAGGAAGACAAACAAAGCTTTAGTTTCTAGACTATCATTTAACAGATGTATGTTAAATGTTTTTGGGGGATGCGATGGATCATTGGGAATCATTCAGTATTCCCTTTCTTTTGTTGTTCAGTGAAATCATCCCATGTGAAGAGTCAACTCATTTAATTAAAGTTCAATTCATAACTAAATTATATAATTTTTTTTATATTAGAAGGATTTAATCATTTGCAATTTTGTCTACTTATGATAAGGTAAAATGTTTATGTTTCGGTCTCCATATGATATGGGAAATATATCCAATGTAAAAAACATCTACATTTAAATGGTATTAAAATTCATTTGCACATGTTTCCGTTAATTCCCATATATTCCCGTTAATTCCCATATATTCCCGTTAATTCCCACAGAAAGTTTCCACCTCTGAATATTCCTCAAAATGTGCAACCCTAGTTAAGAACAAATTCTTATTTACAATGACGGCCTACTCGGGTCAAACCTGGACGATGCTGGGCCAATTGTGCGTTGACCTATGGGACTCCCAATCACTGCCAAATGTGATGCAGCCTGGATTCAATCCGGGTACTGCAGTGATGCTTCTTGCACTGAGATGCAGGATCTTAGGCCACTGCGCCACTTGGGAGCCCTTGATTCTATACTGTCACATTATATACTGTCACCTCATATATACTTTTACCTCATATAAAACATTTGATCTCCCACCAAAAATGCTGGAGTATTGAGGCCCATTTTTTTTATTTATTGCATCACTGTCCAAATAGATACGGAGGTGAGTGTAAATAAAACCAACATCTATTTGCACCTCTATCTGTCTGCCTGAATCTTTGCCCTTACAACTGCTACAAGGTATTTTACAAACAATGAATGTGCCCTAATTGGAGGGAGATAGACAATACATTCGTGGAGAGAGATAACCCTATCACAGTCCTCGCCTTCTTGTCTTTCGTATTCTGGACTGGTTCTTAATCAGTTATGTTTAGGGCTGTTGTTGTTAGACCTAACAGTTGTATATTTCTGTAAATTGAACCATGCATTAAGATTATTAGGCTATTGCAAGTGTCAGAGGGGAGAGACCAGAGACAGAGTATGATTCTCAGCAGTGGCGTGTATTCATTCAAGATATGGACTTGATGGAAAGACGATTGTCTTATATATTCTGGACTGGTTGTCATTCAGTTATGTTTAGGGCTATTGGTAACAGTTAATTATTTCTGTACAATGAACTGTGTATTTTGCAATAAATAATGTTATTTATTGCATTTATTATTAGACCTTTGTAGAATATTTATTATAAATGACATTGAACTGTTCCATAAGAAAAGCTTGCCGACCCCTGTATTATAGCTTCATGATATCTGGACAATCTTTCATATGCCAAGTCTTTTTGTCTCGTGCTTTAGACCCATCAGCTGAAATGTTATGGCAAACTGTGTTTGACAACCAGAGTCTTCACTCTGTCTTCCATGTGCCTTCCCTCTCTGCTGTGACATGACACTGAGCCACCATGTTTGATAGATTCCTCCTGCCACCTGCCGAGCAGATGAAGGATTGGCCCCAGGGCTACAGCGACCCGCCCTAGCTCGCATCACATTTTTGGGGCCACAAATTGTCAGGGTCTCTGTAAGGAAGAGGGCATGATGACAGATAGGCACCGTCAGGTCATGACGGATGGCACGTCATGGCACATCATTCTGCAGAAAATGACCCCCCCCCCATTATTTCCATTACAATCTGGGCATTTATCTTAACGCTAGCTACAATCGACGAGCCTTTGTTGTGCTACCATACTATATCTATACTCAACCTCCATTGTTTGAAAGTGACATTCTGCAGTATGAGTTAGGAGTATTTCTACTACAGCAGATATATGGTTTCAACATGTCAATGATACTGATGTTTCATTTCAACGGAGCTGACGCAAAGTGGTGATTGTTATCTGGGCTCTGTCTCAGGAATTGAGAGCAGAACAGAGGTAATCTCACAGACATAACGTCTGATTGAGTCTCTGATTGACATTCCAGACTCACAAAGTTCCAAATTCCTCACTATCCCTTCCCCTAACACTCCATTGTTTGCAGATCTGTAATGTGTAAGCAAAAGGGCGGAAGCTCCACCACACACACACACACACACACACACACACACACCACAGGGGGTGTATGTACAGAGCAGATATTAATAAGCTCCCAGACATTACTTGAAATGTCAAATGGTACAATAGATTAATTGGCCGACAACACAATGCCAAGTTGGCATCAAGAGGACATTGAAATCCAAATTGCCCAGCCCGGTAAACTCTATTTTATTACATGCCGGTATTGATGCATGGACTGAGTTGGATTTTTACCTTGCCTTAAATAACGGTATTTTAATGTTTAGTTTCAAATCAAATCAAGTTGTATTAGTCACATGCGCCGAATACAACAGCTAATGTGCGATCCAGAACACAGCCTGTAGCCCCAGAGTCTATGAAAGCAGGAACTGCCCTTTGCCCAGAAACACTGGAAACAACTCGGAACCCCTCTGTCCTCTCACGACGACGTTCCCAAAGCCGGTTGTCAAATCGGATGGCCAGAATGATAAGTTCATCCAGAGTGTCAGGGTTGTCCTGGGAAGCCAGTTCATCCTTCAGAACCTCACGGAGTCTGTTCAGAAAGGCTGAGTGAAGGGCTTCTGTATTCCAACCGCTCTCAGCAGCGAGCATCCGAAAGTCAATGGCGTGATCAGCTACTCTCTGGCTGCCCTGCCGAAGCGCAATGAGTCTTTGAGCAGCATTCCTGCCACTGATGGGTTGATCAAAAACCCTCTTCATCTCCTGGGTGAAGCTTTGCCAATTAAAACAAATGTCTGATTGCTTCTCCCATATGGCCGTGGCCCAGGCCAGAGCCCGTCCTGAGAGCAAGGAGATGACGTATGCCACTCTGGAACGCTTACTGGGAAACGTTGATGCCTGCAGCTCGAAGGCCAGCGAGCATTGGAGCAGGAACCCACGACACCTCCCAGGAGGCCCCTCATAGCACTCCTGTGCCGGGAGATGAGGCTCCCGAATGGAGGAAGACGCTTGGGCTGGTAGGGAGTGGAGGATTAGGAACAGCCACAGGTGCAGCAGCCGTTGCTCCCGCCTGTCCTGTCTGCAGAGTGAACACAAGAGTTCTTAAATAATCCGACAATGTCTGCAGCCAAGCCTGCAGCCATGGCAACCAATCACAGTTCCATGGTGGGTGAGAGCCGACTAGCAAGCGCTTTGGGTGTGCACATATACATTTTTTACCATGAATAGTGCCCGTTAGGCAACACTGGAGCCAAAAGCATCCTAGAAATCGGGACAATGCCCCTTGTGGCAAAAGTAAGAACTGCCATTGAATCCATTGAAAATGCATGGTCAGAAACTAGGTTTCCATTCAATTAGCGACAGATTTTCATGCGAATATTCTAAAATCTGCTTAAAGAAATGACATACATTTTCTCACCAGTCATGAGTTTCCACACGTAATGCACACAAAAAGTGCTTTTATGCTTAATCTTTCATGTACCGAATAAAAATGTATTTCCATCGCATTTTCAACTCTACTGATAGTTTTGTCACAGAAAGCCCCATTAAAATATTTTTTGTTGTTGCCACTCTAGGGTCATGCACGATTCATTAAGCATATTTAGAACTTTTATTATTCAAAAACATCAAATATATACCATAAAATATATACCATAACACCGTAAAAAGAAATACAAAATATTGTGATATAATACAGTATTTTGGCCATATCGCTCAGCCCTAGCCCAGCCTCTAGTGTTCTGCAAC